>NC_089490.1:96578968-96883864 GCF_036850765.1 Saccopteryx bilineata
AATATGTTACTGTCTACATCCAGCATTGCTGGAGACAGAAAACTGACCTGCAGGCCTAGGTCCGGGTGAACACACCCATCAGCTCCTGTTCTCGGTGTGCACAGTCTGCCTGTGGGCTCTAGAATGCAGCTGATCTTAGCAGCGCTTCGTGCTGGGTGCATTTTGATTGGTGAATGGCTTAACACTCACATGCAAGGGTCAAATGCTTATACACTGAACTCCTCAGGTCCGGTTCCGTGCGTGCTTCCGTGCATGCGTGCGTAACTCGCTCTGCCCTTTTCAGGCACCGATGGGGAAAAGAGTGGATGGATTCTGCTGCACCTTTAGCTTCTTTTCTTTATAACTTCTTTTTTTTTTTTTTTCATTTTTCTGAAGCTGGAAACAGGGAGAGACAGTCAGACAGACTCCCGCATGCGCCCGACCGGGATCCACTCAGCACGCCCACCATGGGGCGACGCTCTGCCCACCAGGGGGCGATGCTCTGCCCATCCTGGGCGTCGCCATGTTGCGACCAGAGCCACTCTAGCACCTGGGGCAGCGGCCAAGGAGCCATCCCCAGTGCCCGGGCCATCTTTGCTCCAATGGAGCCTTGGCTGCGGGAGGGGAAGAGAGAGACAGAGAGGAAAGCGTGGCGGAGGGGTGGAGAAGCAAATGGGCGCTTCTCCTGTGTGCCCTGGCCGGGAATCGAACCCGGGTCCTCCGCACGCTAGGCCGACGCTCTACCGCTGAGCCAACCGGCCAGGGCCTCTTTATAACTTCTTTAGTCCACAGCTTCCACCCCTGTCCAGCCAGTGGCTTGAGGTGCCATCTTCCACACTATTGACTTCTCTGTGCGCCTGAGCCTTTTGACATTAAAGGTGAGTAGGTGGGTGTGACAGTAATCCTCAGCCTCTCAAAATGAACGAGATGCTGTAAATAATAATAGTTGACCCTCAGTTGCCCAGTGATGGGAGGAGCAGAGGAAAGAACAAATACATTCAAAGAGACAGGTGATGATTTGAATTAACGTCCTTGGGGTTGCGGGGCATAAGCAGCACGTGTGCTCACAGCTGGGCTCCTGCGCCCTCTTTCTGCCTGTGTTCCTCATGCTGACTTCTCCTACCAGTTGCAGAGAGAGACCCTCTTAGGTCATTGTAGATAAGAGACTCCTGGATGATCAAGATCACATTGTTTATATCTCATGTTGTTACACCTCTTTCTTGATCTTTGAGGTCATTAGATTGCCAAATGTTTGTGTGACATTGGGCATGTTGGTAAAACTTCCTGTGTCTCAGTTTCTTTTTCTGTAAAATGGGAACAGTAACATGTCTATGTCCATGACAGACATCACTGTAGCCTTGGTTTTTTGCATCCCAGGAAGGGACATGATTCCAATGCAGAAAGGAAACAAATCAGGCATCAGACCACACTGCTGTGCCCCTCTGGAGGGGAGAGACAGAGTGAGACAGGGGGGAAAAAAAGAAGTAAGAAGAGAAGGAATCTCAGTAAACCTCTCAGACTGTGACAATGAGGCCAAAGTGAGTTTTTATGAGAACCACATTTGAGCTCTGGAATAAAAAATAAGAGCAACATACTTTAAAAATTATTTATGATTTTAAGCACATGAAAGGCGTATCGTGTACCCAGGGAGGGCATAATGGGGAACAGCTGGCTAACATGTGTCTTGCCATTTCTGAGGATGTTCTTAATTCTCTGATGTCCAAGAATAACAGTAATAACGATGCCGCTTGCTGATTGTATTAATAATAATAAAGAGGGCTGAGTACTTCTCCTGGATCCTGCTGAACACAAGGGAAGAGCCCGGGCTCTGGGTCTGGAGGTGGGGGGGGGTGCTGAAAGGGAGCTCCAGCCTGCTTCCTTCTCATGGTATCGTGGAACCCTTCTAAGGATCAAAGGTTTAAAGAAAGAGCCTGGATGGGGGAGTCAGACAACCTGGGTTCCAGGCCAGGTTTCACTGTGCACTGTGGTAATTCCCAGCCCCTCCAAGTCTCAGTTTTTCCATCTGTAAAATAGCAGTACTAATACTACGTGACAGGCACACCTTGCACATGGATGGCATCATCATCATCTCTGTACTTTTCCAACACTTGGTAAGATCAACCACCAAGTGGAGTGCCCAGCATGTAGGAAGTGGCTTGAAATGTTTGTGCTGTGAATGAAAGTGTCTTTTCCAATATCTGTTTAAAGCTGTAGAATGTTGGACTTGGACAATACTTGAAAAGCTATTGAGCCCAGTCCTCTGTGTTAAGGTTGGTTAGGTGGGTCTGCAGCAGTGCTCAGTCTCGGGCTGATTTACCCTCACTACTGAGTGGGTCTACCCAGTGGCCTGGCTACAAGGAGCTTTTCCATTCTGGGAACAGGTGCTACTCCCAGTCCTTTTAGTCTCAGGTAGTTTTCTGCAGATCTCTTGGGTTCTTTGTGAAGCTCTCTCTCTCGGGCACTCTGTCCTATGAACTCTATTGTTGCCTTCGTTTCCCCAGGCTTATATAGTTCATCTCTGCAGCTCAGGGAGTGTGCTGGCCTCCACCTTTCTCCCCTTTCTGCATCGTGGCCAGAACCTCTCGCGGGGTAGCGAGCTGGAGCAATTGTAGCCTCACTTCGTTGTTTCCTGTCTCTCAGGAACGCCTGTGTCCAGTACCTGGCAAACTGTTGTCCTCTTGCATTCAGGCTGCTGTGACAGCATACCACAGACCTGATGGCTTACAAACAACAGAGTATTTTTCTCATGGTTCTGGAAGCTGGAAGTCTGAGACTGGGCTGCCAGCACGGCTGGGTGAGAGCCTCTGTCTGGTTCAAAGCTGAGGCCTTGTCGCCGTGTCCCCATATGGTGGAAGGGCTAGGGACTTCTGTGGGGTCTTTTTTTTTTTAAGAGCACTAATCCCATTCATGAAGGCTCCACCCTCCTGACCTAATCACCTCCCAAAGATCTCACTTCTTAAAACCATCACTATGATGATTAGAATTTCAAAATATAAATTTTGCAGGGCCACAAGTGTTTAAATCACAGAAGCCATTATTTCATGCTTTTTTGGGTATGTTTCGGTTGTTCCAGATATGGCAAATCTGGCGCCTGTTCCGCCACCGCAGTGGGGAGAGTGGCAAGTAGGAGTCCCCAGTTTTCTCTTTAGAGATGAAGAACCTGAGAGGGAGAGAGACGTGCCCAAAGTCACACAGCTAGTGTATGTCAGCAAGGACCAGGACCAGGCTGTTCACTCAGCAGACATTGTTGCGCCCCTGCTGTGTGCCAGGCACACAGACTGTGGTCCTTGCTCTCTCTAGAAGCCCACGGTCTGCTGCAGAGCCAGAGAGGTGAACCTAGAGTAAGAGAACAACATGACAAATCTTATGACACAGGTATTTGTCCATAGGGTCTACAGAAGCATGGCAGGAAGTGAGTGCCCAAGGCAGGTCTCCTGGGAAAGTTGGTACTTGAGCCTAGTGGTGAAGGAGAAAGGGGAGCAATCCAGGTGGAAAAGAGGGGCGATGTTCTGGGAATAGACGCGACAGGTGCAAAGGCAGGGAGGTGGGAAAGCAGGTCCTTCGTCCTCCAAGCCTAGTGTCTATGGTAATGTGCCTCGGGGCCAACCACTTGTACCTTATTGTGGGTGTGTGTCTAGCTCTATCTCTCAAAGTCTCTGAGGTCTGAGAAATCTCTTTCCAACATAAGTTGGCCACAGTGTTCCAGCCTGAGCATGTTTATGTAGACGCAGTGGTCCCCAAACTTTTTACACAGAGGGCCAGTTCACTGTCCCTCAGACCGTTGGAGGGCCGCCACATACAGTGCTCCTCTCACTGACCACCAATGAAAGAGGTGCCCCTTCCAGAAGTGCGGCGGGGGCCGGATAAATGGCCTCAGGGGGCCTCATGCGGCCCGCGGGCCGTAGTTTGGGGATGCCTGAATTGTAGAGTTTTGGCAGAGCTGTGGAATGGATGTTCCCTTGAGGTTTCTGGTGGGAGGCTTGCCTTCTATACATTCTGTGTTTTACCTGCGGGCAGACAGTATTACTCTCAGTGATTTGGGCCATATCTCATCAAAATTTGTCAAAAGTTGTGCTGGTTCTACTCCCAATTCCTCTAAAGACATACCACAGGTGCCTATACCTTTTAGCCTTTTACTCCAAGTCAGCTATTCCGGATACGCTGCAAAGATGAGGGACACAAACTGCTTAGAGGTTCTTGGCTACCTTTCTGCCAGAACAAGGCCCTGAAACATTGCTGGATCATTAGTCTATGCCAACGGAACACAGGCATTCCTAGCCTGTGTGGTGGCCGGGCTCCCGGTGCCTGTGTGGTCGGCACGGACAGGCGGGGAGCCTTCCAGCCAGACAGGGGTGTCAGGCTTCCCTTTTCCAGCCTGGTTGGTTTCCATCAAGGTCTGTTACTTCATGGATGTTCTGTCCCCAGCCTGGGCCCCTTCAGTGGCAGCAACTGCTGTCATCATTGCTGGTTCCTCAGAGATTTGTCATTCATTCATGAAAAAATGGGAAACAGTTTGGACAGTGTCTTGACTTCATGGAGATTATGGTTTGGTGGGGCACTAGGACATTAATCAAATAATCACTCAAATAAATGTAAAATTATGACTGTGATAGGTGCTATGAAGGTGGGACATTTGGATCCATGAAATACAATGTAGGGACTTCTACAGTCTCATGGTCTTTATCAAAAAGCAATGGGTAATTGTTGAAGACTTTTCCCAGGGAGGTGACATGACCAGATTTTTGCTTCACAAACATCACTGTGGCTCCAACATGGAGAATGAGTTAGAGGTGGATGAGAGGGTTGCCAGATAAAATACAGAGACCTACTTACATACAGATTTTGGATAAATAATGGATAGTTCTTTAGTATAAATGTGTCTGAAACACTGGCTATTCTTATACTAAAAATTGTTGTTCCTGCATAAGTATAATTTTTAAGTGTAAGTGTGTCCCCAATATTGCATGGGATATTCTTATACTAAAAAGTTATTTATTATTTACCTGAAATTCAAATTTAACTGGATATCTTATGTTTTTATTTGTTAGATCTAGTAACCCTAAACAAGAGATAGATCTGGGGAGACCAGTTCTTGCTGTAGTTGAAGGCTTTTTAGACTAGGAAACCAGAGGTGGGCATAGAGTTAAGTGGACAAGAAAATAACCCTTGGTCAGTCCAGTCTGTTGTTTCCAGGCATCTGGGAGACAGAGCCCATCAGCTTCCCTCCCGCACCGAAAATGTTTCCACGCACATGCCGTTTAGAGGAACATGATCATGGGCCTGATTAACACACTGTTGCAGTCTCAGTGCAGGGCCCAGGCCTGGTCAGAACCTGCTCTAAATGACCTGTGAGATGTGTGCTGGAACAATTTTAGGGGATCATCTTTTTGACCCCATCCTTCCAGGCCCGAAGATGCCTGCAAGGTGAGGTGAGCTCGTGCACTGCAGTGACCAACGACTGAAGGAGAGATTTAGCAGAGGTGATATTGTAGATTGCACAGTTGTTTGCCCACAATAACTCATGATTTAGCAAATGAAGCAGGAGAGTAAAGCAGTTAAGAACCCAGGCTTTTCCAAGGGGCTCAACTGCTCCAGCAGCTTTTATCTGGCTTGTAGTATCTGTGTGATCTTGACTGAGTCACTGCGCTCCTCTCGGCTTTGCAGTGTACCTTTCAGATTAGTGCTGAGGTATATCAAGGGCCAAGGCATGTGGGAGATGCTTACTGAATGGTGTGTGCCCCTAGAAAGAAACAATCCCCTTGTTTCAGAAGGCTGCCTCATTCTCCTTCTTCTTACATGACCTCTGACTTTGTCATTGTTCAAACCCTTTGCTGACTGCTCATTGCCTCAGGCAGCAGGATCTCCATACCCTGGTCTCGGTTTACCTTTTTTGCCATGACTGTCACTCTGTACCCATCAGAACCTCATGCATTAAAGACATGAGGCCATTTAACCCTTCTTAAACCTAACTTGAACTTTTCTACTTTTTTTGTTTGTCTGGAATGTCTACCTATATCTGTTCAAGCCTTATTCATGAAAGGATTTATAAGGTCATGTTAATAGAAGTATAATCAAGTAAGATAAAGCATGTGTAGAAAATAAAACAAATGCCCATTGCTAGGGAAATAACTGAACAGATTAGGCTTCCTGGCCACTATGCAATTGTATGCATTCACTAAGGTAGTTCTACATGGACTGGCCAAGAAAGGTGTATATCTGTGAACTATTGCTAAGTGGAGAAAAGCAAATTATAGAACAAGATGTGAAATATCTCACAGTTTAGAGATTCAGTTATGCATGTATTTCCATCAGAGTTGGGATAAAACATACTCAAATTAGTCATAGAGATTTCTCCTGGAGAGGAATGGGTTAGAAGAGAAAGGAAACTTAACATTTAGTCAATATATGTACATAGTTTGGGTCTGTTTATTTACTAGAACTGTGTTAATTTTATAACTGAAATTAAAGCAAAATGCATAGAAAAATTATTAGAGGAAAAAGACTGTGGAAATAGATCAGTTGTTAGGAAGGTGTGATAATTTCCTTTCCCCCAACTTATCATTTTATTAAAGCACAAAATGATAGCAAAAGAAGGTTACCTTTTTTTTTAAAGTCCAACAGAAATACTACTCCCTCTATAAAATGTTTTCCTGACTCAACTAGATGTGCTGTCTCCTTTCTTTGAACCCTCAAAGCACTTTGTATGTCTTTTGTGGCTTTTATCTCTGTCTGTCTTCTAAGTATTCTGTCCATGTTTTACTACCTGTATAGATTTAAGCAATTTGAGGATTTCATGATAGAGAAGAAAACCGGCTTTCAAGTCAGAAGACCTGGATGCTGGCTCTTGTTCTAATTATCTATTGCAGCATGACAAATTAGCCCAAATTTAGTAACTTAAAACGTAGTTATTTAATTCTATCTTCTAAGATTTGGGTCAGCAACTTGAACAGAGCTGAGTTGGGTGATTCAATTGAGGTCACTTGGTGGTATTTGGCTTGGGGTTGAGCTGGACAGGAGGGTCCTAGAAAGCTTCCCTCAAACGCCTGCTGCTTGGCAGGCAGTCGGCACTCTGGGCTCAGCCTAGTCCCTTCCCTTTCTGAGTCCTCTCAGCACCTTTCTGCAGACTTCCTACAGGTGGTTCCAGGCTTCAGGGGACCAAGGCCGAGCTGCCAATCTTCCTTAAGGGTGACTGGCAGAGTGTTGCTTCTGCTGTACTGGTCAAACAGCCACAGAACCCACCCAGACGTAAGAGGGTGGGAACAGAGATGCCATCTTTTGAAAGGAGAATTTGTGTAAAAAATTTTGTGGCCATCAATCTATCACAGCCTTGTGGTCTGAGTACAACTTCTGTGTCTCAATGACTACATTTCTAGGTTAGAAAGACCAAAAGCTATAATGCAAGAGTCCCCGAACTTTTTACACAGGGGGCCAGTTCACTGTCCCTTAGACCGTTGGAGGGCCGGACTATAAAAAAAATTATAAAAAAATCCCTATGCACACTGCACATATCTTATTTTAAAGTAAAAAACCAAAATGGTAACAAATACAACATTTAAAATAAAGAACAAGTAAATTTTTTTTTATAATAAATTTTTATTAATGGTAATGGGATGACATTAATAAATCAGGGTACATATATTCAAAGAAAACATGTCTAGGTTATTTTGTCATTAAATTATGTTGCAAACCCCTCGCCCAAAGTCAGATTGTCTTCCGCCACCCTCTATCTAGTTCTCTGTGCCCCTCCCCCTCCCCCTAACTCTCTCCCTCCCTCCCTCCCATGTCCTCCCTCCCCCCCACCCTTGGTACCCACCACACTCTTGTCCATGTCTCTTAGTCTCATTTTTATGTTCCACCAATGTATGGAATCATGTAGTTCTTGTTTTTTTCTGATTTACTTATTTCACTCCTTATAATGTTATCAAGATCCCACCATTTTGCTGTAAATGATCTGATGTCATCATTTCTTATGGCTGAGTAGTATTCCATAGTGTATATGTGCCACATCTTCTTTATCCAGTCTTCTATTGAAGGGCTTTTTGGTTGTTTCCATGTCTTGGCCACTGTGAACAGTGCTGCAATGAACATGGGGCTACATGTGTCTTCATGTATCAATGTTTCTGAGGTTTTGGGGTATATACCCAGTAGAGGGATTGCTGGGTCATAAGGTAGTTCTATTTGCAGTTTTTTGAGGAACCACCATACTTTCCTCCATAATGGTTGTACTACTTTACAGTCCCACCAACAGTGAATGAGGGTTCCTTTTTCTCCACAGCCTCTCCAACATTTGCTATTACCCGTCTTGTTGATAATAGCTAATCTAACAGGAGTGAGGTGGTATCTCATTGTAGTTTTGATTTGCATTTCTCTAATAACTAATGAAGCTGAGCATCTTTTCATATATCTGTTGGCCATTTGTATCTCTTCCTGGGAGAAGTGTCTGTTCATGTCCTCTTCCCATTTTTTAATTGGATTGTTTGTTTGTTTGTTGTTGAGTTTTATGAGTTCTTTGTAAATTTTGGATATTAGGCCCTTATCAGAGCTGTTGTTTGAAAATATCATTTCCCATTTAGTTGGCTGTCTGTTTATTTTTATATCAGTTTCTCTTGCTGAGCAAAAACTTTTTATTCTGATGTAGTCCCATTCATTTATCTTTGCCTTCACTTCTCTTGCCATTGGAGTCAAGTTCATAAAATGTTCTTTAAAACCCAGGTCCATGATTTTAGTACCTATGTCTTCTTCTATGTACTTTATTGTTTCAGGTCTTATATTTAGATCTTTGATCCACTTTGAATTAATTTTAGTACACGGGGACAGGCTGTAGTCGAGTTTCATTCTTTTGCATGTGGCTTTCCAGTTTTCCCAACACCATTTGTTGAAGAGGCTTTCTTTTCTCCATTGTGTGTTGTTGGCCCCTTTATCAAAGATTATTTGACCATATATATGTGGTTTTATTTCTGGGCTTTCTATTCTAGAACAAGTAAATTTAAATCAACAAACTGACCAGTATTTCAATGGGAACTATGGGCCTGCTTTTGGCTAATGAGATGGTCAATATGCTCCTCTCACTGACCACCAATGAAAGAGGTGCCCCTTTCGGAAGTGCAGCAGGGGCCGGATGAATGGCCTCAGGGGGCTGCATGTGGCCCATGGGCCATAGTTTGGGGACCCCTGCTATAATGTATGCAAAAGTACTCTTGCATTATAAAAAGCTATGTGTGTTATGAATAGCAGTGATTATCTTGATACTAATTCGTGCCTTGCTCAAGGCAGATCCTCATGAGATGTTTAATACTTTGAAAGCAGACTCATTTATCAGATAGTTCCCAAGAGGAACACACAACGAAAGCGATGCTACGTAACCACATAGGGACATGGGGTAGTTGTAGAATACAGACCTCGGATTATGTTGACATATGTTAAATCCAAGCTGTCACCCAGTAACTATCATTGTGATCTTTGCTGACTCATCTCACCTTTCTGAGCTTTAATTTTCTCATTATAATATGAGACAGATATTGTCTATCTAGCTTGGTTGCTGTGCTCTTTAGAGCTAATTTGTATAAAACGCTTTAGGATGGTGACTGTTACATAGTAGGTCTTCTGTTTCTCTTATGATGATATAACAAAGTTATATAAAAAGTTTGGGCTCGTCGCTGACTTATTTACTTTGGCACCTCCATTCGCACAAATAGAATCCAGAGCCCATGTCCTTGTGAAAGCCGTTGGGAAAGGGAAGGACTCTACCTCTTGTTTCTGCCGGTCTCCCCCGCCCTATCTCCAGAGGGGTCCCCACTGGGGATCTGGGCCCTGTGCAGCTTTGGTTGGTGTCTCTCTTCTCTGAGTGTTGCATGTGGCCTCCTTTAGACCTGTGGCTTTGCCTTTCACAGATGTATGAGATCAAATCAGAAGGCTGCATTGCGAAGAAGTTCAACGAGATTCTGCAGAAACTGAGCTCACCCCTGAAGCCCAGAGTTCCAGAGCATAGTAACAACAGGATGAAAAACCTGTCCTACCCATTCTCCAGGGAGAAGATGTACCTGTGAGTATCAGAACTGTGGGGGTAGGGATGTGAGGGAGGATGAGAACCACCACCCAGTCACAAAGTGAGCGCCCCATGCCTGGAGACAGGAGAGGAAGCCTGCTGTCATGGTGACATATATCCTGATCTTCCCTAAGTAAGACAATCATGAATAACTCCTAAATATTTGTCCAGCGGCTTACGGGATAACCTGCCATTTCAGTCATTATGCATAATGGATAGAGAATCAGGGAGCAGACAATATTATAAGCACTGGGGCTCAGATACCTGTTTACCTTCTGTGGGAAACCATTCTACCCAGTTTCCAGTCTAACACGATATTAACATACTGTGATAAAATCAGAGAGAAGGTGGAGGAAGCTTCTGGATTTCTGAGTTCTCAGCTGCCTGCTGATGTGCTTATTGGCTCTGAGGAGACGCCTCCCCTCACCCCACTCTGGACAAGGGGACAGAGCTCGTCACAAGGTGGCCACTGGGAAGTCTCTAGATGGGGAATCATGGTTGGGAAGTGGCAGATGCAGCAGCCACACATTCCTTCTGTTCTAGGAGCTAATGAGAAAAGAAAAGACTATCAGGAGTGATACGAGAATGAAGCAAGGGAGGGAAAGGAAGGGGCATGGGAAGGCAGAGAAGAGAAAAGGAGCCGTCTCTTTTGAAGAGATGGCACTTCTGGAGCTGTGTTTCTGCTGTCCATTGCATAATATCTTCTACCCATCTTTTCCATGTTAGATAATGATTGTATACACACATATATATGCTATTGCTTTTGCATGTATTCCCTTATTAATCCTCCCCCCGATTAATGGTTCTGGTATCAATTCCGGTCACCACTTCCAATGTGTGTGTGGGTTTTTCTATACAACCACCACGATATTCTCCAACACCTGCTGCGTGTCCTACAGTTCAACCCAATTCTGACACTGCTTACCTGGAGATGGCATCACATTTCCCAGGTTGAAGGCACAGACCTACAAGACTTTCCTCTCCCCTACTTCAGATGCCAATTGCAAATCCATGTTGTTACCTGTGCTTCTGATGTCTATAAATCAGACAGCTCCCGTGACCCCCTCCTTGGGCTCGATTAATTTGCTAGAGCAGCTTGCAAAACTCAGGAAGCCAGTTTGCTCACTAGATTACCCATTTATTACAAAGACACTGAAGGATACAAATTAGCAGTCAGATGAAGAGAAGCAGAGGGTGAGATTCCAAATGAAGGAATTTATGTCCTTGTGGAATTAGGGCCTGACAGGTGGCATGTGGGAGGATTCTCGTTCTCTAACCTGGAAGCTCTCCAAAACTCCTCCTCCTTTTAGGTTTTTATGAAGGCTTCATTATAGAAGCATAGTTGATTAAATCATTGACCATTGATGATTGATTCAACTTTCAACCCTTCTCCCCTCCCTGGAAATCAGAAGGTGGGACTGAAACCCTCAATTCACAGTTGGTTCCCCTGGCAACCAGATGCCATCCTAAGATGCTTTCCAAAAAGTCGTCTCATTGACATAAACTCAGTTGTGGTGGAAAGAGACTTATGAGTAATGAACACCCATTTCACCTTTATGGCTCTGAAATGATTTTTTTTTTTGTATTTTTCCTAAGTTGGAAATGGGGAGGCAGTCAGACAGACTCCCACATGCGCCCGACCGGGATCCACCTGGCATGCCCACCAGGGGGCAATGCTCTGCCCATCTTGGGGCGTCACTCTGCCACAATCAGAGCCATTCCAGCGCCTGAGGCAGAGGCCACAGAGCCATCCTCAGCACCCGAGCAAACTTTGCTCCAATGGAGCCTCGGCTGCGGGAGGGGAAGAAAGAGACAGAGAGGAAGGAGAAGGGGGAGGGATGGAGAAGCAGATGGGCGCTTCTCCTGTGTGCCCTGGTCGGGGATCGAACCCGGGACTCCCGCATGCCAGGCCGACGCTCTAACACTGAGCCAACCGGGCCTCTGAAATAATTTCAAGAACTGAGGACAAGAGACCAAATTTTATGACAAAAAATGCTCCCATTGCTCTGCTTGCACAGAAAATGCCAAAGGTTTTGGAAGCTATGAACCAAGAACAGTGGATGAAGACCAAAAGATGTATATATTAGAAATCACAGTATTGCAACCCCTTGTGAGGTGGCCATCCAGAGGTAACTAGCCTTTTATTGTAGATAGGAGACCAAAGTCCAGAGTCTCTCCAGGGTTTACAGCTATAGATGGCTGAACTGAACTGACATGTTGACCTCCTGGCCTGCTGTCCTTTTTGCACTCAGAATTTCTTCCGTGCTTGCCCTTCCCTGGCCATCCTGCACGCCAGGCCCGGCGACCAACTGCCACGCTCACACAGCTCCGTTCACTCAGCTCCCGTGATCCTTCAGGTCTAGTTCCTAAACACCACGCTCTCGAGGAATTCTCTGATCTTTCCAATCAAATTGACTCCATCCTCGGAATTATCATAGCAAGGATCTAGATATTATCACGTTCTACTCTGCATCAGTTGTTTGGAAACACACCTACCCCAGTGACCGGGCTCTGGGGGTGGCTGGGAGCATGTCTCGTGTGTGTGTCCTCTAGCTCAGTGTCCTAAGCAGTTACCTCTGCTGTACGCAGGTGGTTGTTGTTTTTTTTTTTTGTTTGTTTGTTTGTTTTATTGCAAGGTCAATATTGGAAATTTAGAACATAGAGTTTTTGCGTGATACTATATAGTGAAACCATTAAGTGAAACTTTGCAAAACAAAGAATTATAATCCCAGCACCATACTCTTTTTTTTGCTGTTGTTGTGCTTACACTCTCTTTGTCCATGCACAAGAATCCTTTTATCAGTCTTTTACTTTTAGAACTTATTATATAATAATATTTTTATTATAGTCTAAATTTTTTCTATTTTATCAAGTTTTAATAATTGTAATTTTCAATGGCTGCACAATAATTTATTGTATAGATTTTGGAATTGCATCTTCTCTCTATAACTTTATTAAAAGTATCTTTGTGATGAACATTTTTATATATGGAACTTGTTCTTCAGTTGGAGTTATTTTCCCTGTGATACATTTCGGAGATAGTTTTTCAGAATTACTGTGTTTATACTGAAAAAGAATATAAACACCGTGTGTGTGAGTGCTTGTGTCCTACACATCTGCCATATTGCTTTCTAAAAATTTTCTCTGGGGCCTGTGTGACAAGGTTTCAAGACAAGATGGCTAAAATAGTTGACCCTCTGCTTTCTTGGTGTCTCCAGGTACCACATCCAGGATAAGGACACCTTCTTTGACAACGCCACCCGTAGCCGCATTGTGAGTAACCAGGTGCACCAGGTGCTCAACCAGCTGTGGTGGGCCCAGGAAAGGATGGGGAAAGACCAAGTGCCCAGTTTGGCAGGTCATCCTCTTGCCCTCCCTACTACCTCCCATCATTTGCATGGAGTTGCCCAGCAACTGAGAGAAATGTCCAGGAACTTTCTAATCCCAGTAGCAAAAGAGAACAGGCTGACAGGCTGACAGCTGTCAGAGAGGACGTAGGTAGTGGGCTGGGTAAAAGAGGCGATGGGATTAAGGAAAAAACCCCACCTCATAGACACCAACAATAGTGTGGCGATTGCCAGAGGGAAAGGGGGGGTGAGGAGGTAGAAGAAAGTAAAGGGGGGTACATGGTGATGGAAAGAGACTTCACTTGGGGTGGCAAACACATAGTACAATATACAGATGGTGTATTATTATTATAGCATTGTACACCTGAAACCTATATAATTTTATTAACCAATGTCACCCTAAGAAATTCAATTTAAAAAAAAGAAATAGCAAACAACTGCCCTCAGTCAGGGTTGAGAGGAGTGTCTTCTCAGTAGAGTTCTCCATGCATACCTTCCTTAGAACCACAGACACAGGGGCTGTCAGAGCTGGTGGAGGCCACAGACACAGGGGCTGTCAGAGCTGGTGGAGGCCACAGACACAGGGGCTGTCAGAGCTGGTGGAGGCCACAGACACAGGGGCTGTCAGAGCTGGTGGAGGCTTTCAGCTGGTCAGGTGACCTCCTTGCTTGACAGTTGAGGGAACTGAGGCTCTGAGAAGCGATGAGTTGAAAGGGAAAATTCATACAGGTCGTCAGTGAATGAGGACTCACTGCTGGGCCACTTGTCTCTTTCTTTCACCCCAAGGGAGTCCCATGCATTTCTGTTACAAGGACTGCTACAACTAGCCAGTTAGCCTAGGAATAATATTACCAACCCATTCAATAGAAAGCCAACTTCATGACTATACCCGTTCTTTTATAGTCTTTTTGCCTGAGACACTTAAAGTCAAGTTTTTGAATTTAGCAGAGTGATTGATTCTGGTGAAAGTCTGTATGTGGCCTTCACCCCTGTGGCCCCAATCTGAGCTGTAGGGCGATCATTTTATTCACTGAGCAGTTTCTATTTACCCTAGAGAACGTTTAGCTTACGAACAGAGGAGAGAGAGAAGGGTCCAAGGAATGGTGGACTCTTACTCATGCCACAGAAGAAACATGGCAGTGTGTTTCCATCAGTCCCTAAGAAAGGACTTAAGTTTCAACAGAAGAATGAATAAGGGTTAGATACTTAGCAAAACTTCCAAGTCAACAGGGTGCTAAGAAGGATAAAAGGGGACAAGTGATTAGAGGGAGCTATAGAACATTTCCAAAGCATACTGAAAACATGGCCTTGACTTTTTTTCCCATTGATTTTATAAAGAAAGGAAGGGGGAAAGAAAGAGAGAGATAGGATCATAGATCTGTTCCTGTATGTGCCCTGATTGGGGATTGAACTGGCAACCTTGGTGCTTCGGATTGACATTCTAACCAACCCAGCTATCCAGCCAGGCTGGCCTTGACGTTTTGTTTGCAGGATGGGCAAGAAAAAACTTCAGGTCCCTTAGCCTAGTGTTTTAGGAAGGTTTAAAATGCGCATATGATTTCTTTCATCTTTTTATGGATGAAACCATAAACTTCCCATATTTTGATTGTTGTATTATAAGCCACTTAAATCTCCCTGTGGCTTGGGTCTCACATCTGTGAGGGAGTTATAGGGTATTGCAGAGATTACCCGATAATTGCCGAGTGGCTGCATAATAATACAATGCCACATAAATACTGTTTTTCATTATTATTGCTGCTGAATTACTGTACTGTTTTGTAAATGAATTAAAAGTTCCTGGGTGCCATTCTACGAGCAGTTATTTATTTACCACTCCCTCTGGGTCTAGGGCTGACATATGGGTGTGTGAACGATGATAGAGTAACATCTCCCATTTCTTCTCTGGAAGCTTCTCTTTCCCTTCCTGCCCTGTTGCCAGTGTACCCCCCACGTTAAGAAGGGAAAGAGCCTTGATTTTTGTCTCGGGGTCTACTCTGCCCTCGGTACCTCGCCCGCATTGCTAAATGTCTTCCCTGTTTCCCTTCTTTGTGGGCATCTGAGCAGCCCCGTTTGTCCCAGAGTAGACTTCCTTCCATCTCTTTGTAGCCTGGCATAGGCTTAGAACCCACAGGAGGGCAGCGGTTGGCCAGCAGGTTGCCCATTGGTGTCCCTGTTTTCTCCGCTGGGCGGTCCTCTCGACACTCTCCCTCCCGCATGCGAGACAGTCCCCTGACAGCACTGTAGTCCATTAGGCTTGCAATGGTCACTGAGCAGGTAGCCTGCCAGGCCACCATGTGCTTGGAGACATGGAGTCATGGGGAAGTGTCTGACGTGCTCTGACTGGGGAGGCAAGATGAAGACTCAGGAACAAAACAGAGAAATAACAGTATCAGTGACCAAATGCAGGTGACCCTTTTCCAGTTTACAAAGCACTTTCATGAGTCCTCAAAGCAGCACCATTATGGAGGAGCCAAGGAGCCCTCACAGAGCTGCTCAGGTCCCCTCTGCTAGAAACCAAGACTAAAACTGGATTTGTCTGCCTCCCTGTCTGGCGCTTTCCCCAGCGTGGCACTGGTCGGGGCTGGTGGAGAGTCCAGCCTCCTCCGGCTCTTCCCGAGGTTCCCCCCAAACAGACAGACATTCCATCCCCTGAGCGACCCAGGCGCCTCCGCCCGACCCCTGCAGGGGGCGCTGTGGGTCTGGGCTCCCTGGGGTATTTTCCTTGCCTCCTGTAACTGCAATTTATAGTCTTTGCTTTCTTAACTTTTTTCAGGGTGGGGTGAAGGGAGGGGGGAGTGTGTGTGAGGTGGTCGATTCTTTGTTTCCTCAAAGCCACTCAAGTTTGAGTGGGTTTGACAAGCAGTCCATGAGCTTGGCACATGCTTGACTTCCCCCTCCCTAGAAATGGGTCCAATTGCCTGGTCCCCCGCCCGGCCCCCACACGTGGTGATGCACGTGGTCAAAGCCCTCACAGCCCTGCTCTCATCTGTTTTAGGTGCATGAGATCCTGAAACGCACAGCCTGTGCTCGAGCCAACAACACGATGGGTAAGGACCCCTGCCCCCACCTGTGGGTGTAGCACTAATGGGGTGCCGAGGGGGTCAGAGCTGTTCTTTCAACAGCTTGCTTGGTGGGCAGCAAAGAACAAAACAAACGAATGCCCCACACAGAGGGAGGAGGCTGCTTTCACTTAGGCTGGGAAACTGCCTTGCCCTCCAGGAGTACGGGTGCCCCATTTCTTGGTGGGCCAGGGGCTGTTCCCCAGACTGCTGTAACTTCTCCCAGATCTTCATTCCAGAAGAAAGGCATCTAAGAGGCCCTTTAAGTCCAACCCCTTCACGTTTTATATGAAGAAACTGACCCCCAGAGAGGGTGAATGACTTGTGTAAGGCCACACATTAGTCTGAATGTGCCTCTTCTAAGTTCGGCATACTTGTCACCAAATCTGGATGAATCTATTTGCCTTGTTTTTAATTATTTATTTATTTATTCATTCACTCATTCATTTATTTTTTTATTTGAGGGGATTGGTTTTTGAAGCAGGAACCTCAGCCTTTGGGAACTTACAGTATAAGACAGGCAGTCCAGATGCTGATGGATTACATAGAGACACACATACTAGTGGCCGTAAAAACATGAGCTTACATACACAAACATGTGTTTTCTCCACAGAAATCGCTCCACACGTTTAATTCTCTTTTTAAAGGTGCCACCACCACTCAGAATGGCTTTTGAAACCTTTGAGAGAACTTCCTTCAGAATATAGTCTGTGGTGACAAATCTATGGTCTTTGAGGCAGCTTCAAGTTAAAAAGCATCCAAAGTTATTTAGAGGCAAGTCTAGTGCATAAGGTAGGCAATGAAACTGAGGAATAATAATGGTGATGACAGCAATAATGGCTATTATTGGAGAGGTTATCGTGGGGCTCATAAGCTGCCTCAGTACCAAGGGAACAGTACTGAACAAGGAATCAGAGCAGGCTTTGTACAGAATAGAGCAGAACCTCTCAAGGGGACAATTATGTATGACTGTTTGCTTTGATTGTATTCATCTTGCTACAAAATTCCAAATAACACTCCAAGCCTTGAAAATCAAATCTTCCATGTAAAGTTATTTGTCTGGAGCTCAGTGCTTATAAGTCAGGGATGTGAGTGAGTGAGGTCATTAATTAGTCCTGTTCAAGTTCATGGAATGAGCTGAAGCCCTCACTTTGCGCAGCCATTTTCCGTGGTCACAGGGACAACCAGAGAGTCAAGAGATCTTAGAATGTATTTTGTACTTTCTCACAGCCTCCATCCAAGTTCTGAAATTTACCCTCTCACTTCTTGACGCCTCACTTCCATTAATCTGCCTGTCATCCTTTCACACCCTTCCCAATTTGGCCGAAGCTGCTCCCTCAGATGTGATAAGTGACTTCTTACTTCCCACATTTCGTGACCTTTTTCTTAGTCTTCCATATTCTTAACTGTCTACATCCTTCCAAGCCTTCTTTACTGAACCTTCATTTTCCGAGAGTTGGTATCCAGGAAGGGGTGCTCACCCAGTGACCTGCTGTTCTGTTTCTACCTCTGGACCACATTTTCTTTGGTTTCTCTCCCTTCTCCCACATGTTGTCGTCTCCATGTTTCTTTGGCCTCCTTACTCTTTCTCTCTCTCCCTCTCTGTATATTTGGGACTTGCAATGGTATATTTTTATTTCCCATTTTTTTCCACCAACTCCAGCCCAGCATTTCTAACTGCTGGATTGATAACCCCCACTGAGATGTTCACAAGAGCCTTAAAATCAAATACATCTAATATTTCATTTTTATTGCATTCTTTCTCTCTCTTTTACCCCCTCTCACTACTGTTTCTCTTCCTATTAATGTGACTGCCATCCTCTCTATTTTTGCTCATGCCGTTCCCTTTGCATGCATATCCTTGAAGTCCCATTCTTGCCCATCCCCAGACCAAAGACCACCATCCCACAGATCTAATTTAATGCCCCCTTTTTCGGACTCCCATCAAACTCAGTCTCTTTCTTGCTGATGATCTGTGTCCATGACTTAGACTCTTCAGACAGTCCTTGAGATGTGTCTGAATCACCTTTTATGCTCCAGTGCACCTAGCTGTCTGTCTTGCACATTCTGCTCAGTTGATTTGGTTTAGTGAATTAATTAAGCATGTCTACCCTGCTAGTCTCATAGCAGTAACTGTTGAGTTCCTGACTCACAAATAACTCAGTATCTCCATAACTCAGTTGCCTTTGATTCAAAGTGTGGATAATAATGTCTACTTGAAGAGTATTTGTAAAGATTAAACAAGAACCTTTTAGTTTGTTTTGTAAACTAGAAAGTCCCTAAGAACTAAAGTTTATTTTGAGAGATGGTCTCCAGAGTACTGAGTGGTCATCAGAGACCCTCTGCTTCAACACTGAATTTTTTTCCTTTGAGGAGCTGAGTTTTGATGTCTCAAAGTCAAACATCTTAAGGGATTTGTTGTTGTTGGGTAGTTTTCAAAAATTTCTTTCTTTTTTGACATTCAGAAAACATTTCTTGAACACCTGCAGTGTGTCAAATGATACTATAGAAACTGAGAAATGCCAAGATGAATTTGACCTAATTTCCGCCCTTGAGGGGCTCCTAGTTTAGCCATGCAGACAAATATATAAACTGATAATTATGAGATAATCTGGTAGGTACAATAAGAGACATGTTCAGAGTGCAAAGGGAACACAAAGGAGGAAACAGTTACCTTCCATGTATGTGTCTAGTTACCAATGTAAATTCTTCCTTCCTTCCTTCCTTCCTTCCTTCCTTCCTTCCTTCCTTCCTTCCTTCCTTCCTTCCTTCCTTCCTCCCTCCCTCCCTCCCTCCCTCCTTCCCTCCCTCCCTCCTTCCTTTTTTTGCGGCAGAGTCAGAGAGAGAGACATATAGGGACAGACAGACAGGAAGGGGGAGAGATAAGAATCATCAATTCTTCATTGCAGCTCCTTAGTTGTTCATTGATTGCTTTCTCATATGTGCCTTGACTGGGGGGCTACAGCAGATCAATTGACCCATTGTTCAAGCCAGTGACCTTGGGCTTAAGCTGGTGAGCCTTGCTCAAACCAGATGAGCCCACGCTCAAGCTGGCGACCTCGGAGTTTCGAAACTGGGCCCTCCACATCCCGGTCTGATGCTATATCCACTGCGCCACCACCTGGTCAGGCTTAATGTAAATTTTCTAATATTAGTTTCATAGCCCGAGAGAAACATGTCCATATTTCTTATCTCCAGTTGTAAATGGGTACAAAGAGGATAAGTAACTTGTGTAGGGTTATATACTGAGTCGCTGTCAGAATTGCGTGTAAAATTTGGGTTTTCTATCACTACTACCTTTGGGATGCTATGAACTAGAAGTAGAGTTAGGTTGAATCTTTAAAGTCTGTTAGTACAGAAACAATAGTTATTTAGCCTCAATTTATACACTTTTGAGTTGGAAGGACATATAATGAACCTGAGATCCTAAGGCACCAATGTACTTCTGTTAGGACTTTGGCAGGAAAACATGAGGAAGTTAATTAAAATTCTGTCTCCACTAAATTCTGTTAGATTGTGGCAGGCTATGTTTTGTCCATGAGCCTCAATTTTCCTTCTCTGACAAAATGATGAAAAATTAAGAAAAACTGAGGCTAACAGACGTTATAAAGTCTATTCCTTAGTGCCATTTTAACTATTTTAAATTAAGGGTTAAATAAGCAGCTCAGTATACAATAAAATTTAAAGACTTACTGTTGATTTCTGTGTTTTAAGCATGGACATGATGAAAATTAAGTCGTGAATTATTTTCTGTCTAGATTCTCAAGAGTAAATATCCATCCACATATTCAACATCTTCATGCAGATACCCTAAAACAGCGGTCCCACAGGTTGAGAACCGCTGCCCTAAAAGAACCCCAACCATAGTGTGAACCAAAAGGACCCTAGAGATTTCCCTTTGGGGGACTACCCAGCTCCCATTCCTGTCACCCAAATTTTGATAAACACTAGCTTTCAGTTTCTCAAGCCAGAAATTATAAGAAAGTGCTGTTGTGTTAATTGACCTCTAAAATATCTCTGAAATCGGTATAATTTTTCTCTTCACAACCATTATCCTAGTCTACATAAACTGCATTTTTTTACCTGAATCACTCTCGCCACCACTAAGACATCTTCCTGTCTCCAGTTTTGTATATTTTAACTCATTCTATAAAAGGTACCCTGTATGATCTTTTTAAATTGTACATCTGATTATTTCACTGACCTGCTAGAAATGGTAAAATAGTTCTACACCTACCTTCCTTAGATAAAATGCAAACCCCATAACAGTTACATATTGTGACTTGATGTCCCCTGCCCGGTCCCAAATCCATACGTTGAACCCCTAACTCCCTTTTCCTAAAATAAGTAGTCTGGTAGTTCCACAATAGCAACTGATGATTTATTAGCTTTGTAACAAGGGACATATGACTGACCTCTGCTTCCCAGCCCTGAAGGCCAGTTTTCACTTTGTTTGACTTCTTCCTGGGAAAATCAAGTCCTTTCTAAGCCCTTTGGTCAACTTAAACAATCTTACTTAGAAGACCAGAAAGAATGAAAAATATGATTACTTTAACACTGTGAGACCTCAGGATAATATGGACCTTTGAGCTATGGAGTAAATTTTGATTTTGTTGCCCTTCTCACTGGTTGTATAGAGAAGCACAAAGGGCATAGAATGGACTCAGATACTCCAGAGGATTATTGCTTTATAAAATAAAGAAAGAAAAAATAAAGGAGAACAGGATAGTGCTTGACGTTGTTTTCCAAGGCATTATTGATCCCTTACCCTTGGCGTTAACTTTTACATGGTCATTACATTTGTGACCAACTTACAAAGCCTTATTCCCTTTCCCATTGTGCCTGATTACACTAGAGGTTAAAAGTGGGTAAGAGAATAAAAATTAGAATTAGAGGGTATACTAAAAGTAATAATAATTCAGAAATACTCTTTCTTTTTCCTTAGTATTGTCACTCCTCTTCCGTGTGGAAAATAAATTGTTTTGAATGACTACTTTTGCAGAGCACTGAGTTCTATGCAAGTTGTATATATTGAGTTATTTATAGTCCTGTCTCATTCCATAAAATTTCTTAGGTGGCTTACAAGAAAAACAATAAAACAGTATAATATAAATAATAAATTAAAAAATAAGAAACAGGAAGAGCACAAATTAAAATGGAATGTCAAAAGTAGGAGAAAAAATAGACTACAAATATTCAAACCATAAGGCCCTCTGGTTTCTGCAGTTGGGCTGTGAATCTGACCTTGAGCCAAAGTGAAAGGGGAAGGAAGATGGTTAGTGGTTTAGGTCTTGATGTCCTCGGCACAGCATCGTTTTGTATAGAAAATCGTCTAAAATCTCTCATACCATTCTCTGCTTCCTTATGTATAGTAGATCAGCAGACAGTCCCTTTGTGAATGCATGTGGAAACTTTTCTGGATGATTCAGGTTCATCACTGAAAAAATAAGCTTTTTAAAATGTTTCCTCAAGGGTTACCAAAGTATTGCTAGGGTTGTTTGCCGCACACTCTCTGATTTCTTGAATTTCCGACTCAGGTAACATGTCTAGAGTTTGGTTATTTCCGTTTTGCTTTTTCTGTTTGGGAGACAGAAAACCAGTCTTGTTAGAATTTTGGGTGAAGAGAGAGTAAAAACGCACTGAAGGAGGGCCTGAAGGCTTTTGTGGTTAAGGTACACAACATTAGGGGTGGGACTTTATGAGATCTAGATACTTTTCCTTCTTTGTTCTCTGTTGAGAGAGCTGAGATAACCAGGTAGGAGAGAGAGTCTATACAAATAAGGCATTGGCTGTAACCAGTAAATAAGGACCCCTTGCACTGTGCAGTCGTATGCTTTTCAAAGCACTTTTACTCTCATCTCATTTGACCCAGGAAACCTCTATGCAGAGTAGGTTCAAAAGATGCTAACTGATTTCACAGCACAGGTTACCTTGGTGCCTAAGGTTAGAAATTCAGAGCTAGATTTAGAACTTGAGTTGTGTAGGGTTTTTTTTGTTTTGTTTTTTGGTTCTTCTTCATAGCTCTTTAATCAATTAATAAGTGAATGAAGTTATTGGGAAAGGTTTCCCAGAGAAGTGGAAGCTGAGGTCTTCCTAATGTTGGATTCATTCATTCATTCAACAGATTTTTATTGAGCATCTCCTATGTGTCATTCATACTCCAGAGCTAGAGAATAGTGTAGTGAATCAGGCAGACACAACAGCCACCAATCCTTGCCTTTATGGAACTTACTTTTCAGGTAACATTTGAGGACAAGAGGAAGTAAGCCACATGACAGTCTGTCAAGAGAGATTCATACAAAGAAAGCAAATAATACAAAAGACATGATGGGGGGGGGCACTCCTAAGAATCGGTTAGGGTTCCAAAAGGAGCAAATGACATACTCAAATCAGGAAAATTCAAAATTCATGGGCATATTAACAGAGAGACAGCTTACAAAGGTGTAGGTGGAGAATTTTTCTCTTATTTACCCCTGGAAGCGAGGGGTTATAGACTAATGCACACATGGTGTTCAGAGACTACATATCTTTGTGAGTTTGGCTTCTGCATGGTGGTAGTAGCATGTGAGCCATCACGAAGTTGACCCAACCCCATGATGCCTCCTTTGTCAGGGCCCTGGTGCCTTTAAAGTTCACTTTACCATGGAAAGAAACCCAAGCCGCCTTGGTCCCGTCAGAGGAGGACAGACACCTTTTCTGTTTCTTCATATGGAAGTCATTGGTGCCTTTTCGTGGACAGAAAATTACATATTGTTGGAGCTCCATTTTCATAGATGCTTTGGTGTCAGAGCATTTGCACAAATGTATGCTTTGGGCATCTCCCCTCCCCACTCAGGAGATGATGTCTTAATTATTTTGACCAAAGCCAGACCATGTTGTGTGTTGTAAACATCTGGTTTATCATTCATCCAGCTGAGCTGGTTTATATTTTGTTAGAAGAAAAGGCTTTGGATTAAAGGCATTTAAGTAATTAAACACATGTCAAGACAATTTGGTGATGGGTAAATATAGTCTCCCTTCAGTGCACCGTCTGGGGGCTCTGGTTTAGATTTACGTCTGGCTGGAGTGCAGGATGAAAGCCCAACGCCGGGTGGATCGGCCCTGTTCTGGGGGGATCAAAACCAAATGGGTTTTCAGGAGTTCAGTACCATTCCTCTAAGTACCTGTCCCAATGGAGCACGGTTTCCTTTGAGTTTAGCCTGAAGGGGATAGAGCTATAGTCCCTGTCACCAGTGCCACTTGCAGATTTAATGAGACTCCTTCTGGGAGGCAGACCATAAGCTGTGCTTTGATTGCTTTTTTTTTGTATCCAGGAAACCAGAGATGTCTCAGAAGGTAAATGCTAGGCCTCAGGTTTGTGTTGTGTGTATTTTCAGGTACCAGTCATGGAACTGAACCCACCCTTTTCTGTCCCTTGAGCCTGACCCTGTGGATGCAGAGGACCGGTGTTTCTAGGATTGGCTGGGTCAGGCTGTGCAGAATTGTGGCCAGTGCTAAGCAAATAGGAAGCACACGCAATAGGAATAGGATTGAAGTACCTGATGACTTGATGGAACTTAGGCATCAATGCGGGGTCCTCATGAGCTATGCTTTAAGTTGAAGCACTGCCCCTCTATGTGGGTAGAGCGGAAGGAAAAGGTCCTCCATGCTTTCTCTTTCTCCCTGGCCCCGCTTTTGAGAGTAACAGGAGGAAAGGTTGGCTCTCTCTCTAACTTTGGGTCTAGAGCAGAGGGGAAGAAATATAGACATGATCATGAAGAGGAAAGCTTTACCATTATAGCCAAACTGGCCAAATAGATGGTGTGTGATAGAACCAATTAACCCAATTGCTGAAAAGGAAATGTTCAGAATTTCAATTTTCAAAGCAGAAACTCCTTTAAAACATTTGATTATTTTCTTCTTTCAAACTGATTTCCATGCTTGTTTGAGGGTAGAAACTTGGATTCTGAAGTCTGTGGGTGACCCAAGAGGCCCAAACAATCCCCATTCTCGGGTGAAGTCGTGGATGCAGAGTTCCTTTTCAACTTGCCTGCCCCTCCCCACTCCCTTTTCTTTTCTGTCCTGTTCCCTCCCCCTGCTCAGCAAAGCAAAGGCGGGGGGGGGGGTGTTAGTGGTGGTTGGGATTGCGCACATGACACCATCTGGAAAGGAGGAGGTCCGCAGCTAGTGGGACAGAGACACGTTTCAGGACCGCCTGTGGGGCTCCGGTTATCTGGGTCAGGATGGCCTGCATCATCTTGGCTCCAAGGCCAAGAACCATTTATTGGGCTTCCTCTCTTAGGAAGTAGACTAATGAGCTGGAGTTTAAAGTTTCTTCGTCGGCATGGATTGCCAAGGAAAACTGAAATAGTGAGGAAAGTGGGTGCCTGTGATAAACAGGAAATGTCAGGGAGATAAGTTTAGCCTAGGCTATTCTTCTTCTATTTATTTATTTATTTATTTATTTATTTATTTATTTATTTATTTTTACTTTTTTTTTTTTTCTTTCTCACTTTTCTGAAGCTGGAAATGGGGAGAGACAGCCAGACAGACTCCCGCATGCGCCCGACCGGGATCCACCTGCCATGCCCACCAGGGGGCGACGCTCTGCCCCTCCGGGGCGTTGCTCTGTTGCGACCAGAGCCACTCCAGTGCCCGGGGCAGAGGCCGAGGAGCCATTCCCAGCGCCTGGACCATCCTTGCTCCAATGGAGCCTCGCTGCGGGAGGGGAAGAGAGAGACAGAGAGGAAGGAGAGGGGGAGGGGTGGAGAAGCAGATGGGCACTTCTCCTGTGTGCCCTGGCCAGGAATCGAACCCGGGACTCCTGCACGCCAGGCCGACGCTCCACCACCGAGCCAACCGGCCAGGGCCTCGGCTATTATTCTTAACAGCCATTATTCCTTCTGTGTTCCCAGCAGGGGACTAGGTGCCATCAATAAAAGACAGAGGTGAGAGAGGGGTGTGCTCTCTGACCTCAGGTACTTGTAGGTCTTTTGGGGTCACAACACAATGAGGAAAGTGCTAGAAGTGAAGTAAAGTGAGCAGCCTGCTGTGGGCACACATTGCAGAAGAAGCTTTATTTGAGATTGGGGGGTGGGCGGCGTGCACAGCTCTAGACCTCCAACGATTTGGAATCATTCTGAGGCTCTGGCAGCAGGACCCAGGAGTTCAGGTTGTCGGCCTAATTCTCTCAGACACTTAGCTACTGTGCTCAGCAAAGCTGAGAATTAGCAGGAGAGTTCAACACCTGTTTAACTTTTCCCCTGCAGTTTTGAGAGACTGTCTTCAGGGTGTATACTGCTGCCATGGCAACCATGAGGTGTGAGTGTTGGGGGGATTGGGTGGGGTAGTGCAGGGGTGGGTCTAGTGGGAGCCCTACCCGCCTGTGTTGCTTCAGCTTCTATCCATGTTGACAGCCTTTGTGTAGCTTTGAACTACCCCCACCCTATCCTGACGTGGGACTCCTCCCCTTGATTATTGTAGGGTGGCTTCACATTGCTGTGGTTCTGGCTCTTGAACTGATTAATGATGCTCAGAGTGAAACTGTAGTCTTGTGAGCAGGACAAATCTGCAGCTTACTGAGCCTCAGGGAAGCCCCCCCCCCCCCACTCCTTTACCCCCCCTCTGGTCCCCCCACTCCCCAGAGTTATTTCTGATATTTTATGTTCATGCCGAGAAGGAAGCTTCAAATCAGGAGAGGATCTGGCCCTTTGGTGATGCTGCTACACCAGACACTCAGCTCCCAAGGAGAATGGCCACTCTGGCTGAACGCCCCCTGGGGCCTCCCAAGGGCCTCTGCTCCCACATGGGGCCCACGGCGGGGTTTCTGGCATCTGGCATCCTAGAACTGAGGCAAATAGGTACAAGGTTTGAGGAAAAGGGGCTGGCAGAAGGGAGAGGATTGTTTGAGAGCCTCTGCGGTCTCTGGCTTGTAGGTGGGGCCTTGGGTAAGAAGGGAAGGTGGAAAACCATGAATCTCGGTGAGTAACTGTTGTTTAGATTTGTTATCTAAAACCTGTCATCTATCCAGAACCTTGAAAATGCAAATGCCTGAAAGTTTAGACATTATTCGTGTTTCCCACCAAAGACAGTTGACTCCTCCTCCCACTACTATCCACAGCCCTCTGGAAGGAATGATCCAGGGCAGAAAGTGTGCTTGAGACCAGGGAAGTCAGTGTGCACCAGGGACATGCCCCTCCGCCCCCTCTCCATGATTAAAGGTGCCTCCTGGCACGGTGGGATCCTCAGGACTGGAGTTGGGGAGAAGCAATCCCTTCTATCTGGGAGCCAGTGACCCAGGACAGACCACTCTGAGTCAGACAGAACATACACATTGCTCTATAGTTGCTGAATAAACTGTGAATGAAACAAGTAAATAACAGCGATACTGAGCAGAGGGCTCTCTGTTGTGAGTATATCACAGTTTTAGGGACAGAGCTATTCATTCCTTTAACATATATTTAATAGGGTCGCTATCCACAAGGGGTGTGAAATACTGCTGAGATTAAAAAATGAGTTCGTTGTTGTATGGTTTTCAAACATTTTGGCCTCCGGATCCCTTTACACTTTCAAAAATTATTGAGAGTCTCCAAAGGGCTTTTGTTTAGATGGGTCACATCGATCAATATTTATTGTATCAAAAGTTAAAGCTGAAAAACTTTTAAAGCACAAGGACATGCACACATACTTTCTATTAGCTGTCTGGGGGATGATGTTATCACATGTCACACAACTGCAGTGTATGCTCGTTAGAGCTTAGGAATAATAAAGCAGATAATATCTTAGTCCTGTTGTACAAAAGTAGTTTTGACCTTATGAACCCCCTGAAAGGGTCATGGGGACCCCTAAGGTTCCCCCAGATCACACTTTGAGAACTACTGCCCCGCCGCCCTGGCTCCAGCAGCCCATGGTCCACAGGCCAGGCTTGAACAGTAATGAGCTCTGCTCTGTGAAGGAAAAGAAAGGTGCCAGAAATGAGTTTGGGTAAAGTGCCGTGGGATGTGCTGACATATACTTCTATTGACTGTCATTACAGCAATTCACGTGGTTGTTCCTATGCAATATCGTTGACCATAGATATTTCCAGCTGACGGTGTTGACCATGGAGGTGGGGGTGTAGGAAGACAGTCGTTGGACTGGAGAGATCTCAGTGTGTGGGGACAGGAGGAATGTGAACTTTGAGAAAGCATGTCTGATACCAAGACTTAGCTTTGTATTCGGGGAATGAAAAAATACTGCTATTCCACTAAGACCTAAAGCTTGACAAAAACCCATGTAGACTGGGAGGCCATCAGCTGACTTGTGGGTAGGGTTTAATATGTATCAAAAGACAAAGCTTATGTCCAGAAACCCCTGGCCTAGAGTTATGATTTTTGTCTTCCTTTCTTCCATAGGTATTAACTCTCTGATAGCAAACAGTATCTATGATGCTGCCTACCCACTTCATGACGTAAGTACCGTTTCTGTCGGCACACTCCCAGGAGTCTTAAGAAACTTGACAACCACAGGCAATGCGGTGGGTGAGGCGAGGAAGGAGTGAATCAGGACATTAAAATGCCTTGGCTGATTCTGCGCTGCTCATGACTGACCATCAGCCCCGTTTGGTTTTTGCCAGTTGGCTGTCCAGCTATTTCCCCAATGGCAAATGAACTGGTGCTGTTTGAGCGTTCCCTCCGCTCCTTGCCTCTGTTCTGGGAGAAAG
Organism: Saccopteryx bilineata; assembly: GCF_036850765.1. Classification (NCBI taxonomy): domain Eukaryota; kingdom Metazoa; phylum Chordata; class Mammalia; order Chiroptera; family Emballonuridae; genus Saccopteryx; species Saccopteryx bilineata. Next base: position 96,607,079 of record NC_089490.1, read on the forward strand.
TGTGAGCAGACAGAGATGGCTTGCAGTGTTAAAGGAAGGAGATGTTGGAGCTGGGTGGATGGTGGTAGAAGGAAAGTCTGTGGCCTGGATAACTCACAACCTGGATGGTCAGACCCTTAAATATATACTGCTCACAAAAATTGGAGGATATTTCAAAATGAATATGAAACTATAAACTATCCCCTAATTTTTGTGAGCAGTTAATTGAAAGTGATGCTTCGTAGATGATAGATTTGTGTGGGTGTGAAATTCTTCATTCTTAACATGCAAATATATACTAAGCATCAGATTTTTTTTTTTTAAATTTAACATTTTTGAAGAAAATCTCTCAAAATTCCTTATACTGTTGTTTGGTTAAGTAAAGGAAATAGGTTGTAATTAAAGCTTTCCTTGACTGGGTGTAATGTTATAAACATTCCATAATATGATGCAACAACATTCTTCAAGATGACTCATGAGGACCTTAAGTGACCTGTGAACTAGTGAACTAAATGCCCCCATGGCTACACTGTTCATTGGGTTGGTGACTTCTTTAGCACCTGCCAAAGGAGGTGACTGAGGTGGGGAGGGCTGAATGCTGAAGGAATTCCCCAGATGACAGTGTTTTTCTCACTGGCATCTTTACCATGGGCATACGAGAGGTTAGGTTCTTCCCATTAGGCACCGGGTGCAGGACACAGCACAGGGTGACTTCTGTGCTATGCCCATTTACAGACACAGGCTGTGCTGTGGCTATGAGGAGGCACAGGCTGATCCCTGGGGCGCCTGAGGGGAGTGTCTGTCTGAGACGCTGTCCCCAGGGAATGTAAGGGTTGATGACTAAGGAAGTGGACTATTGGCTCCTGACCACGTCATGCTTTTGACCTTCCTTGAATGAGAGTGAGAAGAAGGGATGGCATTGGAAAATAGAAGAAAATGTTTTCTCTGTTTTCAATCATTCCATTGGCTTCCTCTAGCATGTCTTTTTCTCCTGCAGGGTGAATATGATAGTCCAGGGGACGACATGAATGACAGAAAGGTGAGTTGCTCTATGCTGTGCTGAGGACTGTGAGCACCAGAGACCATGGGGGGGGGGGTGTGTGAACGACATAGATGTGTCCTCAATGTTTGCTTTATCTGCTTCTATATTTTCCAGCAGTTCTTCTACAGCTCCCTGCTGCCTAGGCCCTTGGAAATGCGAGGGCCAATTCTGGTCATTGACACAATTGTGTGTATAGGGGTGTTGCTGGTATCTAGTGTCTGGGGGACCAGCTATGGTAACTATTTCACACAAAAGCATTATCTTGTTCCTGGTGATGAGAGGGGCTTAGCTGGGAAACCCTGAAAGTCCTAATTCCTTAATTTATAGATGGTAAAATAGACACACAGAAAGAGTGAGCACATTGCCCATGACAACACAGACTAGAAATATCTCTGTAATAAACAGAAACAGGCTAGAAATACCTCTGTCTCTCAAATCTTGCTAAAAATGTACTATTATCCATGTCATGATCTTCTTTTTTATTTGTTGGGGGGGTCATCTTTAAGTTCTTGTCCTTGTCCTCTGGGCAGACTAGTAAGGGATAGTCATTCCCAAATTTCAGATAAGAAATTGGAGGGACAGGGAGGCTCATTCATGCTGTGTATTTGGGCAGCTAGGAATTAGAGGTTGTAGTTAGGGGAAGGGAAGAGTCCCTTTGGAAAGATCTCTCCTGGGCCAGTCACAGCTCCTGACGGGACAGCTCTTTCCCCAGCCTTCCACTTAGATCCCCTTTCTTCTGTTTGCTGACATTCTGGGAATGTGGGTTTCCCCTGCCCTGCTATGGCATCACCCCACCTCCTTAGAGGTGACTGCTTCATCTGGCTGTCAACCCCTTCAGGCCACCCTCCCGTGCAGCTTCCTCCAGCCTTCAGCAACTCTGGTGAGCAGAGGCTGGTGGGCGAGGGCAGGAGGGGTGAGAAATGGAAGCCCAAGAAGTTTCCCTCCCCCCAACTCTGTTGTCTGGAAAATCATTCATCCCCCAAGTTGCCTTTAGAGCAGCCTTCTTTTTATCCTGCCTATTAGTCCCTGTTATGAAGTGTTAAGTATTAAAAACATAAAAGGTCTTTTCCAGAAATACTGCTGTGATTGCTTACACATGTCCCTTCTCTGCCTGCTCAGGGAATCTGCTCTAGTATTTCGATGTCTTAACCTCATCTGTTTTCTATCTGATGCTAATAGTCTCGGTGTTTAATTTCCTGAAAAGTCCCGGATCAAATTTAAAGGAAAAGGAGGAAGCATTTCTCCCCACATCTCACCTCGCTCACCCCAACTATTTTCTGTCCTCCCACTCTCTAATTTCACATTCCTCCCCTTTAAAGAGTGATCACGACCACTGCCCACCTAAGAAACCTCCTGCTGGGTGGGTGGGTGGTGACCCAGCCTGTCAGGTAGAGCACTTTACAAGAACATTCCAGAGACCAGGAACACACTGCAACTGGTGGGAGAAATCAGCCAGCCCTCTTTAATCTTCACAGAGGCAGAGAGAAGCAGATTGTAAGATGATCCAAAATATATATGTATTTGTCTTTGCAATGATATTATATTATTATTAACAACAAAACCTTTTAACACAACATTTTCTTCCCAGGAACTGTATTTCTTAGGCCAACAGAATTATTCCCAGTGTACAAGTTGAACAGGTGGAATCTGGGAGGCAGGGTGAGACCAGCCAGGATGGAGTCGCATCTTGGTGTATAAGTTCCCAAGGTTTACGTCCAAGGGATGCTCAGTAAAAAGGGGCCAATGTCTTGGAAAGATGAGAAGCTCTTTCTTTGTGGCTTTCCCTTGGGTTTGCTGGCCAGTCCTGGTGTCCTTGTTCTCCTCTGCCAAGGTCACAATTAGGGCAGTACTCCTTGCCGTGATGGGGGAGTCAGAGAAGCCATGAGCGAGAGCGCAAGCTTTCTCCTGTCCATTCGGGCTAGGAAACATACCCAGCGAAGTGAGGAAACTGGTTCCAGTGTCAATACATATTTGTCAAGTAAGGACTAAAACCTTGGTGTCAAAATCCCAGCCAGAGCTCCATAGCCAGGTCGATACCACTTCTTGTATATGGTGAGGGGAATTCTTACCGTGGTGCTGGGCTCCTGCCTGCAGTTTCAGTGCTTAGGGGGGTTGGGGGGAGGCTAAAGGGATCCTAAAAAAGAAAGAGCCAAGACCTCGGAAGATGTGCAGTATATTTATATGTTTTCCTTACACTGTGATAGTTTACTGTTCCTCGAGAGGGTGGCAGGGAGGACTTCGGTGGAGTGCAAAGGTGAACCCTTGAATTTGTGTCTGGAGGCGATGGAGAAGGGTTGGGAGTTGCAGTGTGGGATGGCCTCTCTGGGGATAATCTCAAGCTGCCCGTCCTGCAAGGGCATCTCAAGCTGCCCGTCCTGCCAGTTCCTGGATGTTCTCCTTCACTCTCCCCTGCATTTGTGGCTATTCCCACGACCTCCCTGAGGCCCGGGCTCCTGTAGGCAGGTTCCAGGCCAGCCCAGAGGCCGCTGAGGATGCAGTCTCCTTCCCTTCCAGCCTGCTCCAGCAGCTGAGCAGTCTCCATGGACTCAGCCCCAGGTAGCGTTCGGAGGGCTCCCTCTCCCTTCTCCTGGAGGGTAATTAAGAAGAGGCTCCCTCTCTCTGGGGAGCATGGCTTTCCCACCTTTCTAGAAAGCAGGAAGAGGGAGCAGAAGCGGGTGAGGGTGGGTCCCTCCTGTCTGCCAGCCGGTACTGAATTCCACATTAGCCAGACCTGCCTGGTTTTCCCAAGCGTCCCATTGTCTGTCCATCGAAGAGGTTGTGAGTATCCTCTGAGGGCTGCCTGACTCCCGCTGGCTCATGGCGGCTTCCCACCCACTTACAGGGGAACCCAAGGTACAACATTGGAATGATTTTCAGCCCTTGACCCTGGATTCTCCAGCTTTTGCAAAGGATTATCCTCTCTAGTGGACAGGAAGGTATATAGTGACGCCCAAAAAGGTGTGTGAAGAGAGTCAATCTGTCTTTCTGACAAAAATAAGTTACTTTTCTGTTTTCACTTGATTTCTCAGTTTCACATGAGGCTTAATTATCTCATGCTGCACAACTCTCTCTCATTGTACCACTAAAGGAAAGACTTAGGTAGTTACTAAAACTTCACACAGGCCATTGCAGGATCTGGGTGTAGAACTGTGTCTGCTCCCATTTGGGTCCACCCTGGCTGCCCATCAGTGCCTGTCTGTTGGCTACAACTGGCATCTTCCTTCTATTGCAGGTGCAGCTCTCTCTAAGGAGCTTGTGGCCTAAGAGAGGGCCACGGATCTCAAAATATCTTGCTGTGCCCTGGCATTGTGAATGGTTTTTACAGTTGGGTTCTAATATATTCTCAAGAAATACTTAAACCAACTGATCCGCTGTCAGATAGGATCCCTAGGGAGCCGGCTTGGCCACTTGTACGTTGTGATCCATCAGATGGGATGGTCCCTGGGGGTTGTTGCTTCCTGCCTCGGAGGTTTGGGGTCAGGCTGACAGGCCTAGAAGTACACTGGGGCCCTGAAATAAGGCAGTGTTCATTGAGAAGGAGCCGCCCACCCTCCCTGATCGGCTCGTAGACTTGGCCAGTTGGTATAGAGGACATGGATTTGCTAAGAGCTTCACTAGAAGATTTTAGACTCTGCAGGTTTAAAGGGATTGTTACAAGTTGCTGTGGTTATCCTGTACTTTCCTCAGACCTCTCTAATCCCCATGGGGCGGAGACTCTAAAGCATGTCCCCCTTCACCCCGACTGCCGGTCTGTTTGGGGAACCTGGGACCTGGGGTTTGGCATGAGCTACTTGGTCTTCATCATGTGTGATTAAATGTTTGCGGAGGTAGGGAAGGGTCTGCAGCACTCTATGCCTCTCCCTGACTCTGCTGCAAGGATGTATGAGCTGCCCTGGTCAGAGTCGCACGGGCATCCGGGCCCCTGACTTCTGCTTTGCAGCCTATGTCTCCTGCAGGAGCTGCCTGATGGTTTCCTCCTCTGTGTCCATCTGGCCTGTTTGCATCAAGCTCAGACAGCTCTCTTGGCTCATCTTCTTCTTTATCTACAGCTATGGAGACAGCTTTGTGCTTAGAGGGTACCACACTGATAAAGGGACTCTGGGAGGGTTCTTACAGCAGGTCTGGGCTCCCAGCAGGGGTAAGGACTATGAGCTTGGCTCCCAGTTTGAGCCTAAGCAACTGGACCATATTGGCTTCATGGAGCATTTTTAGTTTTGCCTCCAGGGAATGGCAGGTAGGTGTTTTCAGGCTCAGATTTTGGCTGGACAGGTGAGTTGCAGAGGAATTTTCTCTAGAGAGCAGAGCCTTTGAGACAGGTAGTGACATCCTGCAGCCCTTAAGGGAGGACTTGCCTGTGTCTTCTGACGCAAGCTAGCCTCCCCTTGGGCCACAAATGATGTCACTGTGACAACCAGGTGCTGGTGAGTTCAGGGTTTGCACTGGGGAGAGAGGATAAAAACCCAGGGCAGTGGGAATGCCCAAGAGAAGGTGGAACAAGAGTTGGAATAATAACAATGAGATTTGCTCTCGTGACACCTGCCGGGAAAGGGTGTTATTAAAACTCATGAATTCAGATCTCTCTCTGCCCGTTATGCACATTGCAGCCCTTTTGTGTGTGTCTGGGTTTCCTACTTTGCCCAAGGTGGTTTCTGTGGGTGCAGTTTGCTGTACTGGGATCTGTGTTGTTTCTGGTTCTAGTTTGTGGTTGTTGGGAGAGATTATGACAATAAAAGCCTGTGGCCACTGAATAGACATGCCATTTCTTTTCCTTCCCTTCCCTCCCTCCCTCCCTCCCTCCCTCTCTCCCTCCCTCCCTCCCTCCCTCCCTCCCTCCCTCTCTTCCTTCCTTCCTTCCTTCCTTCCTTCCTTCCTTCCTTCCTTCCTTCCTTCCTTCCTTCCTTCCTCTCTCTCTCTCTCTTTCTCTCTTCCTCTCTTCCTTTCTTCCTTTCTTCTTTCTTTTGAGAGACAGAGAGAAGGAAAGATGGGGAAAGACAGACAGGAAGGGAGAGAGATAAGAAGTACCAATACTTTGTTGAGGCACCTTAGTTGTTCATTGATTGCTTTCTCATATGTACCTTGACTGGGGTAGGGGGGTCTACAGCAGAGCTAGTGACCCTTTGCTCAAGCCAATGACCATGGGTTCATGTCCATGATCCCATGTTCAAACCAGTGACCCTGCATTCAAGCTGGTGAGCCTGTGCTCAAGCCAGATGAGCCTGTGCTCAAGCTGGTAACCTCGAGGGTTTGAACCTGCATTCTTTGTGTCCCAGGCCAATGCTCTGTGTCATGGCCTGATCAGGCAGGAATGCCAATTCTTATTTCAGTTTTTATGTCCTGTGTTTATAGATTCTTAGGTAAAAAGATTCTTAGGTAAAAACATCAACCCTTAGGCTTCCTGTAGGGTTGATCCTGAATTAGATATTCAAATACCTGATAGGAGTAGCTTTTCCTTGGCAGAATGTCAGCTGAAGTCTGTGTGATATGTAAGGAGATGTGATGTACAAGGAAAATAAAGAACATAAAGTAGCAACTGTGTTAAAAGTCTGTCAGTTGTAGACACATAATTTGATTCTGTGCTATTATCTGTCTAGCATGTAGATGATATCTAACGATGGTTGGTTATCAGATTGCTCATTTACTTGTGGATGACCTGGGAAGTTCACTGGCCAGGTATTTGAAACTAAAATGGGGTTTGCCCTTGGGACTGATGCCCAGGTTTGTCCACGTGTCAGTTCTACTAGAGTTGCTGTGAAACCATCACAAGATGGCGGGTGGGCTGATATGTTTGGTGTGCTGTTTTCTCCCTTATCTTCTAGAAAGTGTTCCACTCTTGTCAAAGTCATCAGTGAGGGACCTTTAAGTCACTGAATCCAATGGTCACTTTTCCATTCTCATCTGACCTGACCCATCAGCAGCGTTTGGCCCAGCTGGTCATGTTTTTTTTCTCACTGAAAACCATCATCCCTTGGCTTCCTAGACACCAAGCACTACTGGCTGTCCTCCACATTCCTGACTGCTCTTCTGTCTCCTTTGCTCTCCTTTCTCATCTCTTTGACCTCTAAACACCGGATCACCAGGCCCAGGCCTCGAACCTCTTCTCTATCTATGCCCCTTCCCGGGAGATTGCATCCAGAGCTTCATGGCTTTACAAATCATCTCTTCTCCAAGAACTCCAAATTGGCATCTCCAGCCTGAACTCTCCTTTAAACTTCAGACTTTTACAGTTAGATACTCACCCAGCATCCCCAGGTGGATGCTAGCCTTTTAAAGGGCACCTCAAATAACCACACCCCAAACTAACTTTTGTTTCTACTGTTCTTGACCTGTTTTTCCCATGGTCTGACCCACTTCAGTAAATAGAATCACCTTTTACTCAATAGCTCACGTCAAGTTCTCTCTCTCTCTCTCTCTTTTATTTTTTTACCCTATATCCAGTCCAACAGTAGATCTTACTGACTGTACCTTTAAAAAATATATAAGCAGAATCAACCACTTCTCACTGCTTCTCCTATGACCTTCATGGTTCACGCTACTGTCAACTCTTCCCTGGACCATTAAAATAGTCCCCCTACTTCTATGTTAGCCCTCAATCTCTTCTCCCCCAGTGGCCAGAGTGAGCTGTCTACCGTCTAACTCAGGTCACTCCCCCCTCACTGCTGCAAACCCCCTAATGACTTCTTCAAAGTCCAAAGATTTGAGCATTGCCTATAAGCCTCTGAACAGCCTCCCCAGTACTCTCTGACATGGTCTCCCATTATTCTCCCCATGCTCCACCCCAGCCATATGCTTCCCCAGTCTTCTCCAGGACATGTCACACGCACTATATTTCAGGGTCTTTGCCCAGGAAGAGTGTCCTTCTGCCTAGAACACTCCCCCACATTCTTCAGGTCTAAGCTCAAATGTCACCTCTTCAGAGAGGCCTTCTCTTGTCATCTTATCTAAAATAGCATCAACCCCACTCCCCTCTTTCATATTCTACTCCCTCACCTTGATTTATTTTTATTCATGGCATTTATGGGTCTTATACGTTTATATTATTATATTTGTCTCTACACACCAGGCTGTAAACTCCATGACAACAAGGATCCCGTGTCTGGACCGGGTCTGGCACATAGATGATGATCAATAAATACTTATTCAATGAGTGCACATGTGAATGCCAGGACTCATTTCACTGGACTAAGCGAAACAAGGGAGTAAAGAAGGAAGGGTTAGTTGTAACCTAGGAGTGTTATAAAGGTCACCTTAATTATTTGGGGAAAAAGTCAGCTTCTGTAGTCTCCTGGCTTTGGACATTCCCCTTGCAATGTCTCATGAGAATTTTCCTAGAAGCTCGAGTCAGGAAATTCAGTTTTGACTTCATCCATTAGGATGGCTTTGTGTATGTGGAGGAGTAAAATCTAGACTTGCTCGAATAGACAGAGGTGAACAGTTGCTCCCCATTTTCTAACCTGTTTTCCTATTTTTCTTGCTTAGCTGCTGTATCAAGAATGGGCACGCTATGGGGCGTTTTATAAGTTTCAACCTATCGACCTCATCAGGTAAGACATGGGAGGAGATTCTCTGGAAGACTCTAGAGATGCAAGTCCTGGGTTATCTCTCAGCCCTCTTGGCCCTGGCAGACTGTTGGTCAAGCAGAGGGATCCGCTTTGCTAGATTGTATCATTTCCCTGCTGTGTCTTATGGATGGGGAAGCAGCTCAGGGACAGAGAGGAGAATGGGGGCTGCGCAGAGCGGCAGGTCATGTAGATTGACACACTGTGACTTGCATCTTGAGGTCCTTCTGCACTACAGTCTCTCTTTCCCTGCCTGCTCTTTTATGTGTATGTGTGTGTGTGAAGGGGTAACTGGAGTGATAGCTCTTAATATTGCCCTTAAAATTTGTCTTAGAAAAGGATCTGGTTGAAGCAGACCCTTGGGTTATGCCCGAGTGACCACAGTGTTGACCGAGAGAAAGGAAGACCTGGAAAATCCCATGAGAAATAGCAGGCTGGCCTGAGAGGGAATTTAGACATTTTTGGCTTCTCCAAATTAGAAGGGAAGAGAGACTGGGCCCCGGCATCCCTTCCCTCAGTGCTGTCCCGAAAATGATGTCTTTTACCTCGAGAATTTCCCCAGCTTCTGTAGAACATTGGTAAACAGTTCTTTTCCAGAACTTACCAGAATGCAGTTAGTCTTGACTAGCATAAAATGGGATGAGGGCTCTAGAAACGCAAGGAGTTCTTAGAGTTCAGCTTCTTTCCCAGCGGGGACTTCCGGGGAGGCAACACTGTCAGGTGGGAAAGCACTGGGTGAGAGTCTGGAGACGGGTTCTTGGTCAGGCCTGGCCCCCAGGGGCTCGATGTTTCTTTGGGCAAGTCACGGTCCCTCTTTGGTCTTCAGGATCCTAGTTGTCTTAAATTGGGAGGCTGAACTGAGGGATCTGTAAGGAAATTTGACAGAGTGTGCTTATTTGGAAAAGATGGCTCTTGGCCCATGCCTGAAATAATAGACTCATGGCCACAGCACCCCTGTGGCTCTTCTAGTGAACTAATTAATCAGCACACAAACGCAGAGAGTGTTGCTGGCGGATTGTCCCAGGCCAGGACTGGGAGAAGGGCAGCAGCCAGAAGGATTGAGTCCAGAGGGAGGATTTCCAGCTTCTTCTTGGAAGAAGAAAGCAGCCCGGGGGCCACAGTTTGGGCAGGTTCACCTCCCACACAGAGACTGAGAGCCCTCCCAGGGAACTGGGAGCTTGGTTGGCCACATCTCTTGACAACAGGTGTCGGTTCCAGCTGACGGCCGTTAACCGCAGCGCTCTGGTCAGGAGGCAGGGTCACTGGGTGCCTGTGGCCGAGGCTCCCTCACCCAGAGCCTCCCAGGCCCTGGCGGCCTTTATGAGGCACCGGCCACCTAGACTGTTCTCTGGGCCACACCAAGGCTGCTTCCTCCGTGCTTTGATCTTCTCTTGCATCTCAAGTGGCCACCCACTCTGTCGCCTGTTTTCTCCAACTACTGACTTGTTTTTTTAAAAAATATGATTAAAAAAAAATTCCCCTTACCAGAGAGCCCTGTCTTTCCCCTAGAGTCTTCAGGTGACTGGCCGCCAGCTAAGTGGGAAATGGCTCCAATGTGCACTTAGTTTCGGCCACCAAAGCAGCCTCACCTGCAGGGAGAGAATTGTCCTTGGAGCGAAGCCCTGCTCTGGGGCCTGGCGGTGGCTGAGCACAGAGAGCTCAGGTCTGTCTAGACAGGGCACGGTGCGCTGCGGAGCTGGGGGCCAGCCCCGCTCCATGGGTCAGGCGGCCAGGGCGTTCCCACACTCCGGGACAGGCGAGGCCAGCGGCTTGGCCAGGAGGAGATGGCTGCAGCCCCAGGTACCTCTCAGAGACTGGCTGGAGGGAAGGGACACTGGGTGTATGTGGGGGGAGTTGTTTACCCAGTGATCTAAGGAACTTTCTGACCTCATGGGGCTTGCTGGAAAGGGAGAGACAGTAGTGGGGAGGGAAGAAAGGAGGGTGGCTTTGGGGGCAAAGCTGGGTTAGCGGAGACAGGGAAGCCACGAGGCAGCTGGAGCGCTTGTAAAGTGGAGAACAGCTCCCCACACTCAGCAGCTCCCTAGTCAGCAGGAGCCACCCTAAATTCATTCCACATTCTCCTCTGAAGATCCCAGCTCACTTCCTCTGTGTCTGTCAAAGTCTCCTCTTCCCGCCCCTCCCCGCCCTCTCTCTCACGTCCCACTCCCTGGCTGCTTTGTCAGCGTCATTCCCGCTCTCTTCCATCCTTTCTCCATCTTTCCTGCCCCCACTCGGCGGGACTGCGCGGTCTGCCTTCCTTGAACCGCCGCCAGCCCCGCACGGTGCCGGGGCTGCTCCATCACTGCTTCCTCCTGTGAGTTGTACCCTCTGTGTGCCTCACGTAGAGATCGCGCCCCTGGGGTCTGTGTTGAAGGATGGACAGAAGCAGGGGAGTCTGACACAAGCTGAGTTATGATTCCTACGAAGGCCTGGCGGAGGTGTTTCCCACCTCTTTCCCTGGGCACACGGCCTCTGTTTTAGTGCTGAGCTTCTACTCCCCCAGTGGAACCCCGGGGCTCCCCCACGCCCATCCTCTGGAACATTCTAAAGTACGAGGGTGTTCCGTGGGGAGGGGAGATGTGTCTGTGTTTCGAAAACCCCAGGACTAGGTGCACTTGAGACTGGGGGTCAGAAGCTCCTTTCCCACGTGGGGAGAGGGGCAGAGGGAGGCCGGACACCTGCAGCCCTCACCTGCCTCCTCCCGCTGCACCTTCTGGTGTGCCCAGCAGGCCGCACTGTAAGACTGCCTGTGTCTCTCCAGCCCAGCAGGGCTCTCCACCTCTGCTCTGAAAACCTCTGGGCCTGCAGGCCGGAGCTGAGTGTGTGTGTGTGTGTGTGTGTGTGTGTGTGTGTGTGTGTGTGTGTGAGAGAGAGAGAGAGAGAGTTGCCTGGAAAGGTCCCCAGGAATGTAGCCAGCAGGGACCCACTCACAGAAAATTCTTCCGGGAGCATCCAGCCTGCAGCACTGGTGCCCTGGCAGAGGCGCCGTGTGTGACTAAGACAGTGGGAGACAGGATGTCTCAGCTGGGGGGGACGGCCCCTCTGGTCCTTCAGCAGCCCTACAAGGTCTTGTCGCCAGGGGAGTCGATTTCTGCTTGCACTGCTCTGGGTTAACACCCCAACATCCCAGGAGGGAAACAGCCTTTATTTTCGGGGGGACCTCGGGGCCTGGGGCCTTGTGGGCTTGTACAGGTGTGATCCGGAATTCGTCAGGAACATGACCTGTGTTTTCACTAACAGTAATGTCTGCTCACGGGCCTATTTTCTCAGCTCGGAAGTTTTGATGTGGATGAGACAAAACAGACTTGAAACATCTGAGTTTGATTTAGCTCCTAACTCTACTTTGCTGAAGTCGATGTACTAAGTGTATTTTTCAGCATCTGCCTTTGCCTGCCTACGACAGCACAGGGAAGAGAGGGGTCCAGAGGCTGCTAGGCTCGGGGGGATTACAGCCCATTGGCTTGGGGATGCACCCAGGGGCTCGTTCCTGGGTGGTGTGCAGTGCACTGAATCAGGATGCCAGCCTGGAGAGGGGCAAACAGCCGTCACCCATCATTCCCATCTCTGTCAAGGATGCCCCCTTCGTGAGTGAGGTTTCCTAAAAATCAGTCAGTCCCTTGCCATGCAACTTGTCCAGGTGGCAGCTCTGGAGTTCTCTTAGAAATGTTCTGGCGTGAGCTTTGAGGTCTGAATACTTCCACAACAACCTGAGACTGATGTCTATGGGGTCATACCATCTCAAAAACCTTTGGGCATCATCTGTGGACAGCAAGAGTGGCATGTGCCCCCCTTGGGACGTGTCCCTACCATTTTAGACTCCCAGCCCTCTCCAGCTCCACCCATAGGGGCCCATCCAGAACCTTGGCATCATGGGACTGGGCTTTCCCCCCTCCTCCTGCAAGGCAGATGACCTTGTTCTTGCCAGAGTCCCCCAGGATGTCCACGAGAAGGCTGTGTCTCTGGGCCCACCTACTTGTACCCTCCTAAAATGTGACCCATCCAATCGCCTCAGGAGGGAGGCAGAGGGAGCCACATTCTTTCTTAGGAGGCTTCTCAGCAGAACCAGGCGGGTTTGGGGGAGGGACTGTAGAGGAAACAATGTTAATCAACCTGTGATTAATTATTTCCCGAGCTCTGCTGCCTCCTCCTTGATCCTTCCCTGGGATTTATAAAAGCCATTCAGCTCAATGCAATAAATATTTATTGATGCTTATAGTGAGCAAACCTCTGTGCTCGGAAACAGGGGTGGGGCAGCAATAAATAAGGTAAAGTTTGTGCCCTATGGATCTATCAGTTATGTAGGAGGATGGACATGTGCAAGATTGGATGAAGGGAGGGCTTTTTAAGGTCTAGGATATAAATATATACAGAATAGATAGTATGGGATGACAGATGACGAGTAATTGCTACCAGCAGAAAAAGGGAAGACTTCCTGGAAGAGGTGGCACTTGAATTAGAAATGTTGCTTTCTGAAAGACTGCGGTTAAATGATCAGAATGTGTCTTCATTGCCAGCCTGGGCTTCCCTGTGTGTAGATTTCTTATTTATCTGGATATTGATGGCCAGAAATCATGCTGACCCAAAGCCTGATCTTTCCTGACTGTTGATTGGAAGTGGTAAGATAAAAAACTTGACTTGCAAGTATATTCTGTGTCAGCCTGGTCCATGTGGCTTGATCTGCCCTATAAGTCAGCAGGGAATGCAGGGTCGGAAGGAGGTGGGCTGGATCCACGTGAGTAGGAGAACGAGATGTGAAGTGTGGGACTGACACCTTGGTATTTACACAGGCCTCAGCAGTTGAAGTGTTGGATTTAGCTGGGAAGTATTTTTCAGGCTGGAAAGAAGTATCTTATGGCCCTGAGGATTATTTTTCTTTTATCTCTGAAGGTGAGAAAAGCAGACAGTAGCTAGTTCAGGCAAGGGGGAAACAAGGATAACAATGTTCTGCACTGTTAGGTTCTGGCCCATTTTACAGACCGGAAAATAAGTCAGGCTGTTTATTAAATCTAGCCATGAAGAGGCTCTAGCCTACTCTCCTTTGTCTCTCTTCCCGCACTGAGCGTCACTCCTTTCTAGTGTGACCCCTTCCTCCCACTCCTGCCGGGCCTGGTCAGTGGACACGGAGCAGGAATACGGTGCTCTTAGCTCCAGTCTGAGACTGCACCCTAAGGCCATCTTTGTCTTCTCAGGGTGATCTCCCAAGGCTCAGAACACCTTTCCATAGGTGGCGGCTCCTGTGAGATCAAACTTCTAATCTCCCTTCCTGTAGTATCCGCCACATGTTACAAATGGGGGATCCCAAGACCCCAGGAGGCTGCACGTGTTCCCTGTGGCCACCCAGAATTCCACAGACAGAGCAGGGAAGGGAAGAGTTACCTGGCTCATTGCTTCCTTGACTCGCTTCTGTCTCCTCCTAGTTCCCAAGGAGGATCAGAAACTGATATTAGTCTGAAAATATAGGGCAAGTTTTATATTTTGTATCCCCTTGGCCCTCATGGGCAATAAAATCCCCAGTTACCCAGGTCCCTGGGATGAAACCTTAGCATCGCAGAGGCAGAATGTGCTTAGAGGTCAGCCACCTCCGTGCCCAGCCCTGGGATGAAGAAATTAAGACTTCCTCCACAGAGTATTTATTTAGCAAATGTTCAGCCTTTGCCGGACTTTTCTTATAGTAGGGAGCAGCCTCGGGCGGCATGTGTGTATGTTGCACATTCCTAGCCACTAGAAAGGATCCTAGAGTCAGAACAAGGACGCTGCTGACCTCCCTCATTTTGTTCCAGTTTTGCTCCCTGGAGCTCTGGGAATGAAAGTATCCTGTCATGTAGGCCAGTCCTTTAATTATTTGAAAATAGCTATTGTGACAGTAACAGTTCTCATATACCCAAGCTTTCTTTCGTCTGCACAAAACACTCCTGGATCTGTCTGCTTGATGTCCTCATGTGACATGGGCTCTTCAAACAACGTCCTCATCATGGTCATCATCTTTGGGGCTCACTGGTCTGGGAAGCTCAGAGCAGGGTCCTTCCACACACCTCACCTGGTGTACTTAAGCCAACACGTAGTTTGCAGTGACCATATATGAGATGCTGGTGCTGGGAGGATAGAGATGAATTAAGCATGACCACATTTTCAAGGAGCTTAAGTTCAAAGTCAAATCTACAAGCTTACAGATGACCACTGGGCTTTTCTGGAATATGAAGGGACAAATTGGATGAAGAAAATTTTCAGAAAAGTAACTGGGAGGCTGTAGAAAAACGGCATATGGAAAAGATCATGGGGGAAGTTGGCCCCCTTAAACTAGTCATCTGTGATGATGGGCTCAGGGGTATCAGCTCTGCCTTAAGCAAAGACTGTTGGGGGCAGCCGCAACTCTTTCTAGAAACATTCATGTAATGTATTGCAATACCCACAGACCCTGGAAATTCTCAGAAAACATTTTAGGATCTACCAAAATATGTTCAACTCAGGACACCACGCTGAAATGAAAGCTCAGCCAGGCCGGGAATATTTCAGCGGAGGAAATGTATTGTGAACAAAAATTTGGAGAGACTTGCCTATGAAGACAGACTTAAACGAATGAGCTCTCTACTCCAAGAAGAAAGTGGAGAAGGCGTGAGGCCGGTACTTACTAAAAGATGGATAGAGTGACTGTGCACGTGTTTATCAAATCCTGAGGAACTTGCCTGGGGACATCCCTTCAGGCTGGAAACCGTGGGCTGAGAATTAGAACTGTTTCAGTTCTAGCTTTGTTTCCAATTGATGTAACGTCTGAATAAGCCATTCTCTCTTGAGCCTCAGTTTCCTCCGCCATGAAATTGGAATCTCACACCTGTCCTACCTGCCACATGATATTAGTGCGATGATTATGGAAAAAACGTGGCACAGATGCTGCGGTGGTGGATGTCAGTTTGGTTACTTAATTATTTATCGGCTCCCTGGAGAAAAATTATAATATCCCCCAAAGTAGCAGAATTTTATATAGCTCTTTAGCTCAAGAATTTTGACAAATATTATATAGTCACAAGGTTATGTTTTTGTTGCAAATCAACGCACTGTAACTAAGCACTTGGTGGGTATGAGCACTGCGCCTCCCAGCGAACCTGCAGAATGGGCGCTCTTACTTCCATGTAGGGATGGGAAATACTGAACTCGGTGAGATGAGGTGCTTCCCAAAGCCGAGAGCAGCCCATCTGGGATTCAAACCCAGCCCTGTCTGACTCTAGAAACTGATTTTTCTCTTGTGCCATGTGGCTGAAGGTGACACTGAGCTCCATCCAGCTGGATGTCAAGCCAGCTGGGTTTCTAGTGTTAATCCCTTTAATTAGCAGCTTCTGAGGGGAAACTGGTGTGGTCTGGCTGGTAGCAGAGCGGACTGACCCCAGTCGACCCCTGCTCTACCGCGGGGCCTTCACTGTGAGCATTCCTCTGTGTTTCGCAGGAGTGACGTGTCACTCTTGGGGCCTGCTGAGCTGGATAAAATTGTTTGTGCCTCTGCTAAGTGACCCCAGAATGCTGTGTTTTCTATTTCTCTCTTCTATTTTTTTATAGTCTTTTGTTTTTCTGACCTCTTCTATGTTGTCTGGTTGTCAGCTGTCACTTCTTGCTTTTGTCAACTGAGCAGTTTCCTTCCTGACCCCAGTTTGTGCTACTTGGTTTCAGTTGCAGGGTCAGCCACCAGATGCCTGAGCTGGTTAGCCCTGTGCACCGGGCTGGACTCTTCCACAGCCTGTCCCGCAGTCCAGCTCCCGTTAGGAGGAGGGTTATGCGGAGGGTCTGTCTTTGTTGTGGAAACGTCTTCTTTTTGTTTCCTAGTGAGAGAGACATGGTGTTTCTGAAGCTCAAGAGGCCTCAGAGATGGAACCAGAGTGAGTGCAGAGCAGGTGCCTTTGCTGGAAGGGGCTGCATTTTGTTCTGACTTATTTTGGGAGGCCACGGGGAACCCAGACTATCAAAGGTGCTGCTTACGGTAGAGCTCAGAGTCTGTAAACAGTGCAGAGTGGGTCCCTACACCAAGGGCCCACTGAATGAAGAGCTTTGTCTGGGATGTGGCGTCAAAGCCAAACGAAGAAGGAGAGCAGGACACTGGGAGTGTGATTATGGGGCATAAATATCACTTGTTGGGGAGGTCACAGGCTGGAAAGGGGCCCCTGACGAGGAAATGCACAGAGCTGTACATAGAAGGGCAAGGTCACAGGGGAAGGCTTTGAGGGACAAGTGAGACTATGGGATCTGTGAGTTTTGAGTAGATAGTGGAGATTGGAAGGAGAGAAGAAACATGGTTGGGAGCTTTGCAAGATCCGCGTTAGGGCTGAGAAGAGAACACAAGGCTACGGGAAGAGGCTGGAGGAGATATTGGAGACAGTGTGGGGTAGAAGGTCTAGACAGAGGGATCCGGACAATGGGAACAAAAGGAGATGCGGTCAAGCGGCTTCCCTGGAATTTAGGCAGGTGGCAAAACAAAGCTTGCTAGGGTTTCAGGACTTATGGACACCAGCTGTGAGGTGAGAGAGGACACATCAGGGTTCATTTTTGCACTCATCGTCTCTCTTGGAAAAGTATGAGCAAGTCCTTCTGCCCCTTTGGACCTGGTGTGGGTTCCTGTCCCTGGCAGAGAGAGTTAGAATCTTAGCGTCTTCTCCACTAAACTTCTGAGCTGGTGATGGCAGGTGCAGTCCTGTCTGTGGGCGTCGAGAACTTGAGGTGCAGCTGAGGGACAGATCTTGCCCTGGCAGGAGGGAGGGGACTAGCATGTGGATGAGGAGTTACCATGGACACGGCCCAACTGTTTGATCCCAATAGCCACTGTTTCACCACGTGTCTCTGGAACCTCCAAGCTCCCCGTTTCTGCTAATGATATTCCCCTGAGTGATGCTCTCCACCCACACCACATGGGTATGTAACCAACATAAACACAAAACATCTTAACACATTGAATAACATTGGCGGAACACACGGTTACAACAACAGCCGCAAGATAGCTACGTTTAATTAGCCCTGTACGCCCAGGCTTTTTGCGCAAACACATGCCTCTGCTTTAGAAACGGAAAACCACAGCATTTTGTGGGTCTGAAAGTCACAGACATAAGAGGAAAAAAACCAACAACATGAAACTTCAAAATCCTTGCCTGGGAGACTGTTGTCCTCCAGTACTTCCTTGGGATTATCTCAAGGTATTCAAAGACGGGTAGTTGGGTAACTGCCAAGCATTGCTGTCTGCTCCTGGCAGAATGGTTGGCTGGGGCATGCAGGGGTGGTGCTCAGCCTGAGTCACCCAGCCCATCAAAGGGACTCAGGAAACCCTCCTTGAGGGCTCAGGCCTCAAGGTTTTTGGCTTGGCCTCCTTGGTTTCTTTCATAGAATCTGTATTCAACTAAACACAGTCAAGAGAGACAAAGAGGAGATTGAGGACTGGGATTTTGAAACTCTTATTTGGGCATTTTAGCTTGGAGGGAGGTAAGAACAATGGCTTGGTTTCCAGCTGTTATCAGTTCTAACAAAACGGCAGCATGTTTTTAGGCTATTCTGCCCCATCTTCAGCCTTTGGGCAGAAAGGCAAGCTGCTCAGCAGAGAGAAGTGACCCAGCCACAGGCTGCAGTGCCTCTGTGTCCCGGTCAGGGGCCTTCAGCTTCCTGGAAGCCCCACCTGATGCGTCTTGTGGATTGTTCTTGCTGGGGTTTATTTCTTTTCACTTTTGCTCACTCGCTGTGCTTACCCCATGGTCCGTTTCCCCATTCCATCACATTCTGTAAATTCACATCCCCCTTTTAATATACTTGCTCTTTGGAGGTTTGACATCTATTGGTGGTGAGGTTAAGCCTTGCTCTGATCCAGCAGCCAGCCAGAAGCATTTTTATGGGGGCAATGTGAAAGAAATAGAAGAAAGAACCCCAAACTCCATCCAGTTTTGAGGAGAAGACTCAATGTCCTAGAAAGATTTTAAAGAACATATAACTCAGCTCAATTTAATGCAGCATACTTATTGAGTACCTTGTCTGTGTCAGGCGCTATTTTAGGAACTGCAGTTAAAATGATGAAAAAGGTAGATATTGGACTAACCTTGGATGATTAAATAATTTATCATCTAACCTGGGACACTTCTGAGAGTGAAAATGAGCACATTAATAATTATGGTAAGTGTACTGGTCAGCTGTTGTCACAATAATGCTGCATGACAAATCACCCCAAAGTCAACAGGTTACAACAGTCATTGAATTTTCTTGCCCTTGTGTCTGTAGGTTGAGTGGAAAAGCTCTCCTTCAGGCTGAGGGTTGGCTGGGCTTTGCTACAGGCCTCAGATTGGGTTCAGGTCTTCCTAGGTCTGCTCACTCCGCTGGGCTCAGAAGCTACCCAGGCATGTTCCTTTCATGGTCAATCATAAAAGCACAAGGAAAGGAATGGAAACACAGTGCCTTCTAAGGCATCACTGCCATCACATCTGCTAGCATTCTATTGTCCAAAGTAGTCACATGGCCAAGCACAAAAACATGTTGTTGGAAAGTGTACTCTTTCTTAAAGGGAGGGGAATTACTGTCTGCTGAACACCAATCAAACCATGAGTATAAACCGGAACCATACTAGCTGCATCTGTGGTCCACCCTAGTCTGATCTCAGGAAGTTTATGATTTAGCGGAAAAGACAGATAATGTGCAGTCAATTGTAAGTGTGACATGGGTTACAGCAGGGAATGTGGGGTGTAATGAGAATACAGATATAGGAGCATCCAACCTCGTTGGGAGAAGCCTGCCCTGAGGAAGTGACATTTGAACTAAGAATTGATGCATGAGTGAATGTAAAGAAGAACCAGGCAAAGAAGAACCAGGCAAAGATGAGTGGAATGGTGACAACCGCTGACATTACATGGTGTGTCCTGTGTGCCAGACACTGTGTAAGCCCTTTGCATTTGCTAACTCACAACAACCCTCGGAGGCAGATACTATTATCCTCATTTTACAGTAGAGGAATTGAGACACAAAGTGGTTGGTAAGTCACACAAGATCCCACGGCTAGTAAGAGGCAAGATTTGAGCTTTTAGGTCCAACTCCGGAGTTGTTGGTTCTCTTCACCACTGTGTGTATTGCCCTGTTACTGGAGGAGGGGGCCTGGGTGCTGCGGCCTTAGGTCTGGGGGTCATGAAGGGGACAGGCTGGGCGAAGCAGGACCAGGTGCTGGAGGACTTCGGACTTTGACCTAAGGAAAGGAGTATGTCTAGAGGTTTTGGCGTATGTGGGTGCATGTGTGTGGGCAGCACTGAACATGATCTGTTGGCTTTTACTTTTAAAGGACCTGAGGCTTTTCTGTGGGGGTGCTCGAAAGGACCTGAGACTGTACATTCTGTGCCAAATAGGATGGAGGTGTGAGGTGGGGAGTCTGGGGAGAACCACTTTTCCTTCTGGATGTCCTCTCTCCTTCTGAGAGCAGTTGTGGGCATTCTAGGTAGCATGTCTCTTTTCTTATCCTCACGCTTCCATGTCCTAATGAACCCACAAGTCTCACTAGATCAGTGGTTCTCAACCTGTGGGTCGCGACCCCGGCGGGGGTCGAACGACCAAAATACAGGGGTCGCCTAAAGCCATTGGAAATACATATTTTATTTAAAAATGTATTGTATAATAAATACCCACAGGTTGAGAACCGCTGCACTAGATTGTCATCAGTGAGAGGGAACCATCTCTCCCTGTTCACTGGTGGCGGATGTCTTAGTGGGCATGAAGGTGGCCATTGCTAACACAGTGCTTCCCCCACATTCACTGTGAACCAGTGTCACCATGCTCTTTGTGTGCACGATCTGGTTGAATCCTCACGGTAACCCCGTGAAACTGGCACAATCACTGTCCCCATTTTCAAGATGAGGACAGAGAGTAGATAAGTTGTTACTCGCTTGGAATCTCAGGCTGTATCACTTTAGAGCCCATTATCTTAACCACTTTACTATACTTTGAGGGAAGAAAATTGTGTTGTTGAGACACGTGAGCTGCTTCCTAAAGGGGGCCCAAAGCAGGTGGTGGGGTTTAGTGAACAGATGTCATTCAGATGGGGTAGTGAAGGCACTACCTGTTTTAGAATAAAACAGATCTGATTCCTTAAGGGAATGTTGCCAAAGGTCATGGGGACTTAAGAATTTTAGATTTGGGGGTCTTGAAAACCACCCCTTCATTTTATAAAAAAGGAACCAAATCTTCTGACAGAACTAACAAGTCAGAGGGACAGAAGCATTATGTCTGAGTCCACTTCTAAATAAAAAATCTTTAATCCGTGCCGCTGTAACCCACTAACATTTAATGTGAGCTGGGAGGCAGCAGGATGTGTGGGATGGGAGGTGGCGGACGACGCTCTGGGCTGGTTGACTTATCTGCTGCCTTCCTCACCTAACAATAAGAGGATTGGACCAGGTGATCCATGATATCCCTCCCAAGGTCAGCTTTCTCGGCTCTATAGGATAGATTCAAACCTGAAGGCACTCTGGGGGCAAGGCCCAAGTTTTCACCGGGAGGCCAGTTGACTATGGATTGGAACCCAGGAACCTCAATTCCAGACTTTGTGTGTTCAACTCACCACCAACAGGGACACCCCTGTCACCATCCTATCCCCCCCCATATTGGCTTTTTCTTTTGCTCTTTCCCTTCCTGAGTACCCCCCTATCTGTTTTCTTTAGCTTCTTTGGCTTTGATCACATCTGGAGCATTTTGTAGTTGATGAGTGTGTGTTTTCCTGTTGGGACACATGGTGTATATCAGAGGCACTTCAGAATGTCTGGACAAGTGGAAAAGTCTGCGTGGCATCTCAGGGGCCTCTGGCCTGGAGACTGGGTGGCAGCTGCATGGCAGGGACTTGGCATGAAGACAGCTGGCTCTCAGGGAAGGCCTGGAGACCCAGCCTGGGGACTGGTGCTCCAAACCTCTTAGAATGGCCCTGGTGGGGTTGGTGCATGGGAATTGTGAGTGTACATTTGTGTGCACATGTATATATGTGCACACA
The DNA here is from genome assembly GCF_036850765.1 of Saccopteryx bilineata. Taxonomy (NCBI): domain Eukaryota; kingdom Metazoa; phylum Chordata; class Mammalia; order Chiroptera; family Emballonuridae; genus Saccopteryx; species Saccopteryx bilineata. The sequence goes on from NC_089490.1 coordinate 96,628,632, forward strand.
TGTGTAAGAGGACTGGGAGGGCCCCTCTGCCTTGTTGCCATGGTATGCTACCCTCAGGGCTTTGCTCTCAGTGGTAACTGGGGGTCTTATCTGCACATCTGTACAGTAATAAACCAATAGTGTGTCCCTTATAGGTAGACAATGGGGGATAAATGTGACATGAGGCAGAGTGATGCTCTGCCTGTTAAAGGTGACGATAATTTCCATGAGCCAACCAGCAGGACCAGTGAACAGCGAGGATGGATGAGACACAATGTGAGCTTCCCTAGTGAGTGAGCTGGGAGCATGCCCAGCCCTGTGTCCCTCGATCAGAAATCTCTTTGCTCTCTGTTCCTCTCCCCCTCCCCCACCTCACCTCTTTCTGCCACCATGTTGGCCTTTAACCCTCAGAGTCCAGGGCGGAAGCAGGAGGGTGTTGACCTGATTCTATGTAGGTGAAGATGCTTTCGGCAGGAAGAATGGTGGTGGTAGAAGCAGACAGACTCTGTGAGAGGGATTCTGAAGGGCTGAGGTCACACTTGCCCTACTTTATTTTCTTTCTCCTTTTTCTGGGTAGAAGGGGAGAGGGTGTTGTGCCCAGCCACTCTGTTCACCGTTCATTTGGAGCCTGAGTCCCGACAAGGCGTTTCAGAGCTCATCACAGCCCCCTGAGGCTGTCTACACAGCCCTTCCTCACCCTCCTGGGGTCTGGGGTGTTACCTGCAGGTTCCCCAGCTGTGTGCCTCTTCCTCCTAACCCCTCTGGTCCCCTGAACTCTCTCCTTCAGCCTCCTCCAGGAACCCTCAGGCTTTATTCTTTCCCTCCCATTGCCTTTCCTTATCCATCCATCTCAGCTCCTCTATATCTGTTTACTCCTCTTGATGTCTTCCAGACTCGGGGGCCAGTTACCCCATCTGGGCCTGCTGAAGGTGATCTCGGAAAGTGATAGAAGTATTTATAGGCCCCGGGAAGCGTGATGCTGGGAAATGCCACACAGAGTTTAGCCTGGACGGTTGTTTATGCTCTTGGAACCCCAACAGAGAACAGCCCCATCTATTCATGCTTCAGAAGTAACGGGCAGATGCCCTTGAATACAGGGTTAGGAACGTAAACAACTGATGGGTCATAGACTTCAAGCAGGGAACAAACTTGGCAGGAGAGGGGCCTGGCGAGGGTTGGCAGGGGATGGATTTTCCAACTGATGCTTTTCCAGGATGCTTCTCCACTGTGTGGCTTCCCAGCATCGGAGCACCTCTCTTGGCCAGTGCATCTGGAGTGTGGCTCCTTCTTGGTTGTGAGGCAGTTGTGAGAGGAGAAAGGAGAAATTTCCTAGTGTTTCTTCCAGGTAACTTGTCTTGCTCAGGGAAGGGATTTAGACAGAGGGTGGAGAGCCCAGTGAATGGCCTGGGGATCACTTAGGGATCTGACATTTAGATTCCCACTGTGAGGCCCAGGAGCTGAGCCCTAGCCCGAGCAGGGTGCCTGGTGAGGGCTCAGCTCGCAGCCTCTCCCATGCAGTGACTTGCCCATTGGTTCACTCCACAATCAAAACACTTGATGACTCAACAAGCACCAACACTGTGGCAGGAACCATCCCAGGCAATGGTGATAAAACCATCCTGCCCCGCAAGGAGCTTATTGACAACGTGGAGAGAAGATAAAGAAGCACATACCTATGGATAGATCGGTGATGAATGCTTAGACAGGGTGTGTGCAGGGAGCTCCAGGAGGGACGGAAGAGGAGCTCCTGAATCCTCAGAGGAGACCTTCTGGAAGACGCAGTGACTGCTCTGAGTTCTGAATAAAGACTTGATGTTGGATGGGCGTGGGAGAGGGGGATAGGCATTCCAGGCACAGAGAACAGCATGAATTAAGGCTTGCGGTGGTGAAAACAGCACCATTATTTGAGTTTGCAAGGAGCTGAGTATGGCTAGGGTGAAGACTATTTCTGGGGGGTAAGGTGGGACAGAGGACAGAAAAGGTAGGCAGATATCAGATCATGGAGCCGATCTTAAATACTTAGCCTAAGTGACCTGGAAGAATTTTAAGTATGAACTGGTAAGATCAAACTTAAAGAAAGTTTTTGGAGGGACAGAAAAAATTCCCCTGACTACTTTTCTAAAACATATGTCCTAACTAGGACAAAGCAAAGCCCTGTGGAAGTGGGGCATTGCTTTGGTCTCTGGTGGGAAAGTGGGTGCCATCCATGCTGGGAGAGAGGGTGCCATGGCGGGGGAGAGGGTGCCATGGCAGGAGAGGGGGTGCCATGGCAGGAGAGGGGGTGCCATGCTGGGAGAGGGGGTGCCATGACGGGAGAGGGGGTGCCATGCTGAGAGAGAGGGTGCCATGGCGGGGGAGAGGGTGCCATGCTGGGAGAGAGGTTGCCATGGTGGGAGAGAGGGTGCCATGCTGGGAGAGAGGGTGCCATGACGGGAGAGGGGGTGCCATGCTGAGAGAGAGGGTGCCATGGCGGGGGAGAGGGTGCCATGGCGGGGGAGAGGGTGCCATGGCGGGAGAGAGGGTGCCATGCTGGGAGAGAGGTTGCCATGCTGGGAGAGAGGGTGCCATGACGGGAGAGGGGGTGCCATGCTGGGAGAGGGGGTGCCATGGCGGGAGAGAGGGTGCCATGCTGGGAGAGAGGGTGCCATGGTGGGGGAGAGGGTGCTATGCTGGGAGAGAGGGTGCCATGCTGGGAGAGAGGGTGCCATGGCGGGGGAGAGGGTACCATGGCGGGGGAGAGGGTGCTATGCTGGGAGAGAGGGTGCCATGCTGGGAGAGAGGGTGCCATGACGGGAGAGAGGGTGCCATGGCGGGGGAGGGGGTGCGATGCTGGGAGAGGGGGTGCCATGACGGGAGAGGGGGTGCCAGAGGGTGCCATGCTGAGAGAGAGGGTGCCATGGCGGGAGAGAGGGTGCCATGGCGGGGGAGAGGATGCCATGGTGGGGGAGAGGATGCCATGGCGGGAGAGGGGGTGCCATGCTGAGAGAGAGGGTGCCATGGCGGGGGAGAGGATGCCATGGCGGGAGAGGGGGTGCCATGGCGGGAGAGGAGGTGCCATGACGGGAGAGGGGGTGCCATGCTGGGAGAGAGGGTGCCATGGCGGGAGAGAGGGTGCCATGCTGGGAGAGAGGGTGCCATGACGGGAGAGGGGGTGCCATGGCGGGAGAGAGGGTACTATGGCGGGGGAGAGGGTGCCATGCTGGGAGAAAGGTTGCCATGCTGGGAGAGAGGGTGCCATGCTGGGAGAGGGAGTGCCATGCTGGGAGAGGGGGTGCCATGGCGGGAGAGAGGGTGCTATGCTGGGAGAGAGGGTGCCATGGCGGGAGAGAGGGTGCCATGGCGGGAGAGAGGGTGCCATGGCGGGAGAGAGGGTGCTATGCTGGGAGAGAGGGTGCCATGCTGGGAGAGAGGGTGCCATGGCGGGAGAGAGGGTGCCATGGCGGGGGAGAGGGTGCTTGGTGGGAGAGAGGGTGACATGCTGGGAGAGAGGGTGCCATGCTGGGAGAGAGGGTGCCATGACGGGAGAGGGGGTGCCATGGCGGGAGAGAGGGTGCCATGCTGGGAGAGAGGTTGCCATGCTGGGAGAGAGGGTGCCATGACGGGAGAGGGGGTGCCATGGCGGGAGAGAGGGTACCATGGCGGGGGAGAGGGTGCCATGCTGGGAGAGAGGGTGCCATGACGGGAGAGGGGGTGCCATGGCGGGAGAGAGGGTACCATGGCGGGGGAGAGGGTGCCATGCTGGGAGAGAGGGTGCCATGACGGGAGAGGGGGTGCCATGGCGGGAGAGAGGGTACCATGGCGGGGGAGACGGTGCCATGCTGGGAGAGAGGTTGCCATGCTGGGAGAGAGGGTGCCATGCTGGGAGAGAGAGTGCCATGCTGGGAGAGGGGGTGCCATGGCGGGAGAGAGGGTGCTATGCTGGGAGAGAGGGTGCCATGGCGGGAGAGAGGGTGCCATGGCGGGAGAGAGGGTGCCATGGCGGGAGAGAGGGTGCTATGCTGGGAGAGAGGGTGCCATGCTGGGAGAGAGGGTGCCATGGCGGGAGAGAGGGTGCCATGGCGGGAGAGAGGGTGCCATGGCGGGAGAGAGGGTGCCATGGTGGGAGGAGAAGCAGAGCTTCTCGGGCTACTGGGTCATCTCCCCTGAACAAAGTTTCTCTGGGTCCTTGTAAAAGGAGACTTCAGAAGAGGAGACTGAAGTTCAGGGAAAACTGAGTTGTAGCCCAAGACCGCACAGCAAATTAGCAGGGGAGCTGGGGCTGCAGATGAAAGCCAAATAAGAGTCATGACCCACAGCCTTGCTTTAGGGGGCCCTGTCTTCCCCATTGTCAACGTGATCTGTTACGATGGAAATGAGTGGCAGCAGTTTGCCTGGGAACATATATGCAGAATCCACTCAGACTGCACATGCACCAGCACTCTGGCATTTCTCCACAATGCTTCCTACGAGGGGATTTATTTGCACTTCATCTCCTTCCATTCTCTGTTCCCCTGTGGGCAGAGATTAAGAGGAACAGAGGCAGCACTGACTGGCCAGCATCAGTCAATGGGGCTGTATCATGGGGCCTAGTCACTAGTGCTGGGTCCTTAAGAATAGGAGGCGTGCTTATCAGATTTTTCATTGGTGCACATCTGGATAAAGTAGTTACCCCGAAAGATAACAGAACCAAGATTCAAAATGTTCTGGACAAGCAGGAACCCTGAGCCAAAACCAGCAATGTGAAATTTAATAGTGCTAAATGAAAAGTTAGGTGAATAACAGTGCAGGACGAGAAAATTTGATTTGGCAGGCACTTGTGAGAAAGAGATGAGGTGAGGGGAGGGGGCTGAGTGGACCCCAGCTACACTGAGCTCTCAGTTTATTGCCAAACATGAACTTGTCCTGCACTGAAGCGATGAACTCAGGTGTAGGAATTGTGGGTAATTATGCTGTCTGTCTACCATCGAAGATTGTGCTCGATTCTGGGCCCCCCATTTTAAGAGGTATGTTGACACTAGAGAAGATTCATAGTTGGTGGCCCCAGGGAAGATTTCAGCCAGTAGACATTTCTTTTAAACTTGGTCCAAAGGATGTTTTAAAAACATTACATGTGACTGTGCTCTCTAGTTCCCCACAGCTTCCAGCATTCCCTATTATCTTATACCCAGCGCTCACACTTCACTATGGCCTTTACCCTACTCACTTAAAGTTGTGACCCCTGCATTAAAGCAATTCTAGCAGCACACCAGACTCACCTGATGAATCTTATAAACACAGATTTCCAGTTTCTACTTATGGCCATGACGGAGTATGGTATAAGACTAGCTTTACTGCCATAAACAACCCTAAACAAGTTAAAATAGATACAATAACTTCGTGTAATAAAAATAATGTTTTCAGACATTAGACAACAGGTAGGGAATCCCTGAAAAAAAACAAGGGCAGCCCTGTAGTTGCTCTGAACAAGTACAAAATAAAATAGCAAGAGGGTAGACTTAAACCCGAATGTATTTGGCTATGGCATTACGTATAAATAGCCTAAACATCACCATGGAGCTATTAATTCTTAGAGTGGGTAAAAAGCAATACTCAGCCATGTGCTGCCTACTAGAAGCATACTTTAACTATAAAGGCACAGATAAGTGAACAGTAAAGGGGGAAAAGAGGCTATGTAAACACGAATCAAAAGAAAGCAGAAGTGGCTCTATTACTCAGACAGAGTAGGCTTTAGGGCAAGGAACATGCTCAGAAATAGAGATAATATTTACATTGATCAAGGGGCCAACCCATTAAGAAGATATAACTATCCTATTTGGATTGTGTGCCCCTGATAACAGAACTTTCAAATATGTAGCAAAGTAAGACAACACAGAGAGGAGAAACAGATAAATCCACAACTGTATTTGGCAACTTCAACTCTCTAATTGAGAGAACATATAGACAATCAGTAGGGAGACGGTAGACTTGAACAACATTGTGAATGAACTTGTCCTAATTGGTATTTATAGAACTCTGCAGCCAAACTGTAGTAAACACATTATTATTATTATTTTTTTTACAGAGACAGGGAGTGAGTCTGAGAGAGGGATAGACAGGGACAGACAGACAGGAATAGAGAGAGATGAGAAGCATTAATTATTAGTTTTCCATTGCACGTTGCAACACCTTAGTTGTTCATTGATTGCTTTCTCATATGTGCCTTGACCGTGGGCCTTCATCAGACCGAGTAACCCCTTGCTGGAGCCAGCGACCTTGGTTGGGTTCAAGCTGGTGGGCTTTTGCTCAAACCAGATGAGCCTGTGCTCAAGCTCGTGACCTCGGGGTCTCGAACCTGGGTCCTCTGCATCCCAGTCCGACGCTCTATCCACTGCGCCACCGCCTGGTCAGGCTAAACACATTATTTTTATGTGCACATGGACCACTTACTGAGCTAGACCATATTCTAGCTCATAAAACAAGTCTCAATGATTCTTAAGAATTGAGGTCATATGGCATATATTTTCAGACCACAATGGAGTTAAGCTAAATAACATGAACAGAACGTAAGGTTCATCTTTCCTTCTGCCCATCTGTTTATGCAGGACCACACCTCACTCATCTGTTGTAAGCTGACCTAAGCCACTGCAGTCATGCATATTTCTTTCTTGATAGACGTTGTTAGCCTCTGAAGAAGTTTTGAAATAAGTGACATTTATTAACAAGTGTAGAAAAAGAAATAGTTCATATGACCTGTTCAGGATGTCCCCACTTACTGTTCTTTTATATTTTCTGATTATCCCCTCGCATGAAAGAGTCGTTCTCAGCAAACCTTTTAATTCTAGAGCTAGAACTGTGTCACTCTTATAACCGGTGTCAGGGAAACAGGATCCAGAGACTGAGCTAGATATGGGGCTATTTAAGGGTTTAGCCTAAAACGTCATCTCCAGGACAAGGGGTATAGGCCTTCATGGATATTTATAAGCAAGGGAGTATGTCTAAAATATGTCTAGGCATTTCACATTATTTGAATTCTTCCCATTTGACCAAATGAGAGCCCCTTTCTAACATTTGTTATGCTACTCAACAGGCCATTATTTTTACCTATGAAAATCCATTTCTGACACTCTCTATGCTAATTTACCAAGCGGGGCTTGTTGAAAGAGACAAGGAAAGCAGAAATGCCACCTGCGATCATGAGCTTTCTGAGTACAGCGCCAGCTGAACACCTGGGCTGTCTTGGCTGGCACCTGCCTCATGGCTTCAGTCACAGTAAGACACGTCCTCTTACACTTTGTATTTTACAGTCAATTCTATGCATTGTAACATTTTCCTAGACGATTCCCTCTTCTTTTAAAGGTGTCCAGGAAAGGACGTCCGTTGGCCTCCCCTTGCTCCTTGCAACCTATTTCAATATCTCACAAAATCATCAAGGTTTCCTTTTCTCCTTCCAAAACGGCTTCCGGGAACATCATCGTTATTCTTGTTTTCAGAACCTCCTTCAAAATGTGCGCAGCCTCTGCTGCCTGCCCAGCCTTGTAACTCTGACGGAAGACTCACAGGTCCTGAGGGCAGAGAGCGGGTTTGGCCGTGGTTCACTGCTGGGCATTTACAAGGGGAGGATCATCCTGCAGCCGCATAAATGGCTATTAACTTTCTCTCTGTGGTTGCACACTAATTGTTTTATGCTCAGATAATTATTTCCAACTATCACTTTGTTCACTTTAGTCTCTACTAAAACCAACGGAAGGACTGAACATGTTGAGAGAGGTAGGACCTGCTAATAGATGCTTGTCCATTTTCTTCTATAAAGGCTTTTGGAGCCTAAGAAATCGGACATTGTTCCTGGGAAGCCAGGGCCTGGGCTAAAATGACTCCTGTAAAAGGAGGAGATGCTAGTTTTATTGCTTTCTACTTTTTATTTTGGAATAATTTCAAAATTACAGAAAAAAAAATTGAAAATAATGCAAAGAACTCCCTATTGTCGGCAGTCTGATTTATCAGTTGTTCCTATTTTGCCACAGTTAGTCTCTCATTCCCTCTTTCTGTGCATATAAATATGTTATTATTAAGCCATTTAAGAGAATGTGGCAAATATCATGCCTCTTTATCCCTAAAAAACTATGTATTTTCTAAAATCAAGGACTTTTTCTTGGTGTGATTTTCAATGCTGTTATATCATTATCTATTGATTCTACAATCCATATTGAAATTTCAGTTGTCCCAATGATATCTTATATCACAATTCATAGTCGTATCTTTTTAGTCCCCTTTAATTTGTAATCTTTGTCTTTTGTGACACTGACATTTTTGAAAAGGATCCTTTTGTTAAGTCTCTCCCCTTTGGGATTGTCTGGCATTACCTGATAATAGGATTCAGATTGTGTGTTTTCAGTAGGAATCTTGCATACGTGATGTGCACCCTCTTCAATATATCCCGACAGGAGGCCCATTTTGTCTGTGCGTCCCTTTTAGCTGTGGTCACTGTTTTATGGTGGTGTCTGCTAGTTTACTGTGAGTTACTGATTTTCCTTTGTAATTACTAAGAAGTTTATGAGGAGAGTCTCTGAGGCTGTGTGAATATTCTGTTTATCAGATTTTCACCCATCCTTTTAGCATGCAAGAATTGTTTTGGCATTATTTTACCTGTTGAGACAGCATCTTGAAGGAAGAAAGATTGGAGAAATTCCTTATTGAGGGCTCTGCTTGGTCCCTGTTCTTTAAAACCATGGAGTGCTTTCTGAGGAAAGTAGGCTTTTTAGATTATTTAAATTGAGAATATAAAAGAGAGATTAATCTACTTTTAAATGACAGTATATAGTAGAGGGTAAGTGAGCAAAAATGTGGAAATAGGGGGAGGAAGCTTGACTAGAGAGAAGGGAGTAAAGAAAATCTCCTCGGTGAACAAGTGTTTAATTTGATACTGCCAATGTACAGTAAGTTTCCATAAATAATCAAATGAGCAACCAATCAGCTTTCTTCTTTTAGATCTAGAGGATCTACGAGGGTTTTCAGAGGTCATATGATTCAACCCTCCGTCTCTGGACAGGAGTAACTAGAAATGTCAGATGTGTTGGGCTTTCCTATCCTTTCTGATACTTCCAGAAGGGAGGTACCAGCACTTTTTCTTGCATAGTCGTATCTTTTCTGCATAATGTAGAACTTGGGACTTGGGGAGCATAAAATGTCAGATGTGGCCCCTGCTTTTAAGGAAACTTTAAAGAACTCTTCTAAGAGAGATGCCTCAAATGATTGTTCTCCACCATCATCAAAATTCTGTCTGCACTCTGACTAATCAGTTGTTCTGTAAATCTAAAAATGGTTTCCACTGCTTTTGGACTGTGACACTTACCTTATAAGGCACTGAACAGTCACTGTCTGAGGGAGTTTCAAGACCCAATTCCAACACCAGCAGAGTCTGAGAATTCGACTCTATTCTGACAGTATCTACCAGGGGATAGAATCAGATTCCACAACTAAAGACTCAGTACCATAAGACTGCTCTCCTGTGCTTCTGACTGACTGGCTATACATTAAAGGTTCCTGTGACCGCCTCCTTGGGTTTGATTAATTTGCTATAACAGCTCACAGAACTCATAGAAACCTTTTATTTACAAGATAACTGATTTATTACAAATGACATTAAATAATTTGAATCAACAGGCAGATGTAGAGATATATAGAGTGAGATCTTGAATGAAAGAGTTTCTGTTCTTATGGAGCTTGGGGCCCAGCCTAGTGCCACGTGGAAGGAGATGTTGTGATTCTCCAACATGGAAGCTCTCTGAAAAAGACTAACAAATTGTCCTTTTGGGTTTTTATGGAGACTTCATTACGTAGTCCTGATTGACAAAGTTATAAGTTATTGGCCATTGGCGATTAATGCATCCTCAAGCCCTTCTCCCCTCCCTGGAAATCAGGGGTTAGGACTGAAAGTTTCAATCCTCTAAACTTTGGCTCTACTGGCAACCAGCTCCCTTCCTTGGGTGAAGTCCAAAAGTCACCTCATTAACATAATAAGAGACACCATTGTTATGCTCCTTACTTAGAAACTCCCAAGGGGTTTAGGAGCTGTGAGCCAGGAACTGTGGGTGAAGACCAAATATATATGAGAAATATGTTTTGGTCATCTGAATGTCCAAATATACATATATTTCTTATTAATCACAGCATCTCACTGTCTCGTGTTGTTCATTATACTTTCATGTGGAACTGGTCTTGGTTCAAGATGATCATATTTCATTGATTCTTAGAATCTAATGACTGTGTTTAAATTGATGAAATATAGTATAAGAACATTGGAGGTAAAACCCATCATTTATGCTCATTCATTCATTCAACATTTATTCAACCTAAAGCAATGTGCAGTTTTGGTGGACAGGTAAAAAAAAATGCCCTTCAGAATTTAGCTGAAATTCAAGAAAACAAAGAAAAAAATTGGAATTGAATGAACTTGAGTTTGCTCCACAGTTCCTAGTTTTATTATCTTGGGAAACCCATCTAACTTCTCTGCGTCTTGGTTCTCAGCCATAAAATGAGGTTAATAATACCAATCTTGTATTGCTGTGGTGAGGATTGGAATACTATTTGACAGTCATTCAGCTTAGTGTCTAGCATATGATGCAGCCCTTATTAGAGTAAGCACTCAATAAATATTTGTAAATACATTGATTTATAGGCACACAATTAACATGCATTGTTGTAATAGTGAGTTACAACTGGTCATTCCTTTTTATGTTGAAATTGCATTCCCTCCACTCTATTGGAAACCATTTTGTTCCGTTTCCAGTGAAGATGGAGAACAGCTGGACACCAACCCTTTAATAAAATCGGAGGACAGAAGTAGATTCACCCCTACACATTGGTCTTGAAACCGTGGGGGAATAATGTGTCACCTTACCCAAGGAGTTGTCAGACATTTGGGGGCCATTTCTTTCTAGTCCCCACTGGCAGACTACATGTCTGCTCCCACTAATTGCAGTTGCTTTCCTGGCTGTGAGTGTTAATGAGAGGGATGGGTGCCACTGCCCTTTGGATTTATTGAACAGAGACAATTATTTTCCTGGCATGTTCCAAGCTTGCTTAAAACCATACTACGGCAGTTTGATCCCTGGCTGTTCTTTAGTTTTTTTTCTTTTCCTTTTGAAATTTGTATGCATTTTTCCAGCCTGAGGAGAGGAAGATAGAGGTGGGGAAATACAGTCAAATCCATATGTTTTTGATGCGTTTACCCTGAAACAATAAGAAAGCGTTGTTCAGAAAGAGCCTTGTTTGGATGACTTAGAAGATGCTGTTCTATGTCCCACATTGGTCTCTTCATCTTCCCAGTCTGTGCTGCCCCATGCCAGGTTCTGAGAAGACTGAGTTTACCTGGGGACACTGTTCTTTTCTCTTATCCTCTTTCTTGCTGCCTTGATCACTAAGACCTTGTCTTCTTCTCTGTGTCCTCAACATGAGGTGAAGGACACATGATGATTGAATCTTCATGTCCATTTATAGCCTCAATAATCATAGCTAATAATTGTGACCATGACCTCATACCTCATCTAGAGGCCATCTCTTTTAACATCTGCAATCTTTTTGTTGTTGTTGTTGTTTTGTGTGTATGACGGAGACAGAGAGATAGAGAGAGGGATAGATAGGGATAGACAGTCAGGAAGGGAAAGAGATGAGAAGCATCAATTCTTTGTTGTGGCACCTTAGTTGTTCATTGATTGCTTTCTCATATGTGCCTTGAACTGGGGGCTACAGCAGACTGAGTGACCCCTTGCTCAAGCCAGCAACCCTTAGGCTCAAGCCAGTGACCTTGGACTTCAAGCCAGCGATCTGGGGCTCGAGCCAGCGACCGTGGGATCATAGATCCCATGCTCAAGCCAGCGACCCCATGCTCAAGCTGGTGAGCCCGTGCTCAAGCCGGTGACCTCAGGGTTTCGAACCTGGATTCTCTGAGTCCCAGTCCAAAGCGTTATCTACTGTGCCACTGCCTGGTCAGGCTTAACATCTGCAATCTTAAGGATTCTCGGTTGGTGCCTTAAGTGACAGCTAAGTGACTCCTATGAACTGCTTCACTTTGGTGGCTTTTTATTTCCTCCAAACTCAAGCCAGTTTTCACATCTGATTATTTTTAAGCTCATTTTCTTTCCTTGACCTGAGTTCTTTTGGTGTGTATTTTAAAGAGGTATTGATCCTTCCTGCATTTGCTGTCCTGTGTCCAAGGTTCTGAAAGAACTTTGTGGGTGGCTTGGATAAAAAACTTATGACCTTTCTTTAAGATCTGGAAGCTGAATTTTTAGGGACCTGCCATGTTCAGGAGCATCTCCCCTCAAATTTTAGAGTGGTCCGCAGGTAATAGCATTGCTTTGTACTCAGATACCTCAGGATCCATGCCAACCGTCTGAAAGCATGTAACCTTTGACCTCAGCCTCAAGTTCTGCTAGGATTCTACATTGGTATCCCAGTGAGAAGAGGGCATTTGGGCCAAGGTGGCATCTAAGCTCAAAGAAGCTCCTCTTCCTCTAGTCCTTAAGTTAAAAAATGCTGTAAGAAAGCTCATGGAGGGGGCAAAGACTACACACATGTACACTGTTCCAGGGAATCAGAAGCCTGGTCACAAAGACTAGCGCTGCCTCTATGGCTTTGTTCCTTAGTGGCTTCCATGTAAATCACCTGAAGCTTTCTTTCTTCTACTTGCCATTACCTGACACAGAGAGGTGCTTGCTTCACATGTTCATTATGCGTGCATTTAACAAGGACTCATCACATACTGGGAGAAGGCAGAGCCTTGTACAGTGACGTTTAAGCCCTTGAGATGCTTGCAGTAAGGCTGGGAAGACAAGACAACCTCTTAAATAACAAGAGAGTAGAGCTGACTGAGCTCAGGCAATAAAGGCAAAAGATATAGCATTAGTCCCAGTATCCTCTGTCATAGCTGCTTGGCTTTGGGCCAGTTGTTTAAATCTGTGTGACTTTCGCTCTCTTTTCCAAAAAGTGGCTGAGAGGATTTCATGCAACAGGGTGGGTGACAGCACCTTAAAGCAGTGGTCCCCAACCCCCAGGCCGCGGACCGGTAGCGGTCTGTGGGCCATTTGGTACAGTCCGCAGAGAAAGAATAAATACCTTACATTATTTCCATTTTATTTATATTTAAGTCTGAACGATGTTTTATTTTTTAAAAATGACCAGATTCCCTCTGTTACATCCGCCTAAGACTCACTCTTGACGCTTTTCTCGGTCACATGATACATTTATCTGTCCCACCCTAAAGGCCGGTCCATGAAAATATTTTCTGACACTAAACCAGTCTGTGGCTCCAAAAAGGTTGGGGACCACTGCATTAGAGCATGGTGCAGATTTTCAGGATTGTTGATCAGCATAATAAAGCAGTGGTACTAGGTGTTTTAGAATGTAACCGGTGAGGGATGAAGACATAGGTCTGCCAGCAGTGCTCACTGCTGCTGAGGGGTCTGAGGAGGGAATGATTTGGTTGGAGAGATGAGATGGGCTTGAGAAGATTTTTTGAAAGTCTTACCTGTAGCCTTGGCAAGCCTAAGCATTTTTACCTTTAATCAGGGTGTGTGAGGATATGGTGTGGATGATGTTAGCTTTAACAGCTTTTCAAGCTGTGTTTTTGTCAAAGTGTTGAGCCCACACCCCTCAGTTCCTGACTCTCATGTACCGCTCACCACACCAAAGCCTGCAGCTAAGGGAGTGGACATTCTCAGAGGCAATAGAGGTCCACCTTGGAGAGAGTAGAGGGAGAAAATTATTCTGATAAGACTCCTAAAGAACAATGCATGGTGTTCAGCCTAATGCTTAATGGTTGGAAAAACAATTTGGAAATTTTTCATTTTTAGTCTTCCATAATTTTTAACATCACTCATATGGGCACAAAGTGATATTCTAGGTAAAGATAAGATGATGGAGAGTTTTCCTATTGTATAATTATATACAATTATTCATATTCTCTTTTCCGCTAGTCATATTCTTGTGGTAGAGGAGGGAGGTACAATTAGCAGTGGAAAGAAAAGATTTGGAATTGGCAGAACAGTGAGTGGAAGAGATCAAAGACCTTTCAGATATGTAGGCTTTGGTTGGAAATTCGGATGTGTAGCTAACTGACTGTGGATCTTGGGCATGGGATTAAACTTCTTCAAAGTGTGTTTTCCTTATATGCAAATTGGGATAATAATTCTTAACTCATGGGGTAGGGATTAAACCTTCCATGTATGCAGAAAGCCATGCAGGTGCTCAATAAATGTTTCTTTTCTTCCCTTCCTTGCTGAATGAGAAGGGAGCACAGTTCGGGAAAGAGAAGTCATCAGTAAAAAGTGTATGCCCAGTGACAGAACAAACACAGTTATTTTAAGGTGAGGAATGCACCTGGAATTTGAAAAAAAAAAACAAAATTAAACAAAACAAAACCAGAGTTGAGATTTCACATGCAAGAATACTTAAGAGGGAACACAGGCTGCAGAAGCTCAGGATAAACACGGCCTATGTCTTGGCCATGATGAGCAGACATAACTTGGGAGGGCTGGATTCAACTCAGTTTTCCTAAAGGTTCCACCATGGCATCAGGTGTTCTCCAAAAACATCGGCGCCGACATTGTCCATGAGCTGTCAGTAACTGCTTTGTATTGTATCAAGGTATTTCTTCATCAACTTTTCAACACAAAATATAACTGGTTACTTGTCCTGTTGTCATAGTGTTAGTCTTTCTTGCCCTGGAGAATATTGAAGAACACTGAAGAACAATTATTTTTTTGTCATACGGAAAAGAAGCCTTGTTTTTTTCTGCCACCTGCACACATTATGGCATAGCAAAGTCAAAACAGTTCTTCAACCTCTTTTTACAATTCTATCTGGCCTCTTGTCTTTACGGAAGAATGTGGAGTAAGGAACCGCAGTAACTTGTGTGGGAATCTTTTGCTTTAGAGTTTTAAAGGCACTTTTCCTTTGTAGTCTCAGTGGATAGATATTGCTCACAAAAAATATGGGTTATTTTATCACCTCATATTATTCATTTTTGAAATATTCCCTAATTTTTGTGAACAGGATATGTAACTCAGTAAGATGAAGGTCGTTTTCACTTAACAGCAACACCTACTTGCTGAGGGATCTTGAAGCAGAGCTATTCTGTGACGGCAGCAAAGGTTATTTGCTGAACAGGGCCAAGGGGGCAGAAGTGGGATGAATTTACCTGGTGTCCTCATCACGCCGTGAACCCTGGCACCTCTTTCTCATCTTACTAAAGGGGACTATGGCTTCTTCACATACAAAATAAGATTCATTTTAGAATCTCTATGCTAGAAGGATTATATATTTTTAAGTCTATCTCCCCCTTTTTCTCAACTGGATTGGGAATTAGCACGCAAAGGTGATGATGACGATGACAGTTAACATTTCTGTGTATTTACTGTAGGCCAAGTGCCATTTCAAGCAATTGACTATATATGAACTCCAACAACTCTTCTAACAGTCTTAAAATGTATTGTCTTTAGTTTTCCCATGTTAAGCTCCGGTTTTACTTGTGGCTCCGCCTTAATTATTGGTGTTGGTTTTGGACAAGTCTGGTAATGTCTTTCAGCCACAGTTCCCTAATCTGTAAAATGAGAAGATTGTAACAGATCAGAAGCTTCTAAATCTCTTCTTCCCCTTTTTTGACTTTTGAACCTTGTATTATTTAGAAAGGAGGTAACATATGCAAATGGGTAATTGAGGATGAAGGGAAGTCCACAAGGGATGGGAACACCCCAGGGGTCAGCAGCAATGGTGGGGAGTTGCACCATTAGGCCCAGAGGGACAGGAGGAGGTTGTGGTTATGGAACCCAGAGAAAGCAGGGCTGAAGCTACCATGCAGGGAGGCCTCTGACCAGAGCTGTGGCCCCCACTGCCAACCCAGGGCTTTGCAGCCTGACATTTGGAGGAAACCAATGCCCCACAGTCTTTATTCCCCCCACCCTTCCATTTCCTGCTGGTGCCTCCCATTGGCCAGTGCAGCGGGCCGAGAGCCAGGGGGTTTGTTGCCACAATCCACTGTAGGCTAGTGGTAGTCAACCTGGTCCCTACCACCCACTAGTGGGCGTTCCAGCTTTCATGGTGGGCGGTAGCAGAGCAACCAAAGTATAAATAAAAGGATAGATTTAGCTATAGTAAGTTGTTTTATAAAGATTTATTCTGCCAAACTTTGCGAAAATCTGACATAAAGTACATGGTCAGTAATTATTATTATATGCTTTAACTTGCTATAACTCTGCTTTATAAATTTTATGAAGTAAAGTTACTTCCCTACTTTATAAATCACCATTACTGTGGAACCGGTGGGCTGTTAGAAAATTTTACTACTAACAGAGATACAAAAGTGGGCCATAGGTATAAAAAGGTTGACTGCCCTGCTGTAGGGTCTCTGCTGGGCACAGATCTGGCAGAGCAGTGGAGGGTCAGTCTGCAGCCCCTCAAAGCCCCCTTTATAGCAGCACATGGTAATCCCCTCTGCTCCCTTGGGAATGGTTTTGATGTCAATATTATGTGGAAAATGATGAAGAAATGATTTTAAGTAAAAATATTTAAAATAGATATTAATGGATATTGTACTGTAAAATTTATTACACACAATTTTTTAGAATATTCTTCAGATATAAAGACGTTTATCTTTGTCCTTTTAAACCAAGGTGGCACATACTGTTTATGTTATTACATTAAATTATGCAAGAAAAATGTGTCAACAAATACACTATTAGATGGCAGTGTATG
Organism: Saccopteryx bilineata; assembly: GCF_036850765.1. Lineage (NCBI taxonomy): Eukaryota > Metazoa > Chordata > Mammalia > Chiroptera > Emballonuridae > Saccopteryx > Saccopteryx bilineata. The sequence goes on from NC_089490.1 coordinate 96,645,318, forward strand.
TCATCTTTGGTTTGGTAATGATGTATATAAAAAGTTAGATGAAAATTTATCATATTTTAGCTTCAAAATGGAAAAAAACAAATTTCATGACCTGAAATTTGGTATATTTGCACTTTGAGTGAAAGAGTTAGCTGGTTTATTATTTATCCTTCATTCCTAAATGATGAGCTGAAGTAGAAAGTCTAGGTTATGTTTGTGAGCATTTTTCTGCAGATTACACATGGTAGCTGGGGATGATTTTTAATTCCCAATAAATGAAAAGCCAATTGGATATAATTGGATACAATAGGCCCCCTCAACACTGGTTTTTGGTAATGACATATCTTTATATGTCATATAATAGTTTTTGATCAGTCGTATGCATTTTATAGACCTGTGTGAAAATCATCGAGGCAAATTTATTGAATATTTTCTTGCCATTTGTACAATACACTCTGCATTAACATGCTATATTGTACCATAGGTGTTTCTTATGTTTCCATCTTTATTTAAAGCTTGGTCATGAGTAAAACAAAAACAAAAACAAAACAATATTTAAGAATGAAAATGAAAAGAATGTAAAATGGATAAAGCCACTGGGTGATAAATGACTAGGGGACTAGCCATGAGCATGTGTCTCTAATCACCGTCTGGTGTGCACTTGGATGCTCTCACGCTGCTCATTAATAAACACACTGTCTCAGGAATCATTTTCTGTAGTGCTTACTTAACAAATGGAAATTGGAACACATGCCAGAGCTCCCTTTTCTGACGTGAATGAGCTTCTGGGGGTAATAGAATTTGTAGATCACTGAGTGGAGAATGTCATTTCAGGTGATACTTAGGGTTCTTTTCAGTTTTTGTTAAAGTAGAAAATAAATCATGATACTTGGCAAACTGGGAGGCTCAAGCCTGCATTCTTGTCTACCCTGTGACCTAAAAGACCCATGCCATGGGTGAAGGAGAGGCTTGACATCAGGCAGCCCTGAACTGGAGTCCAGATTCTGTCTTGATAGCTATGTGACCTTGCACAGTCACTCAGTTTCTCTGAGCTGTGCTCTCCCTTGCATAGAAGAGGGACAGGCCTAGTAACCCCCTTACAGGGTCATTGTGAGGATTTTGTCACCCATTAAACAAATGCTTATTAAGCCACCACTCTGTCCCAGGCATAGTATAGGCACTGAGGAAACAACAGTGACTGGGATAGAAAAAGCTGCTCTCACAAAGCTTTCATTCGAGCAGCGGAGATGGACAGTATCATCAATAAATTTAGAAAACAATGGTAGGTAATGCTAAGTGTGATGAAGGCAAATGAAACAAGGTGAGAGGTTAGGTGGCATTTACACCTGGCCGAGGAGGTGACATCAGAGCAGAGACTGAGGAAGAGAGTATGAAGTCTGAGGAAGGGGTGTTCCAGGCAGAGGGCATGGCCATAGCAAAGGGCCCAAGGTGGGAGCCGATGTGGTATCTATGGAAAACATAAGGGGCTAATGAGTTAGAGCAAAGCCATAATGAGGACAGCAAGAGAAAATGAAATTAGAGTTTGACCAGTGCAGGGCTCCCCAGTCTAAACCAGGAATTTCCCAGGGGACCGCCTTTGGGCCAGAAGCCCCCGCCCCTCTTCCATCATAAGGATGCACACCCTTCCTCCTTCTGAAGGGAGTGGTGGGTGGTCTGGTGGTCAGGAGCCCATTGAGATGGGAGAAACCATTCTCACAGGGAGCTGGAGCCATGAATGGACTGGATATGTTGGCCCTATCTCACGGTTTCACCAAGGAGAGGCCTTTGCTGACTCGCCTGGGAAATTCCTGGCCATCTTCCAGAGAACCAGCCACTGTGAACTTTACTGACTGGCTCAGCACTTTCTCTTTGGGCTCCTGCCCGTAATGCCGCGAAGGGCACCCGAATCTGTTTTACCTTTAATCCACTTCCTGAGGAACCAGGAGAGCCTGACAGCTTTTTGTGAGACCAGGAAAGAAGGTGAGGTAGGGTTGGCAGGAATTGAGAACAGAAGTCCCTCCCCCAGCAGAGGGGCCGGCTCCCCTACAACATGCCCTGCTGGCTCCTCTGCTTCACGCAGATCATCACCCACTCAAGTTCCCATCTGATCACTCTGGAATTGTGCAGGCATCCTTCTGCCCTCATCCCTGCCTTGGGCGGCCCTGTCAAACGCCAACCTTGCATTTCAGAGCTGGTCATCGTGTTCTGGAAACCTCCTTAGCCTGGTCTTGATGCTTCATTCAGGTAAAAACTCCCCTTCAGACCTGGCGACAGACTGGGCCTGAAGAGCCGTATTTCTGATGTGGATTACATGCTGTTTGGCTCAACGGTGAGAGAATGGACAAGATGATATCCGGGGATTCTGTTGGCCTGCTGAGTGTAGGACATGTGGTATCTTTTAAAACCATTTTAAAATCAAAGTATAATATACATTTAAAAAGGTAATAAAACAATAAAATAGAACTTGCCGAATTTTTGCATAGTGAACACCCTCCATAATGTCAGTACTCAGACCAAAGAAAAGCATTATTAGCGCCCCAGAGGTCCCCCCACCACACACTGCACTCCCTTCTAGCCACTACCTTCCTAAGGCTATTATCTGAACTTCTAACACTGTTAGTTTGTGTTTGAACTTTATGTAAATAGAATAATACAGTATATACATTCTTTAGTGTCTGGCTTTTGTTCCAGCATTATGCTTGTGAGATTTGTCCATATTGTTGTGTGTTCCTGTAATTTGTTCATTCTAATTGGGCAAGTATATTGCAACATATCGATCCATTCCATTATTTATAGGCATTTGGGTAGTTTCCAATTTGAGGCTGTTATAAGTAGTGCTGCTGTGAATATTCCTGTATGTATCTTTTGGTGCACATATATTCATTCCTACTGGGTATACACTTAAGAGTTGAGTTGGTGGATCACAGGCGAAGCCCATGCTCAGCTGTAGTAGATACTGCTAAGCAGATTTTCCAAGAGGCCCAATCTGTATACATCCCACCAGCACCTTGTGAGCATTCTGGTTTCTTCACATTTGGCCAATACTTGGTATTATTCTTCTTTTTCATTTTTGCTATTCTCCGTGTAGAGGTATTGCATTGTGATTTCATTTTGCACTTATCTGGCAATCTGATGATTAGGGAGATTGAGCACCTTTCTATATGTTTATTGGTCATTTGGGTATCTTTTATTATGATGGGCCCCTTCAAGTCTTTTGCTCATTTTTCTCTTGGAATATCTGCTTGATTTTTATTGCTCTGTAGAAGTTCTTTATGTAGTGCGTATATAAATCCATTGTTGGATATACAGTTTCCAATATTTTCTCCCATTCTGTGGCTTCCTTTTCACTCAGTAGTGTCATTTGATGAAAAAGTTCTTCATTTTAATGTAGTAGATCACATGAATTTTAAGAATAATATATATAATCAACAATAGTTAATAATCATGATGTGCTAACTATGTCCTCATATATCTTGCTTATTTAATTTTCACAGTAACATATTTTTAAGTGGAAAAAAAATGAAGCTGGGAGAAGTTGAGAAACATAACCAAACTAGGAAACTGCAGAGGCCAGATTCATGCCCAGGCCTTCCCACTCCAGAGCCTGCATTCTGTGATCTCTGTTATAGCACAAAGAGTACCAACTAATAGCCCCTGGTCATTGTCCAGTTCTTGGTTGTTCTTTGTTTGGCTCTCACATTTGTATTTCGGTTTAATTCAATTGCCAACATTGAAAAATTAGGAGAAATACAGATTTCTAACTTTTCTTGGAAAATGTAAGGATCTGGCGATACTTGTCCTGTTGCCCCACATGTCACCCTGGGCTGCTTCGACTGATAGTTACTGCTACCCATAGATGAACCTGGAGAAGCTATGGTTTATCATATTTGGCTTTCTTCAGTCATGTTTGTTTCCGTCTGGCTCCTGGTTGTAAATACTCCCTTTGTTCCTTTGTGTATTGTACAACCCCCTTTTCCATTTCCTCCTCCCACACTCTCCCACGTCTGCCACCACAGCTTAATGTTTGTTTTTTTTCCTTAATTGAGAGGAGGGGAGGTAGTGAGGCAGACTTCCACATGCACCTCAACCAGGATCCACCCAGAAACCCCATCTGGGGCTGATGCTTGAGTACCATGCTATTTTTAGTACCTGAGACTGCCATGCTAGGACCAACCGAGCTATCCTCAGTGCCCAGGGCCATGCCCAAACCAATCAAGCCACTGACTGTAAGAGGGGGAGAGGGAAAGAAGGGGGAGATAGAATGTGGGAGAAGTAGATGGTCGCCTTCCTGTGTGCCCTGACCAGGAATTGAAATCAGGATGTCCATACACCAGGCTGATGCTCTATCCACTGAGCCACTAGCCAAGGCTCACCCCAGCTTAATTAAAGTTTCTTTTCCTTCCTTTGGTTTTCAAAAGTTTGATTTTGATATGTCTAGGTTTGTGGGTTTTATTTTTGTTTTTGTTTTTATTCTGCTTGGATTTCTCTGGAGTTTTTGCATGAGTGTTTTGATAATTTTGCTGGAGTTCTTGCATCAGTGTTTTGATAATTTTGATTAATTTTAGAAAATGTTTAACTGTGATCCATTCAACTATTTCTTCACTTCTATTTCTCTTTATCCTTTGGAACTTCAAGTACATATTTGACATGCTTTGATGTTGTCCTATAGCTGTTGATTGCTATATTTTTTTCTTTTTTACTGTTTCTTTCTTTTGTGTCCTAGTTTGGATGATATCTATTGACTTACATTCAAGTTTATTGAATCTTCTTTTGGCTATATTCAGTCTCCTGCCAAGGCATTCTATTGAAGACTTTTTTTGTGTGTGTGTGACAGAGACAGAGAGAGCAACAGATAGGGACAGACAGACAGAAAGGGAGAGAGATGAGAAGCATCAATTCTATGTTGTGGCACCTTAGTTGTTCATTGATTGCTTTCTCACATGTGCCTTGATCAGGGAGCTATAGCAGACCGAGTGACCCCTTGCTCAAGCCAGTGACCTTGGGCTCAAGCTGGTGAGCCTTGCTCAAACCAGATAAGTCCATGCTCAATCTGGTGACCTCGGGGTTTTGAACCTGGGTCCTCCACGTCCCAATCTGACACTCTATCCACTGCACCACAGCCTGGTCAAGCTCTATTGAAGACATTTTCATATCTGATAATAATTTGTTGTTTTTATTTTCTAGCATTTTAAATTTATGTTTTTATGTTTCTGTCTCTATGAATTCTCAACTTTCTCATGTTGCTCATCTTTTGCATAAAATTCTTCCTCAACCCTTTGAGTAGTGAGTTTTTTGTTAACCCTTTGAGTGAGGACATACCTGAACATTCATACTACTCAAAGGGTTAACGTATTAATTTTAATTATTTAGTTTCTGTCTGATAACTCTGGCATCTAGATCAACTTTGGCTTTGTTGATTTCCTTATTTCTTGACAATAAAAATGAGTTTGTTATGTTTTTATGAGTCCCAAGATTTTTTTATTGATTTCTGAACATTGTGTATGAAAGAGCTGTAGAAACTGAGGTCAATGGTATTTATTCTTGGAAATGTGCTTATGTCTCTTCTGTCAGGCTGTTGGTGAGGCAGGGTGGAGTCAGTGTAGTCAAGGATGAGCTAGGCTTGGATTTTGTCATTGCTAGAGCCATCTTCACTGTACCATAGATTTCAGATTCCTTCAGCAGTGAGATGATATTACCATATACTTCGTGTTGGCCATGGAGGGCTATTTGGTTGTCATTGTTCCCTCAGCTCTCAGCAGTCCTTTCCCATAGAAGGGTGTCCCGCCTGCCCCTCCCCAAGCAGGAGACTGCTAATCTTGTTACTCAGGGATTAATGCTTTTTCTTTGACTGGGAGATGGGTGGGCTTTCATGGCTGTGTGGAACTAAAGGGGCTCTCTTCATTTTCCTACCTTGCCCATTATCCTAGTGAATGCCAGGTGGTGGTCATTGAATAGGATCTTATGCATGAGTACAAACTCCTCTTGTGTCTGGAGTCATGCTAACTTACACTCAGTTTTTCAGAAATTAATATTTTTCTTTATCTTCTTACTCACTCTTATGGGGTGACTATTTTTTCCTCCCCTGCTCTGCCAAATGGAAAACTGTGTGTCTCATCTTTCCTGGGAGGAGTTCTCTCTCTTCTTTTAAATTTTAGTTCACCTGCTTCCCTTGCAACCTCACCTGTCTGATGGGTTCAAGACAAGTTTTGATGTCACAGATGATCCAGATTGCTCTTGTTGTTGGGGCGGAAGCTACATTTCCTTGCAATTGTCTGCATCCTTACTGGGCACAGCCCCTTTGGAAGTGGATAAAGGGACGTTCACTGTGCTCCTCATTCTAGTGCTTCCATCAAAGAGTCGGCTGAGCCCCCATCTCCCTCCTGAATGTGTCAGCGGATCCTGAGAAATAACACACACTACTACTCTGTAACTTGTCTTTTTCTCAGCAGGTGAATGTGACCAACATTTATTGAAGGAAAAAAACCCTTTTAGAGCTTAGTGTGATAAATTTAACTGTCTGAGCTAGGGATAAAAAAAAAAAAGACAGGGGCTGGTAAATTTTCTATTTAAAATGAATCATGTTTTAAAAAATTGTAAGGAAGACAAGATGGTGATGGAGTAGGCGAACATACCAACTTCCACCTCCAAAAACCAAAGTGGATTACAAACTAATTTTAAGAACCATCATATGGAAAAACCAACTTTGGACTAAACTAAGAGGACTCTTCAACCAAAGAACACTGAAGAAGCAACACTGAGACTGGTAGGAAAAGCGTAAATGTGGAGAGGGCTGCCCAGCTCCCCAGAGTGAACAGCAGCCGAGAGAGACTTGCGTGGTGGGAAGTGAGTTTAGCCGAGAAGGATGGGTCCTGAGTCCCAGGAACAAAGCCCCAGCCTGCAGCCCCAGAGTCTAGAAGAGGTGTATGGACAGTATTTAGCTGGAAACAAGTCAGGATACTGATTGTGAGAAAAAGACTGATTTCTCAGACCCAGGGATCTTCTTAAAGGGACCTAGCAGAAAACCTCTCTCACAACCACTCACGTGGGGCTCCAGGGGATGGGGAGAGAGGAGAGGACCAGAGTAGCAGGAAGAGAGTGTAATCTATGAGGCACAGGGAGAAACATTTTGAGAGACAGCCATCCTAACCTCTGGGACGAGTCCCTCCCCAAATCTGAAGTGAATATTTCCCCTGGAAACAGCAATACCAGCAAAAGGAAGCAGGAGAGCAGCCAAACAAGCTCTCGCGCAGCACTCAGAGCAAAGTCTCTTAGAAGGAGGGAGCTTTTGGGACTACAGTAGTGAGTCTTAGGGTCTGAACTGCAGCGCCTCCACCCACACAGCTGAGGGCTTGCCTGAGGGCGGGTGGCGGTGGGACGTGGAAGCGCGGTTCTGTTGGCAAAGGCAGAAGCCGGCTGGCCACCACTGAGGCCCAGGTGTGAGCTCAATCTTGCTGGCTGGGGAGGAGGGGATGTGTAAAAGTGGTCAAGCCCAGCTGTGGGCCACCTGCAATCCAGCCTGTGGGGGGGAAGGGCAGGAACCCTGGAAGGGGTGGAGATATGCCCTTCAGCAAAGGCGCAGGAGCGAGGCTTGTGGCCTGACTTGGGAGCCAGCTCCTCCCACAGGGGTGGAGCCAAAAGCCCAGACAGGCGGAGTCCCTCTACTAAGCATGGGCATGCAGTTCTGCCTGGCCTGTGGAGCCAAGGCTTGCAGCCGTCTCATGAGTGGGCTCCTCCTGCAGGGGTGGGGTGGAAGCCCGGAATCAGGTGGAGACCCGCAGCTGAGCAAAGGTGCTCACCTCTGCCCTCAGGGCCGAGCATAACACCACCCGTGGGGACGGGGTGAAGGCCAAGGCCACCGAGGCTTGTACACCCGAGCACGTGATCACAGCAACTTCTCCAGTGGGCAGGCACCAGAAACGCCCATACCTGAATGTCCTAGGCAGCAACAACAGAGGGGGTGGTGGGCCTGCAGACAGACTACACCAAGGGAACACACAGGCCCCACCCAGTGGACTCCAGTGGCCAAAACCCTCTTTTACACAGACAAAATGAGAAGGCAGAGAAATGCAACACAAATGAATCAAGAGAAATCCCCAGAAAAGGACCTGAATGAGTCAGATATAACCAAATTACAAGATGCAGAGTTTAAAATAACGATTGTTAGGATGCTCAAAGATATTAGAACAATAATAGATGGTCATTGTGAACACCTAAATATAGAGATAGCAAATATAAAAAAGGACATTGAAATAATAAAAAAGAATCAGTCAGAAATGACAAATACAATATCAGAAATGAAGAACACAATGGAAGGAATTAAAAGCAGGATAAACAAAGCTGAGAATCGAATCAGTGAGTTAGAGGACAAGATAAATGAAGGCATGAAAGCAGAGCAGAAAAAACAAAGAGACTCAAAAAGTCTGAGGAAACTCTTAAGAGAGCTCTGTGACAACATGAAGAGAAATAACATCCACATCATAGGGGTTCCTGAAGAAGAAGAGAAAGAACAAGGGATAGAGACTTTGTTCAATCATATCATAGCTGAAAACTTCCCTCAATTAAGGCAGGAAAACATCTCACAAGTTCAGGAAGCACAGAGAACTCCATTAAAGAGAAACTCAAAGAAATCTACACCAAGACACATCATAATTAAAATACCAAAGCTAAGTGATAAAGAGAAAATATTAAAAGCTGTTAGAGAAAAAAAGACTATCACCTACAAAGGAACCCCCGTAAGGATGACTTCCAACTTCTGAACAGAAACACTTGAGACCAGAAGGGAATGGCAAGAAATATTCAAAGTAATGCAGAACAAGAGCCTACAACCAAGACTACTTTATCCAGCAAGAGACACACCTTAAAACAAAAGATGCACATAGACTGAAGATAAAAGGATGGAAAATAATATTTCACTCAAATGGAAATGAAAAAAAAGCTGGGGTAGCAATACTTATATCAGACAAAATGGACTTTAAAACAAAAGCTATAGTAAGAGATAAAGAAGGTCACTACATTATGATAAAGGGAGCAATACAACAGGAAGATATAACCGTTATAAATATCTACTCACCTAATATAGGAGTACCTAAATATATAAAGCAGACTTTGATGGATTTAAAGGGTGAGATCAACAGCAATACTATAATAGTAGGGAATTTCAGTACCCCACTAACATCACTAGATAGATTCCCAAGAAAGAAAATTAACAAAGAAATAGCAGACTTAAAGGACATACTAGATCAACTCGATTTAATAGATATCTTCAGAACCTTTCACGCTAAAGCAGCAGAATATACATTCTTTTCAAGTGCTCATGGTACATTCTCTAGGATAGACCACATGTTAGGGCACAAAAGCTGTCTCAACAAATTTAAGAAGATTGAAATCATATCGAGCACTTTCCCTGATCACAGTGGCGTGAAACTAGAAATCAACCACAACAGAAAAGCTGAAAAATACTCAACCACTTGGAAACTAAATAGCATGTTATTAAATAATGAATGGGTTAACATGAGATCAAAGAAGAAATAAAAAAATTCCTAGAAACGAATGATAATGAGCACACATCAATTCAAAATTTATGGGACACAGCAAAAGCAGTCCTGAGAAGAAAGTTCATAGCATTACAGGCATACCTTAAGAAGCTAGAAAAAGCTCAAATAAACAAATTGACCCTGCATCTAAAAGAACTAGAAAAAGAACAGCAAGTAAAGCCCAGAGGTAATAGGAGGAAGGAAATAATAAAGATCAGAGTGGAAATAAATGACATAGAGGCTAAAGAAACAATACAGAGGATCAATGAAACCAGGAGCTGGTTCTTTGAAAGGTAAACAAGATGACTCACCAGAAAATGAGAGAGAGGATTCAAATAAATAAAATTAGAAATGAGAGTGGAGAAATAACAACTGACACAACAGAAATACAAAATATTGTAAGAAAATACTATGAAGAACTGTAAGCCAAAAAACTAGACAACCTAGATGAAATGGACAAATTCCTTGAAATATATAATCTTCCAAAAATTAATCTGGAAGAATCAGAAAACCTAAACAGATGAATTACAAGTGAAATTGAAACAGTTATCAAAAAACTCCCAAAAAAGAGAAGTCCTGGGCCTGATGGCTTCACAAGTGAATTCTACCAAATATTCAAAGAAGAACTAACTCCTATCCTTCTCAAGCTATTTCAAAAAATTCAAGAGGAAGGAAGACTTCCAAGCTCCTTTTATGAGGCGAGTATAATTTTGATTCCAAAACCAGGCAAAGACAACACAAAGAAAGAAAATTATAGGCCAATATCCTTGATGAATTTAGATGCTAAAATCCTCAACAAAATATTAGCCAACCAGATCCAGCAATATATGAAAAAAAATCATACACCATGATCAAGTAGGATTTATTCTTGGGAGGCAAGTCTGGTACAATATTCGTAAATCAATTAATGTGATTCATCACATAAACAAAAGGAAGAATAAAAACCACATGATAATTTCAATAGATGCAGAAAAAGCATTTGATAAAATCCAGCACCCATTCATGATCAAAACTCTCAGCAAAGTGGGAATACAGGGAACATACCTCAACATGATAAAGGCCATCTATGACAAACCCACAGCCAACATCATACTCAATGGGAAAAAAATTAAAAGCAATCTCCTTAAGATCAGGAACAAGGCAGGGGTGCCCCCTTTCACCATTCTTATTCAACATAGTTCTGGAAGTCCTAGCCACAGCAATCAGACAAGAAAAAGAAATAAAATGCATCCAAATTGGAAAAGAAGTAAAACTATTATTATTTTCAGATGATTATGATATTATATATAGAAAACCCTAAAGTCTCAGTCAAAGAACTATTGGACCTGATAAATGAATTCAGCAAGGTGGCAGGATATAAAATTAATACTCAGAAATCAGAGGCATTTTTATACACCAACAATGAACTGTCAGAAAGAGAAATTAAGAGAGCAATCCCCTTCATCATTGCAACCAAAAAATAAAGTACCTAGGAATAAATTTAACCAGGGATATTAAAGACTTGTACTCGGAAAATTATAAAACATTGATAAAAGAAATCAGGAAAGATACAAAAAAGTGGAAGCATATACCATGCTCATGGTTAGGAAGAAGAAACATCATTAAAATGTGTATATTACCCAAAGCAATTTATAAATTCAATGCAATACCAATTAAAATACCAATGACATACTTCAAAGATATAGAACACATATTCCAAAAATTTATATGGAACCAAAAGAGAACACGGATAGCCTCAGCAATCTTGAAAAGGAAGAATAAAGTGGGAGGTATCACACTTTTGGATATCAAGCTATACTACAAGGCCATTGTACCCAAAACAGCTTGGTACTGGCATAAGAATCAGCATATAGATCAATGGAACAGAACTGAGAACCCAGAAATAAACCCACACTTTTATGGACAACTGCTATTTGACAAAGGAGGTAAGAGCATACATTGGAGTAAAGACAGCCTCTTCAACAAGTGGTGTTGGGAAAATTGGACAGCTACCTGCAAAAAAATGAAACTAGACCACCAACTTACACCATTCACAAAAATAAACTCAAAATGGATAAAAGACTTAAATGTAAGCCGTAACACCATAAGCATCTTAGAAGAAAACATAGGCAGTAAGCTCTCTGACATCTCTCATAGCAATATATTTATATTTGCTGATTTATCTCCATGGACAAGTGAAATAAAAGACAGGATAAACAAATGGGACTATATCAAACTAAAAAGCTTCTGCACAGCTAAAGACAATAAGAACAGAATAAAAAGACAAACTACACAATGGGAGAATATATTTTACAATACGTCTGATAAGGGGTTAATAACCAAAATTTATAAAGAACTTGTAAAGCTCAATACCAGAAAGACAAACAATCCAATAAAAAAATAGGCAAAAGAAATGAATAGACATTTCCTCAAAGAGGACATACAGATGGCCAATAGGCATATGAAAAAATGCTCAACATCACTAATCATTAGAGAAATGCAAATTAAAGCCACAATGAGATATCATCTCATATCAGACAGAATGGCGCTCATCAACAAAACAACACAGACTAAGTGCTGGTGAGGATGTGGAGAAAAGGGAACCCTCCTGCACTGCTGGGGAGAATGCAGACTGGTGCAGCCACTGTGGAAAACAGTATGGAGATTCCTCAAATAATTGAAAATTGAACTGCCTTTTGACCCAGCTGTACCATTTTTAGAACACCATAGCACTGTTTGAAAAGAAGAAATGCACCCCCATGTTTATGGCAGCATTGTTCATAATAGCGATGATCTGGAAACAGCCCAAGTGTCCGTCAGTGGACGAGTGGATTAAAAAGCTTTGGTACATATATACTATGGAATACTACTCAGCCATAAGAAATGATGACATCAGATCATTTACAACAACATGGATGGACCTTGATAACATTATACTGAGCGAAATAAGTAAATCTGAAAAAACTAAGAACTATATGATTCCATACATAGGGGGTCATAAAAATGAGACTCAGAGACATGGACAAGAGTGTGGGGGTTACGGGGTGGGGGGAGGAGAGGGAGGGGTTTGGGGGAGGGAAAGGGCGCAAAGAAAACCAGTTGGAAGGTGAGGGAAGACAACTGGACTTTGGGTGATGGGAATGCATCATAATCAAATGTCAAAATAACCTAGAGATGTTTTCTCTGAACATATGTACCCTGATTTATCAGTGTCACTCCATTAAAATTAATTAAAAAATTTTTTAAATAAAAAGTAGCCACAAAAAAATTGTAAGGGAGTTAAAAATACAGAAAGATTAAAAAAAAAGAAGAAATAAAAACCACTCATTTCCTCAGCTGGAGAAACCGTTCTTACTGTTTTATCAAATTTATTCTAGCCATTTTTCTGTGTGTATGTTTGCTGTTTTATGTACATAAGTATATATCCTGGAGTATATAATTTATGGGTTTTGTTTCAATAAGCTAGTTCCAAAAGGTGTGTTTGTCTGTGGGTTAGGAAGTATGGCACTCGTGACAAGATGATGCGTTGTTATTCATGTTTGTCTGGGTGAAGATGACAGAATTTATGGAATATTTTGAGTTTGCTGTTAGGGCTGGTCCTTCTCATAACAATTTCACATGGGCAGCCAGGGCAGGTGTGTATGTGTTATTCCAATGGAATGTCATTCATTTCAGAAAAGACCAGTCCTTGTGCTGAAGTCCCCCTTTCCTCATGTAACGTCCATCACTTTTTATTTATGCTGACCCATCGTCAGGTTTAGAACCGACAGAGATGAGGAGAGTACATATATAATGTTCTTAGTATGCGTTTTCTTTTCTTTTCTAGAAAGTATTTTGGAGAAAAAATCGGACTGTATTTTGCTTGGCTGGGATTATATACAGCGTTCCTCATCCCATCTTCTGTAATTGGGGTGATTGTGTTTCTTTACGGTTGTGCAACCATCGAAGAAGATATTCCCAGGTAAGACAGATTTAAAGAAAAAGCCTCACTTACCATATTAAGTAGTTTGGAGTTCCATGTTAGTTATGAACTCTTTATTAAATATAGGTATTATTTTCACCTAACAGAGGGAGAAATTGATGATAAGTGAGGTCACATAACTTGTCCAACTTCAACAACTAATTGGGTTGAGATGTGACCTCTGTTGCTTTCTACTGCTCCAAATCTTGGCTTTTTCCAGTAGTGTGTGAGGTCTTCCAGGGGGCTCATCTCCCCCCCAGCAGCCTGGGACCTTCACCTGGCCATGTCTTATGAATTCTCAGAAAACACAGCTTCCACATTTCCTTTGCCCAGTTGTGATCCCTAGAGAGCCGGACCTCAGGTTGATCGAAACTGGAAATCCCCATACTGTGCTTAAAGAACCAATGCTGGTAGAGTGGGTGGGGCTTACATCAGGACTTAGAACTTGTGCCTGTGTGGAAATACATATGACAGTGACCACTGCAGCTGAAAATGACTATGGTACATACATGCTGCAAAGACATACATCTATGCAGAGTCACACACGCCTATATATGTGCAGGTGTATAGGCATATAAAATATGATTATTATCGTATTGCCTGTCAGAGTGTGTGATGTTTTAAAAACTATGGGTCGCATAGTGAATTATGGGATTAATTTAGTGATTATCTTGTAAGTGAACTCGAATAAGATAGGAGAGAACAGAATGAAATATAATATCAGTATTCGCCACAAGAAGGAAGTATACATGTGGTTGCATGAGATTTTATTTAGATATATGAGTATGTTTATGGGAAGATGGTATGTATGTATTTTCTTTTTTATATATATATTTTTTTAGATTTTATTTATTAATTTTTAGAGAGAGAGGAGAGAGAGACACAGAGAGAGAAAGAACAGGGGGAGGAGCAGAAAGCATCAACTCCCATATGACCAGGCCCAGGGATTCAAACTGGTGACCTCAACTTTCCAGGACAATGCTTTTATCCACTGCTCTACCACAGGTCAGGCATATATGTACTTTCCTACTGGAATATGATATAAAAATCTTTTTCAAACTATACATCATAGCCTAAACAGTTTGAAATTGACTATTATAAATTAAAATTTTGGTTGTCACTTTTTCAGACTGAGGGTAGGATGTGGCAAATCAAGGTGTATATAATAGAAAAAAATTAATCATATTATGAAGAATGTTTTAAAAATCTACTCATAATTGTATATCCATCAAAGGTCCAACCTGTGCGGGCCTGATGAAAACTCACCAGATATCACTCCTATCAACAAAGGAACGCTCTCCAAATGCCAATACTGAATCTAAACAAATTCACACTCTTTTAGGCTCTGTGTCTGTCAGCTGCTCCTAAACATTATTAAAAACTTGCACTATTCCTGGAATTATTTTTGAGGTTTTTAATTTTGGCATTAAGGTTGGAAATTACTACCTATGTATCACTTTTAAAAACCTTTTTGATTTGAAAACATTCTAGAGGGAGTTGCAAAGATAGAACTGAAGTGTGCAATGTGACAATGTCCCCTTTACCCAGCTTACCCCAGTGATTGTAGCTTATGTAACTACAATATCAAAACCAGAAGATTTACATTACGTGGAACTTGAAATGGTACCCTTTATTGCCGATAACTTTGATATGTGAGATACAAGTATCATTTGTAAGTAATAATTCCATATGTGCATGATACATCTATAGAACTTTTTTCTGCTTACCAAAGGATTGGTTCCATTTGTTAGGCATTTGCTTACATGGGTAAGAAAGACTGGGGCATTAAAAAAAAAGGCTGATTAATCTAAACCATATTGAAAAAAATAGGTTACTTTAGTTCTGAACCTTAATAACAGATGTTCTGTCTGAATTTCCGGAATCATTGCCTCATTACACCTTCTCTCTTTCAGCTAACATAGCTCTGTCTCACCTAACTTGTGGGCAATGAGTCATTCATTAAGAAAACCACTACTTTGTTTTTTTTTCCCCCGTTTTTTTTTTATCAGCCTATGCTTTCTAAAGAAAATGACAGATTGAAGAACTGCACTATTAGATTTATAGCCACAGTTAAGTCTAACTAGAAGTCTGTGGCTTATGCAGCTAGTGAATAATGTAGATGATTTCAGTTCTAGGTGAGCTTCCCTCACCTTTCAGCTATCTAGAGGCAGCCTGTCTTAGAACACAGAGTGGTTTTCGTGTCATCCTGAGGCAGAATTTCTCCAGAATTCTGTTCAAATTGCTTGAATCAAAAGCAACAACAAAACAACCCAACTTGGTACATTAAAAGACTTCTGACACCCCATTTAAATGTTGCGGGGAGTATCCATGCTGCCGTGGCTGCCATTTTGCACAAGTGATTGATGGTTGACTGTGATTCTAAAACCAGTGATTTACATCTGCACCTAGGTTGCAAACTGCTTTGCACCACATTGGCTGCTAATATTTTTTCATTCCTGGCCTTTTAGTACTGACTGGATTTGGTTAGGAGTAGGCTGACTAGGACTTTCCCTCCCCCAATCAATGTGTAAAAAAACCCCTTGAACAACAAAGTCTCTAACACACATGCTTGAAGGGCAGCATTTGAGAATTCAAATGTTCTCAGGCAAGGCTGAAAGCACCGCACTTTATTAGAATTTGTGCAGCCCAGTAATTTTCTGTGTGAATTTGTTTTCCAAGTGGGTACTCTCCTCTTTGAAAGTAACAACTCCTTTTCAACTATGTAGCAAACGCTTAGCTGATCCAGAAAACTTTAAATAAACCTGGTTCTCCAGTGAACAATGAGAACATGCCCAGGTGAAACTAGCACGGCTGAACTTATTAATAAGATATTACTATTTAATACTGTTGATGTGAATGAGTCACTGCTATTGACACTTGCCAGTGGAGAGCTTAGCAGCGAGCCAGTGGAGGGAGTAGGATTTATCCTCAGAGAAGGATTTATCCTCAGAGACCTAGAGTTTCCATTCTCTCACACAGGGGGCCTTTCCCTGCCTCGGACTAACAGCTCATTGAAAACCAGCCTGAAAGCCGGGGCTTGACAGTCAGTGACAGCCCTCAGTAAAACCCTTCAGCTTCTTAATGAAGGAAAGCTAGATCCGCACATCCCTCTGACTTCTGGGCGAAACCTAAGCTTGTTGAGCACACAGGGCACCAGCTTACTCCCCCAGCAGTGGCCTCCCACTTGCCAGCTGTGCTCTGTAGCGCCCTCTGCTGCCTCTTTCCAGAGAAAGCCCAGTTGCGGTTTTCAACGTAGGACACCCCCCCCACCTCCCCATCTCTGTTTCTATTCTGCTATGCAAGAATAGCCATGCTGCATTTTCATAAAATCTCAAGCTCTCCACCTCTTTTCCCCAAACCATGAACTGAACTGTCCGCCCATTCCCCAGGAGGAGGAGCACACACCAGAATGATAAGTTCATTCATTTCCTATCAATATGTGGCATGGAGACATATTGGGAGGTCAGTTAGGGCTGCTAGTTCCTTGGTTCTTATTTACAAGGACTCACATGAGACAAATGAATTGGATCCAGCTAATCACCGAATGAATGAATGAAATTTCAAATCTACTCATCAGCCCACTAAATAGAATCAGTTAGACTGTAGGTGATAGTTATTTGACTCATGCTTCTCTCTCAAAGATCATAGAATCTAGACTGGAAGAATTTACCTTATTCTTTCATTTTCCCTAATGCCAATTCATGTTCATGATAATTCTTATTAGGCTGAGGTTATTAATCCAAATGGTCTTACAGGTGATGCACTTAGACAAGGTCTTCCAGTCCAGATCTGACTCCATTCTTCTTCACATGGCTTCTTCTTCCAGAAGTAAGAGCCTGGGTTGGTCCAGCCACACATTCTTGTTTGTTTCTCTCTGTGACCAGCCTCACACATTTGTGAGACAGATTGTAGGTTTAGGAAGCTAACCTAGGCTTGAATGATGATGATGGAATCTAACTTCAGGCGGGTGATTCATTCACAATTGTTGGTGCTTCCAACCAACCTCATAGACTCCACACATTTTGAAGGGGCTTTAAAAGGCATCATTCAGTGTACAAAACCTTTAACAGATGGTCACTGACTTTCTGTTGGGACACTTGTAATAACAGGGGCTCCACACCTCAAAAGGTGGCCCATCCGTTTTTGGGGGACAAAATACAAGAATGACATTCTCAAGGTGAAAAATCTAATCCCACCTTCTTCAACATACCTCATGTGTAGAGTTGATAAGCTCAGCCATGGATTCAGAAGTGGAGGGTGTTTTGGAGTTGATTTGTTTGGGGTGGGTCCTGCATGAGTTCCACCTGACCCAGTGGCCTTTATCTATTACAGCAAAGAGATGTGTGACCAGCAGAATGTCTTCATCATGTGTCCCCTATGTGATAAGTCTTGTGATTACTGGAACCTCAGCTCAGCCTGTGGCACGGCACGGGCCAGCCACCTGTTTGACAACCCTGCCACGGTCTTCTTCTCCATCTTCATGGCTCTATGGGGTAAGTGGCTGTCATGCAGCTTGCTTATATGAGTGATACCTTGAAATGGGTACAATGGCCACCATGCTCTAATGGCTCTATCCTTCAGTTTACTTCCTTTAGCATTTAGTCCTTGTATCTTCAAGAAGTATTTTAAGGACAGTAGATTCATCTCTTTTACTCATATATGTGCCTAGAACTAGGGATATTCTCATGGCTTTATATATATGATTTTAAAAAGATATAGTAGACACCTGACCAGGCAGTGGTGCAGTGGATAGAGTGTTGGACTAGGATGCAGAGGGCCCAGGTTCGAAATCCCAAAGTCACCGGCTTGAGCATGGGCTCATCCAGCTTGAGCGTGGGGTTGCTGGCTTGAGCGTGGGATCATAGACATGACCCTATTGTCACTGGCTTAAGCTCAAAGGTCAATGGCATGAGTCCAAGGTTACTGGCTTAAGCAAGGGGTCACTCACTCTGCTGTAGACCCCCCAGTGAAGGCACATATGAGAAAGCAATCAATGAACAACTAAGGAGCTGCAATGAAAAATTGATGCTTCTCATCTCTCTCCCTTTCTGTCTGTCTGTCCCTCTCACTGTCTCTGTCACACAAAAAAAGATATAGTATGTCTCATATATGATTTATTCAGAATTTGAACCAATGCATATTTTGAAAACCCCTAGCATACCCATAAGGCACCTCCAGGAATATCTACTAAGACATGTAAACTCATAGATACCACTCAAAATAATAATCAGAGTGGTGGAATCATGGCTGTGGTCACAGAGTTAGCTGATGGTAAAGGTGGGGCTACACCTGGCTTCCTGATTCCAGGTTTAGTTATTTCTAAGACCATGAGTATAGACTGTAGAGATTTTACTTAATACCACAGTGGTGTTTTCAACATCCCCATCAAAGGGACTTGTGAAAGAAAGAACAAAGAGTTCCTTCGTTCTCCTTCTCCTCCATTCCGCCCCCCCAACTCCTCCTAGACTATCAGGATAATAAACTTTTTCTGGGTCATAGCCATCTGAACACACACACACACACACACACACACACACACACACATACATACACACACTATTTTCACAAACTGGGATAACCTGGAATAACAACCTTGCAACTGAATACTTCCAAGAAGGCACAGCCAGGCATATTAAACAAGGGACAAAGTCAACATGTTCCAGCCCATCTTGAGTATCCACCTGCTTTTTACTCATCACGGAAGTGCAAGCTCTTAGCTCTCCCATTGGATCACGGACCAGCAAGACCACACTGCTGCTTCTAGATTTATCACTGACTCTGTGGGGCCTGGAGGACCTGCCAGGATGGGGCCATGAGTCACAACCCTGGAAGTGTGAGGAGAAGGAGACAGGGAGAGGTCCGTCTGGCCAGTGGAGAAGAACTGAGCACAACTGTCCTCTGTTCCCTGTGGGGACCTCTACTTGGGTGGAGATAGAGCCTAACTGGAATGATTCCCTTATTCCTAGGCCACTAAGGACAATTTCCAGGGACACTCTATTCTCAGAGAGTAGAGCTGCTGCCCAGGGCACATAGACAGTGGTCAGTTCATGAGAGTGGGGACAGGGAGCAGGAGGAAATGGCACTTGTGACCTTATAGCTCTGGAAATGTTCACAGGAAGAGTCAGTAGAACAAACTGAAACTGAAGTTTGTTGCCTGTGAAGTCACAGGCAGCTCTATCTCCTTGTCAAGCAAAGGTATCTTGTAATTACTCCAAAATCCACTTGAACTGATTTGGAATTCAGAATATGCAATCATTTTTTTATATATATATTGCAGTCCTAATGCCATTAATTCGCCTTGCAGGTATTACGATGACCAAATGGCTGCAGCTTTAGTAGCACAGGGTCCATAACTTGGACGGGCTGCATAATTCTGTGTTGTAGGGAAACTCGGTTGTCAGTTTTCCTTGCCCACTTTCAAGCCCCAACAACTGCCTCCCTCTTCTTTCTCAATAGCTGTGATGGACAGATACCTCTTCCGTCTCCAATACTTTGCTACTCCCTCCCTGGCTTCTCTCTCTTCCTCTCATATCACAGTGTAGGGAAAGCAAAAAGGGTGAGACTGTCAGAGCTTCTTGAAAAAAGGTAGGGTTTTGTTTTGTTGTTTTTCTAACAGCCTCGCTGTGTTTTATGTGATTGTATATTTGGTTACAGCAGCCAAGAGCCCCTGGGCATGATTGCTTACATGTTCCAATTAAAAATAATAGTAATGCCTCTCATTACCATGATTATTATGATCAGTGGTGCTTGGCTGGGCCCGGGCCCAGGCCTGCCAGGAATAAGGCTGGGAAGAAAACGTGGTTCTCCGCAGAGAAAGACTCAGGCTGTTACGGAGTGGGAGTGCTGAGTGGGGTGCACGGAAGGGACTAGCAGGAGGACCTGGGCCTGTCAGAGCCTTCAGGCCCAGCCCCTCTGCTCTTCTGGCCTCAAACTCCAGAGAACTTTTGAAAGAGACTGATGCCCTATTAAAAAAACAAAAAACAAAAATTAAAGGGACAGGATTTCTAAACTCTTTTTTTATGACCAGGGGACTGCTTGCTGTGAATGTCAGTCTATCCCTTCCATCTATGAATCCTATCGTAAGCCAGTGTGGTCAGGTGTGCAGGGTCCCAATAGCCAGAGAGAACTTAGGCCATAATAAAGTCTTGGTGGAGGGGGAGGGTCGGAGGGGATGTTGGCATCCTTCCTCTCCCGATCCCTTCTTTACTGCCTGAATGCTATTGTTCTTCAAGACTTAGTTCAGATACCTTCTCTAGCAGCTAACACACCCTCTCTTGCATGTCCCCAGCTTTTTATCTATGTCTTTCTTAAGGCCCGGACACTCTGTGCCTTGTGTTGTAGCTATTTACAGTCTTTCCCCATGGACTGTAACCTGAGAGCAACATCCGTGTTTAAGAGTTATCTCACCTCCTTCATAATGCTTAGAACAGTGTTTTATAGATTGCAGATACCTTAGTCAGGCCTAGTTCTTTGTTCAGGATTAAAAATTCATTCACGTTTGCTCAAATAACAAGAGATTTGTTGTGAGAAGGCAAGAAGCTAGCTCAGGGCCGCAGGAAATAGAGCCAGGCTGCCAGGGCACTGGAGCTGGAGTTGCTCTCAGAAACCACGGCCCCTTCTCCTTCTTTCAGGTGCTGCTTGGTTTCTGCCTTCTCTGCTTTTTTGTGTGTGTCTCTTGGTTTCATTTTTCAAAAGAGAGACTCTGGTCCATTGACCAGCTCTAGCTCAGGTGTTCAATCCTGGTATCATAAACGATAGGTGGAGGGTAGAGGGCGTTGGTCTTTTTGGAGCATGCTGGACTGGCCCTTCATGGGGCTATAGTTGGAGCAAAGTGACTGATGTGTAGTTATGGTAGGCATTCAACAAATATTGGCTAAAAAAGGAACAAATGAATGAATGCCACTTAAGAGAGATTAGTCTATCAGCTGCCTGCAAGATGGGTTGGAAGGCTGAGACCCTGGAGTCAGATAGAACTATTAGGAGACTGTTATATAACCTCAGAATGTGATTAATGTGATTATTAGGGGCCACAGAAGGGAAGTGGTGTTGGGGAAAGAAAAAAAAAGAGAAAGAAGTGAGAGTGTTGAGAAAAATTCAGGAAAAAAGAACATGTGCATAGGCATAGTGAGGTTTGTCAAAAAAGACTTCAAACTCTCATTCTTCTTTTTTTTATTCTGCCATCCTTCCTCACTTCTTGAGATTAATGGTTACACATTGATCTTCTTCTAATCTAGAAGTGGGGAATTGTGTGTGTGTGTGTCCCTTTAAATATATCTACTTTGCTCCTAAGGGTGTGGAATATTTAGAACATTTTCAGATAGAAGTAGGAGGAAGGGAATAAATGCTTTAAAGAATGCTCCTCAGTTTGAATTCTGTAAGTTTATTCTTCACCACCACTGGTGACTCCAAAGAGTACTCAAATCCATTCTTTAAAATTAACAGAATTTTATTGTTCCTTTTAAGCTACCATGTTCCTCGAAAACTGGAAGAGATTACAAATGCGGCTGGGCTACTTCTGGGACCTGACTGGTATAGAAGAGGAAGAAGTGAGTTCTCTTGCATGCTTCTTTGGGCCCTTGTTTTGCTTTGACCCTGAAAATAGACTATTTTGAGTGAAGTAACTACTTATGTGGACTGTCACAGCAGCCGGTCACTGGCCAGGTCTCACTGTGGCAGCTTTTCTAGCTTGACTTCATGGGCTAAACCATGGTTGATATGTATGGAATCTTCAAACTTCCTCTCTATTCTTGAGCTGTAAGACCTAGTTCTGGTAGGTGGCCAAATGTCCCAGGGCCCCTCTCTGAGAAAAGAAATGGCACAAGGGACAAGCTTTGTGGTATCCTTGAGATTTCACTCAACATACTTCTGTGTCCCAGGTCACTGGTTCTAATGAGCATAAATACAGAGGCTAGGAATTGCTCCTAGAATAGGAAATGTCAGAATGCCTCTGTGAACCTACTGAAGGTCAAAGAAGAGGCATGGGTACCAGATGCTGGTTGTCTTGATGCCTATGGAAGAAGAAAATCACTAGACCTCTACAGCGTAAGCCAGTGGACCATGTGAACTGGTGCGTGAGCTAAGGGGAAAAGGTAGATTCTTCTAGAATCTAGTTTGATGGATAGATGGTACAGAATCAGGCAAAAGTAGGTTTACAGTTGCGAGTAAGTGAAACACAGAGTTTTTTCTTGTATTATTTTTATTAATTACTATATTATATATTTTCCATAAGAACAACTATAAACCCACTTTTGCCCCACACTGTATTTAAAGGATGAAATCATGATGATGGCGACTTGACAAGGAACAGTGTGACATGATTGCTCACAGTTATCTATTCCCACATGATGCCATTGATGGAAGAGCAAACGCCAATATCAGATAGGTGCTCCAAAATTGTGGGCACTGTAAATATGGTGCTGGGGAAAGTGTCTAGAAGGACCAGGAGGCACTTTTAAGTCCTGAGTACCCACTTGAAAAGATGGCCACAAGCAATATGGCGGCTGCACAGAGAGCAAGCCTTTTCCGCACTTCTCTACAGTAGCTGATGTGCCTTGCCTTGGGCACAGGACCTCTGACTTTGTAGCCTGGATGTTTTATGGCCAAACAAGTGAAATCCTCACTTTAGTCTTGTTCTCGAGCCTGTGTGGTTCCCCATGTCTGTGGTGTGACATGATTTCTTCTCCTGAGTGCTCTAATTAGTCAGCTTGCCTTTGAGCATATGGGCATGGTAATGTATTGAGTACATATGCTCACTCTATCCAGTCCTTTGCATTAAGCATATGCCCTGAGACTAACAGCATCGTGGATTCCATGACAAATGAGAGAATATACATATGGGTTCTGTCTGCAGAGAGAATGGAGTATTCAGATGAGGCTGCATTCTCTAAAAGGTCTCAGGGGCACCTAGAGCCTGAGTGGCAGGAATTAATCGGACAAGAAATCCCACTGAGCTGAAGATAGCCCCACTTTTGAGCCAAAGACTTTTAAGGTCTGGCAGATCTCCCTTCAACAAGCACAAACAGGACCCAAAGAAGTCTTTCATCAAGTCCAGCTGATCCCACAGGGAGGCCTCCTAGGTAGGAGCTGTACTGATCCAGGGGGGTGACTCTTGGATCCAATTGTTTCTCAGAGATTGGGTGGTGATAGTGGGCCTTAAAAACACTTGAATAGCATCACCTCCTGTTGTATTGGTTATGTTTATTAGTCACATGCATGTCTTCTCCTCTCCAATATCATGGCATGTCTTGGGAAAGCCAAAAACAGGCCAGGAACCTAGATTGTTGGCTTCTGGAATCTCTGATGGAGTTATAATCCCTGAACTAGAAGTTCTGGGTAAATGATGCAGGAATATGAAGTTCTCACACCTGTAGATATTTGTCCTTGGATGCTGCCGGGAAAACCTGCCAATGAGGCCAGGCGTACACTGTTCAATTCTTGAAGTCAGTCATGCGTCTTCCTACTCCAGCATCTGCCTTGGTTTGACCATAGTCTTCTTGATTACTTAGGCGTGCTTTCCCGTGCCTGGTGACTCACCATTTGCATTTGTATTGCTGAATGGCTCAGTGATGTCTCTTGAGCACTGGTGTACTTGCCAATGAGTTAATCACTGAGGCTGTACAGGAAACAGGTCCAGGCAAGTGAGTTTTAAGATTCTCTGTGGCCACCTTTAACTTTGATTTTTTATTAGTCGCCATTTTAGCTTGTAGAATAATGGAACAGGAAGGAAGTTTTGTTGTTGCCCTAACTCCCAGCTGTGGGACACATCTGTTTCTCCAGCTGGGATCTGGCTCATTACAACTTAATGTTTGAGGTCTGAGGATAGTTGGTGGGATGAACAGATGCATCCTTCTGCCTCTGGTCAAATGGCTATACAAAGTATGTGGCTTCTCTTTGTATCAGCTGCTGAGTTAACATTTCCTTTCTCCTTTTTCAACACCGGCGCCACCCCCAGGAACGTTCTCAGGTTTGGTTTTCAGTGTGGTAACACGTGTTCTGTGTCCCCTCTCTCTCCCACATTGTGTTCCTGGTCTAGACTCCTAGACTGTAAGTGGTCTGGCAGTTCATGTCCAATAGAATCTGATCCTGAGTCCTGACTTTACTGTACTTGTGATGTCTGGTTGCAACCCACAGACCAAGGTCATTCTTCTGCCTGCTTACTAACCAGTCTTTGACTCTTGGGTTGTAGGAACACTCCCGGCCTGAGTATGAAACCAAAGTTCGAGAAAAAATGCTAAAGAAGAGCGACAAATTGGTTGTCCAGAAGCTGGGGACCAACATGACTGAACATGAGGATGAGGTAAGATGCTGGTGCTGTTGCTCACTATCTTTATTTCTTAAGGTCCTGTTGTCATGCCATCAGGAACTCCTACATGGACAGAGATGGGGCTGTGAGCAGGGGTTGACAGGGGTGCAACCAGATGGAATGACAGCATGACATCTCTGACTGTCTGCAGTCAGAGCTCATGGGTAGCAGGCTTTTGCCATGACTTAATTTGTCTTTCTTTCCTGGGTGGTATTTGGACAATATCATAGAGCAGGGTGGAGAAGAAGGAAACAGCTGTCAGGCCTGGTTCCTCCGGACTCCATCACCGAGATACCTAGCAATAACCACCGCCACCATACCAACCAGCACCATGACAGCTGACCCTTATCGAACACTTGCTCTAGGCTGGGCACTGTTCTAAGTGCCTTGTATTATTTTATTTTCATAATAAATTTATAAGGTGGATACTATTATTTTGTAAATTAAAGCTAATAAAAAAATTAAGTCATTTGCCAGAGGTCACCCAGCAAGTAAATAGTGGGTGGATGTGGAATTCCATCTCAGGTCCATTGCTGACAGTCTGTATATCTAACCACTTTGCACACTGCCTTTCAAGTGCAGTGGGGAAGGCAAAGGTTAAAGCAAGAAATGGCTCTTAGAGCCCACAGAGGCAAATTCATGCCTGCGTTTGCTTGAGCTACTCATATAATGTTCCTTTCATTTCATCTCTGGTTAGGCCTCCAAAAGTAGGAATGGGATGGTGGACATGTCTTCTGAGTCAGGTTTCTGAGTTTTATGGTGACATTCAGACATGGAAACAGGGCTTCAGAATCTGGGCTGTGCTCAGTAAACACAGTGTGTGTGAGGTGGGAACAATGTGGGGGCTCTGCTTTGGCAGGGCCTGTCTCCTCTGAGTGCCATCCCCTCTTTGAAAGTCTGTGTGTGTGTGTGTGTGTGTGTGTGTGTGTGTGTTTATGTCTTTCCTAATCTGGTTCCCGAAAAAAATCAACAAGATTGAAAATCTGTTGTTTATGCACACGTCTTTTCTCCATCTTGGATTTGAATTCAAATTTTATTTAATTTTACATTCTTTAAGTTGAAACCCTTCATGTTAACATGCAAATTTATTCCGGCATCGAAACAGAAGAATGTGTTGTTTTTGAGCCCAGAACACTGGCTTTTTTTTTTTTTTTTTGCTTTTTTGCTTTAAAAAAAAAAAAAGAAAACAGGAGTTCTAAGAGGAAGAGGGCGGCCCTTTGAGTTATTTTTTTTCCTACACAAAAAGTCAAGTCCAAGACCACCAGTTATTCAGGGAAATAATGAATTCATTCTTAGGAAAGACTAATCATCACCACCACCCTCATCTGAAAGCAAGCATTCTGTGTCCTGTCAGCTTCTGCAGCTCCACGCAGCCTTCCTTCTCCACCCCAGAGCAATATACAATGGGTAATTTTATGGAAATCACATGTAACTTTATTGACCACTGACTCATTTAACTTTAATTCCATAGACAGGAATGCCAAGGAGCTGGAATTGCGTACATTGAGGCTGTGGTTCTAATACAAACATTGCTTGGATATATATACATGATAGGTCAAGTAACTCTCAAGAACCATGAATAATTGAAAAACATCTGAATGCATTATGAATGATACATATGTTTATGTTTTAGCATCTAACATCTATTTTCATTACACTGTTGAGAATGCAATGCTCAGTGCATCTAATGACTTATGGGCAAAGCAGTGGTGGGGGGAAGGGGGAGGAATGACCTTTCCAAATGAGCAGTGTAAGATAAAAACAGCCTTGAATTTGATTGGTAGCATTCTTTTTTGTCCCCTCAGTTCTGTTAATACTGTAAATGCTTCTGTTCTTGTAAATCTGGACAGAGGTGGGAGCTGAGGGAGGGAGGAGCACACTGTGCTGCCTGATGGGAGAAATGCTGCCTTTGCCTATGGGAAGGGTTGAGGTCAGTACTCACTGTGTGACATGGCTCTGGGGGCACCAACACACGTGGGATCTTTAGGAAAGGTACCTTCTTCTAGGGAATAGACAGGGACTAGGAATCAAAGTCTAGCAGGTGGCCTTTGACAAGCTTCTTGTATCTCAGAGGATTACCTTGACTCTGCCTTCATTGTAACCCTGAGGCTGCATATCTCCGCCTCTCGTTACTTATCTTCCTTTTAAATGATAAAAAGCTACCATTTATCGAGGTCCAGTGCAGTATAAGAACTTGCTGAAGATCACATTGGTAGTTTGTGGGGGAGCTGGTAATGAAAATCAGTTCCACCTGGTCCCCAAGGCCCATTGCCTTTTCTTTTTAAGATATCAAGGTCATTAAAAAAACAACCTTTTTTATTGAGATTTAATTCTTAGACCATAACATTCACCCATTTAAATTATACAGTTCATGGTTTTTAGTATATTCACAGATTTGTGCAGTCATTGCCACAATCTAAGTTTAAAATATTTTTATCATCCCCAGAGAACCCCTCGCGCCAATAGTTACCAAGCCCTGGGAAACAACCTACTTTCTGTTTCTCTAGATTTACCTATTCTGACATTCATAGAAATGCAATCATGTAAAATGTGGTATTTAGCTTTTTTCACTTAGCAACAAGTTTTCACGATCCATCCATGCTGTAGCTATATCAGTATTTAATTCTTTTTATTGCCAAGTAATGTTCCATATTTTGAATAGATCTCATTTTGTTTAGATATTCATCATTTGGTAGTTATCTGGATGGCTTCCACTCTTGGGCTTTTATAAATAATGCTGCTATAAGTATTTGTGTACAAGTTTTTGTGTAGATGTGTGTTTTCATTTCTCTTGGGTATATACATAAGAGTGAAAATACTGGGTCGTATGGTAACTCTATGCTTAACATTTTGAAGAACTGCCATACTAATCCCATAGTGAATGCACCATTTTACATTTTAACCAGGAACACACGAGGGCTCCAATTTCTCCACATCCTTACCAACACTTATCTTTTTTATTTTATCCCTCCTAGCTGTATGAAGTGGTCTTTCATTGTGGTTTTCACGATCATTTCCCTGATTACTAATGATATGAGGCCATCTTTTCATGTGTGCATTGGCCATTTGCATGTCTTCTTTGGGAAAATGTTCAAATCATTTGCTCACTTTTTTAAATGGGATAATTGTCTTTTCATTATTGTTTATTTATTATTGAGTTGTTTACATAATCTGGACACTAGTTCCTTGTCAAATTATATGATTTATAAAGATTTCCTTTTATTCTATGGATTTAAAAAAGTTTTATTGACAATATAATTTGAAGCACAAAGTTTTGTGACATAGTTCAATTTAATCTATGTATCCTTTTGTCACTTGTGCTTCTGTATTTAAGAAACCATTGCCTAAACCAGTGTCATAGAACTATATACTTTTAGGTCTTCTTCTAAGAGTTTTATAATATTAACTCTTAGAGTTAGGTCTGTGATCCATTTTGAGTTAGTTTATATGTTTGATGTAAATAAGTGGTCCAAAAAATTGTTTTTTGCATGTGGTTATTCATTCAGTTGTCTTAACACACCTTTTATTTTATTAAATTTGTTTATAGTTATTTTATTTTTTACCTTATTACAAATGTCAGTTTTCTTAATTTCAATTTTAGATTATTGATAATATATAGAAATAAAAAAATTTTTAATTTTATATATTGATTTTGTTTGCCACAACCTTGCTGAATTTATTTATTAATTCTAATAGTTTTCTTTGGATTCTTTAGGATTTTTGATTTAAAAGATCATCTCATTTGCAAATAAAGCTATATTTTTCCTTTTCTAAACTGGATGCAATTTCTTTTATTTTTTTGTGCCTAATTGCCCTTACTATACTGCTCCCAAAAATTAGGGGATATTTTAAAATGAATATGAAGGAATAAAATATTCCCTAATTTTTGTGAGCAGTATAGAATCTCTTGTACGATGTTGGGTAGAAGTGAAGAGAATGGAATTTCTTCTTTTATTCTTGATCTTAAGAGAAAAAGAATTAATCTTTCGTCATAAAGTATGATGTTGGGTATGGCACACTACCCTTTAACTGTATGAGGCTTCCCTGAGAACAATTCATAACTCATCCACATGAAGCTGGTCTGAAATGATATCTTCTAACTGCAATGGGGTGATAATGACATGCCACATTGAGGAGAGACAACAGAAATAAGGCCTGAAAGTTGGCTGGTTATTATACTTTCACCAGACAGCCAGGTCCTTTTCTGGGTCTCTTCTGTGTCAGTTATCACATGGGGAGATTATATTAGAACCTCTGTAGTTCTGAGAGTTTGATTTTCTCTGCTGATATAAGAGATGATATTGGTTATTAGCCCATAACTTTTGGGGATAGACTATCTCTTTATCTTAGATGGTGGTAATTTGGTATAGCATAGTGAAAATGGTAACAGTGATAGTATTACAAGTAATATTTATGGAGTGCTAGTATGTGCAAGGCTTTATAGGTTTAATTTCATTGAAGTCTGAAAGTTTTATTATTATCTACAACTTACACATGGAAAACTAAAGCTTAGAGAAATAAGTAACTTGATAATGCTAAAACTGGGGAACAAAACTTTTGTTGTATCCACAAAAACACTTGTTCTTACCTAATTAGAGTATGCTGATCTCAAATCTGACATTAGTTTTTCCCTGTAAGCTACAGTTTTTTTTGCAATTCAAGATTTTAGGTTTTTATCTTATTGTAAAATTTTCAACATTTAGTTTAACATAATGAAGTAGAATGTATTCTTGGGCATCATCTTTGTGAAAATATAATAATTTATATAATTCAGTAAATACACTAGTACACTAAAAGATATGATTGCATCAGAATTTGTCTACAATTTCAAAATAAAACATATTAAAACACTTATTTTATCATAAAATTTGTGCAAAACTTATTTAAATTCTATTCAGGCAAAAATTTGCATTTGTAGCTCTTGTGTTTGTGTACTTGTTAAGGACAATCTCATTTGATGCTCCAGCAGTAGTCTGCTCATCACTAACAGCTCCAAGATTTTCGGGAAACTTATCAAGGTGACTGTTCAGGAAATGAATCTTAATGCTCATGTTACATCCAATGTTGCGGAAAGCCAACAGCATCCTTTGAACCAGAAGTTCATAGTTTTCTGCCTTTTTGTTGCCAAGGAAGTTCTTTGTAACTGCCACAAAAGACGGCCATGCTGCTTTCTTCTCCTTATTCATCTTCCTGGCAAATTCTTCATAACGTATGAGAGTTCAAATTTGAGGTCCATCAAATACACCTGCTTTTATCTTCTCAAAAGACAAGGCAGGAAAAGCAGAAATAATATGTTGAAAGCATTCACTTTCTCTATTCAAAGCCTGAACAAACTGCTTCATTAAGCCAAGTTTGATGTGAAGTGAGGAAAAAATGATCCTGTCTCGATTAACTACAGGTTCATTGACAATATTTTGCATCCCTACTTTCAGAGCTTCATGTTTCAGCTACTCCTTCTGTGTCCAGTGTTTCTTCCGAGCTTGGCTATCCCACAAACAGGGGGACAAAAGAAATCAAGGATACTTTGTGAAATCTCTCTGTTGTCCTAGCAGGAAATTTACCATTTTAAGATCCACACAAATGATGCAGTTATGCTCCTCATACTTTAGAAAGTTGAGGACAATTTTTATGTCATTCTTACTAAGTCATTCAATTCGAATTGGCTAAACTGCTAAGGGGTTAATGACTGCTTGGCATCAAAAGAAGACCCTTCAGATTCTACAGCCATTTATCCTCATGCATCTTATCAAAATACACTTGATCACCATGTTCACTTTCTTCATTCTTAGAAGAAATAAAACCATTGAAAACTAGAACCGGGAGTGTCTCAGAGTGTGGGATAGGTTGTATTGCTGAAGGAATATTAGGATATGCGATCATATGCCATTTTTTCTTGCTGATGCCCTTTGTATGGATCAGACAGAAATAACAGTCACTGCTGTGGTCCTTAGGTTCACGCCAAACCATGGAAATACCAAAAGGCATTCCTTTGCGTTTTCCTTTTGTCCAGACATGAAACATTTCCTCATAATTGTGACACACAATATGAGGAACCCAATTCTTGTCTTGATCGCCAAGAGGAACTTGAAGATAGGCAATATATGCACGTGTCACAAATGATAAAATATTGCGCCTTTGATGTTGAAGTGTGTAACAGCCATGTATATAACAGGTGTCAGGACTATTCTTACATTTCCGCCTACTTGAAGAAGCAATGATTCAATCTTAAAACAAAATAAGAGGGTGTTTTTATCAGATAATAATTTTTTACATTTAAAAACAACTACAATTATGTAAAAGTGATGTTTGTAAAACATTAATTGCCTTGTGGTTATGTTCTATCCAAGAGTTATTGTTCTTTAACTCCAATTTAAAAACCAATGCATGCCATTAACTGTAACAAAAAGAAATTAACATTGCATAAAAACTAGAGCATGCACCAAAAAACGGATTTCAGATTTGGAATCAGCAATGCAGAAGTATATAGAAACAGTTCTAAAACCTCATGCAACAGAAAATAAAATAAAAATTGTTCCCCAATGAATTGACACAGCCAAAATATGAGCTGGGGACGGAGGGGTCTGACTTAAGAGCCACGCCCTTGGCCACTGTCCTCTCTGTCTTTCCAATGTTTTGTCTCAACATATCCTTAAGCACTTCTAAAAAAATTGTGGTTGGTTCTTCTCTATTCTAAAGGCAGGAGGTACTGTGATATTTGTTGGAAAGATGGATAGGAAACAAACTTGCTATCCTACTTTTTCTTCAGTGGTTTGAGTGAATTTTGGTGGGTAATGCTCTGTTTCCACTGAGTACAGCAGTGAGTAGAGTTAGCTCAGTTTACAACAAGAGGTTCAACAGACAGTAGGAAGAATTCTGGAATATAAACACAGATATATGTAGATTGTATTTCCAAGGAAGACTATAGAGTCTGATCATTTTAATAAAAGAATAGGCTTATTTTTTTTTCCTGGATTAATTTGAATCTTTTCTGGAATAGTCTGTCCTGCGAAGATTTGGAGGTTTTCTTAGGTTTCCCTTGAGGGTAAGATTTTTCTCTATTTATACAAGGTTGTGGAACCATCCTAATCTTTGCCTCTTGTCCTGACCTCTCACTCAGCCCCTTCTAATTTCTGCTCCTGCCTCCTTTCTTCTCAATAATCTTTGTATGAGTTAGGGCAGCAATTTTCAACCGGTGTACCACGACGGGCACGCTAGTGTGCCGCAAGAATTTTTAAAACATGTAATACCTGACTATTTAGTCAGGGACACTGACCTCGTTTCCCTTAGATTGTCAAATAAAAAAATGACGATAGCCATCCAGTGTGAATGAATCAAAATTCTACCTTTTTTTTTTTGTCAGATTGGCAAAAAATGTATTTTTTGGAGTGCTACAGAATTTTAGTGATTAGTTTATGTGTGCCATGACATGAAAAAGGCTGAAAATTGCTGAGTTAGGGAATAGTCAGCTCATGTCATGGCAGAAAAGAGAGCTCATGTCATGTAGTTCAATAGAGGGAATATAATACAAAAAAGTAATTCTAAAGGTGTTAGACTTGGGGAAGTTAAGGCAAACAGGGGATGGGGAGGCAACCCAGATATTAGCAACAGTAGGGAGTTGCTGCCACTTGTCGGACTGGAAGGAACCCGGGAGCCGGGACCACCCGTGGGTGCTGGAACCCTTCAGGAAGTGCAGCCACTTCTGGACTCACTGTCTGAAGCAATGGGGGGGGGGCAGGAGAAAGACCCTGAATTTCCTCCTTCTGCTCTCCAGTCTTCCATGAGTGTGCCCCCCTCTCCTGCCTTTGGCCAAATCTACCTAAAACACACCTGGTAAGTTATTTGGGGATATATCGTTTTTCAGAAGTCAATACCCTGCAACACTGAGCATCAGAGAGGTTATAGCAAGGAGTAACTCTGAGAACAAGGGGACTAGCACAAAATCTTTATTTAATAAGTCAGCATAACTTTAGGACCTACTAGGCCCAGATCACTTAAGCCAGATCCTTGCTTTGAGGAGTAATAAAAATTTGGCAGAAAACATAAGAATGCTGTCCACTGACATACTGAACAAGTGCATGAAGGATCAGTTGTTCAGACCATTCCTGAGTTGTTGAGAATGTTTGTGTGCAGAGGGGTGGGTGGTGTGCCAGCGGTGTGAGCATGTGTGAGAGAGTGAGTTGCTACGTGTGTGTGAAAGACAGAGCACCTGTATGGTGGTGTCATTGGCGTGACACAGATCAGCTCAGTTAACTGGAGGCTTCAAAGAGAAGGGAAAAACATATTTTTATGTCAAGGAACAGAGCATGTAGCAAGCTGGGGAAATAGCAAATGCAGCCTGAAAAGAATCTTGTTCTATAAAATATATCACTGAAAGAACTTTAATAGAAAATTCTATTTAAGTAGTCCCAGGAATTCATCTCATGGGGCTTGTTGTCGCCCCAATGTTTATCCAGGGTGATGCAGGCACCTGTCCTCCCATCATGGCCTGGCGCTGCCTGGGGGGCTACATTTAATAAATGTTTTATGGGGAACATGGACGCTAGAACCTGTGCCAGGAGGAGGCCTGTGGATGGATGGGTGCTAATTTACTGTTCAGTGCACCACCCTGGGGATGTTATTTTAAAAGAAAACTCATCTAAACTTAAAGCATTGAAACATTTACAACTGATGCCTCTGGCAGGCGCACAAACAAACATGTGGACTAAATTATGCATAATTGTAGGGCCTTGGACCAGGAGGCTGGGACAACAGCAGTAGGAAGCTCAGGACTGTCTTGTCGGAAAGCACAGGGGAGAAGGGGGGCTCTGGCTGCGGGGATGGAGGGGTTCTGTCTGGGCTTTCACTCTGGGCCAAGGGGATCAGGTCTAGGCTTTCCACAGAGGTGCATGGCGACTTATCAGAGTGTTCTGAGGAACAGAGTCAAGTTTCCCCGGTCTCTCTTTAAAGTCACTAAATGACTAACTATTTGAGGGTCAAAAAAAAAATGAACTTAAATAATTCTCTAAGACTTTTCTTAAGGATTAAGAAGTTTCCATACTGGCAAAGGGAAACACTGGGGACAGAAAAGGACTCCATTTATCAAAGCTTCATACAGTGAGAAGCTTAGGTGAGCCTTGAGCCTGTGTCCATTTCTGAAATTATCTCTTTATTGTCTGAGTGTTTCATGGGCTCTCACTGTCAAGGTCTGAGTTCTGAATTGTTGGGGCCATTTTGGGCCTAGGTTTTCTCCCACACCCCCATGTGACCTGAGGCACAGCTAGTGGGAAGAGGCTGGGTTCTACCCCATGCTGAAGGGCACCTTGGAGGAGTCAGGACTCTCGGTTCTCAGATCAGCTCCTTAAACTGATGAGGACTAACAGACTGAGGGCTGGTCAGCTTTGCCATCCTGTGATGCTTAGTCATTTATCCCTGCTACCCTTGAATTTCTCATATTTGGTAATAAGGACAATGAAACAGGTAGGTCCCTTTGTATGATGCAGCTCCCTGGTAGCACACCACTTACACAGTAAGTCTGCCCCCTGACAATTTTGTGTAGTTATTTATCTTATTTTAATTTATATATGTAATTTAATATTTTAATAATTTTTTATCAACTGTTTCAAGCTTTGGCTCGTCTCTCTCTCTCTCTCTCTCTCTCTCTCTCGGATTGGGGAGTCAGTCTTGTTGACTATAGGATGGGATATCTTCTTTTACTTATTTAATTTAATTTTACTTATTTATTATTTTTAAAATTTTTATTGAGTTTATTGGGATGACATTGGTTAATAAAAAGGTGTCATCTTAGCCTGACCAGGCGGTGGCACAGTGGATAGAGTGTCAGACTGGGATGCGGAAGGACCCAGGTTTGAGACTCCAGGGTCGCCAGCTTGAGCGCGGGCTCATCTGGCTTGAGCAAAAAGCTCACTAGCATGGACCCAAGGTCGCTGGCTCAGGCCAGGGGTTGCTCAGTCTGCTGAAGGCCCACGGTCATGGCACATATGAGAAAGCAATCAATGAACAACTACGGTGTCGCAACAAAAAACTGATGATTGATGCTTCTTATCTCTCTCCGTTCCTGTCTGTCCGTCCCTATCTATCCTTCTTTCTGACTCTCTTTCTGTCCCTGTAAAAAAATTAAAAAAAAAAATTAAAAAAGTTAAAAAAAATATAAAAAAAAGTGTCATCTTAGAGTAGTTAAAGGCATATATTTAGAATTTCAGGGTCCCACATCTCTTTTTCTCATTGGTGAGATATAGTCACATGGCTCCTCCTAGATGCAAAGCAGGATGGGAATTACAGTCCTTGCCAGCAGCCTCCAGGTAATAGCTCCAGATGACTAAAGGGGACAGTGGTCTCCTCTGTCACAGCATCAAATGGCAATTTGAGTCGAGTGTGAGCGGTTAGACTCTGGGAAGGTAGTGGAGGAGGAGTTCAGTGTAGAAAAGCCTACCCATCATTCTGACTACCACCTTTGCGAATCACTGTGGTAGGAAGTGAGAAAGGAAGGAAGTTTCCTGAAGGAGGAGCAGTGAGAAGCACTTACCTGTTAGTGCATCCACGGAGCCTGGCTGAGCACTTTAGTAAATAAGGCCTCATAATTGAAGTTCGAGACTGACTCTCTTTGCACATAATTTAGGTCTATCTGAAGTGGTGGTATAAAGTTTTTGTGTGTATAGGTGCATTAAAATTGTGGGTATTTTTGTTTAAAATTATATAAATCATACACAAAAATATACTCCTCAAGAAAAATTTCATGTTTTAGAAAAAATGAATGTCTCCCTAGACCTCATCTTCTCCCACTGTTACTTGTCTTCCTACAGGTAGTAGCCACAGTTACCAGTTTGATTTGTATCCTTCCAGACCTTTCTTATGCACTTTTATTCATATGTACACTTGTATATGTTTTATTTATGAATTTATTTATAACACACACACCCTGGAGAAAGTAATGGACAAATGGTTTCAATATGTTGAGAAAGTTTCTTAAGGTATGAAGATGATGTTTTTCAAACCATGCCCCAGGGAACCCCAGAGTGCCACAGTAAACTCCCAAAAGTGTTGTGGAGTTGTTTTTTTTTAAACATTTTTGACGAAAGCCCAGCAGTACTTGACAACTATAAGGTACCACGTGACCTACTTCCTCAACGGTGTTGATGTTAAATCTCACAATCTGCCTTTCGATGTCATCATCTCTTAATAATGGCTGCCTTTCCAGGGAAGGCAGTGCAAGTTCTGCACAAAATCACTGTGGAACAGGAAGTGACTGTGGTCATGTCCAATCTGACTCCATGGTTATCCAGAAGTTGGATAGTGTCCATCAGGTAAACACATCCTTTTAGGGTTAAGAACAGAATCAAATATTATTTTTCTTTCAACTTATGTGTATTTTTTCCCAGATGGCTACTAAATTGTTAGGACATAAATATTTATTAAGCTGTTTGGACTTAACTACTCAATAAATGACACTGTTAAATATTTCTTTGAGCCTGGGGACATTGTGTAGAAATTCCTGAGACATGAAGGGTGCTGTGAACTGAGAAAGGTTGAGAAGTACCACGTGAAGAACTTCCTAAGTTCTGTGCACATTGAAGAGTAAAGTAGAAAGCCAGGAGCAGACAGTTTGACAAAGATGATTGGTGAGCTTCAAAGCTGCAGGAATTTATTCGAGGGTGACAGCAGTCTGTGGCAAAGCATGTGCTAGGAAGGTGCCAGAGGGACTGGCTACTCAGGTCCGCACTAACTCCTCTCTCAGGCTGCGGTGTGTCCTTTCTGTCTCTGTCTCTGGGTCAGTCTCTCTCTGTTTCTTTGTCTATCTCTCTCACTCTCTATGTCTTTGTCTCTATCTCTCTGCGTGAGTGCGTGCATGTGTGCGTGAATGCATGCATGCGTGCGAGTGTGTTAGAAGAGCATTGAAGGTTTCTGATCATAGACATTTAAAAAAAAATCCTTGGGATTTAAAAATAAACTCAACTAGTCCAGAAGACTTTGCTTTACTTTCAGTCTCCAGGGTGGCTTGGACTTCGTGGAGAGGATGCCAGAGAAGCCTAGAATGTGTCCATAAACATCTCCCTCTGCAGAGCATGTGAATTATTCATCTCGGGGAGAGACTGCTCGGGTGGTCCAGGCTGTCAGAGGGGGGTCTCTGGCCCTCTTCAACTGACAGCCCATTCTCAGCATCAGAAGTTCTGGCTAAAATAAGACCTTCTCCTCTGCTCACTGTATACATTTCTACTAGCCTGCCTCTAAATTAAGAAGTTACAAATAAGGAGAGTCCTGAGCTTGGGTTGTGCAGGAGAAGCCAGAGAGAGCCAGGCAGCCTGTGAAGTGGGAGTGCGGTGGGGGAGGAGCTGCAGCGGTCTAGGCTCCCAGCACCGGCTGGACAAATTCAGGCTGGCATTTCCGAGCAGACCCTCATGGAAAGCACAAGGCCCAAATATGTGCAATGACTGGGGACGCTGAAGCAGCGGAGTCGCTAACGGAGGCCAGCGCATACCACTGGGATGTGTGATGTTTGCCACTTATTGACTAGCAGTTTGGACTTTTCTTCGTTCGGTCTAAATGATTTTTCCATATATGACCTGGAGCATGTAAATTAAATTTGTCTTTTGCTGTCTGGGCCAAGGTGGTTATTTCACTTCCCCAGAATTCACTGGAAACACACACCAGCCCTTCAGTTTCCTCTGCACTCTTCCCTTCATGTGGCAGAAAATCAAAAGGGTTGGTTTCGAAAATTCCTCTAGGGTCACAAGGTATTCTGGCTCCCTGTGAGTCTTTTGACATGACAATCAAAAGGAGCTTTCCAAGAAAGTATGTGGATTGCTCTTTGGTGGCCAGAGAAAACAGAGGCTTGAGACCGTGCCCTTCTAGCGGAGGTTACCCAAGCAAGGGGAGGCTGCAGGGACCTCTCCTCCATCCACCGCCACTCCTGCCCAGCCAGGCTCCCGCTGGCGAGCAAGGGCCTCTCACCCAAAGCACCTGCCATGGACCCTGTGTTCTTCCAGGACATGACTTCATTAACTTTCACAAAGAATAAGGAACTAAAAAGAAAAGAAAAAAGGGTTCTCACTTCAGTTCAGGTTCCCCCAGATGCAGACCCTGGGTCAGTGATGTAAGTACAAAGTGTATTTGGGAAGTAGAAACCCCAGCAGTGTAGTGGGGAGGTGGCAGAAAAGGGAAGGCAGCCGATAATGTTGTCAGACAAGCTACTGCCTCTGCAGAGGGGCTGCTCACTCTGAGAATGGTTCTCCCCTGCCCCCATCCCCAAAGATTGGCCAAAGTCAGTCCTCACATGGGAGCTGATGCTGTTGCTTTTCTTCAGAAATACCCAGGCTTTCCCAGCTGTCTCGGGTCATGTTCAGGCTCTTCTGCATTGTGCCTCTAGTTTTGCTTGGTCTAGGACTGGGGGGCCTGTCGTTTTTATGACACTTTTGGACCATTTACAGTCCTGTGGTGGAGATATACATGACCTTGAAAGGGTTCATCCCCACTCAACGCCAAGCAATCCTGTTTCTCAATGGCCCAGAGTTTGCCCAATTCTGGGCCTGTTGGACCCAACCTCATGATTCCTCAGGAAGTCCAGACATAATGGTGTCCAGCTGACTATAGACATTTGACATCCAGTTCATTTTTATTACATTCTACCAGCCAACTTACATAAGTTTTATGCTGAATTTGGGCATCTGAATTAAATTTAGAGAACATGTGGCAGGAAATTTACTCTGGAAATGTACTTAGCTGAGAATTTGTACTCATTAGCATGGAGTGACTCCCAACCAAGAATCTCAGAGGCCTTGTCTACAAGTATGAATGAATGCATCCTCCCAACACCACTGCACATCCCTTGCCAGTTAGATGATTTTAAGGTCAGTGACCAGTCCAGAGACCAATTATGAGTCATGAAAGAACTTGCTCACAACCAGAGCTTGGACTGCTGTGCCCTGGGTGGAGTCAGGAACCCTTCCACCCTCAGTGCTTGGAGTGTCAGTCTGAGGGTCAGCAGTTAGCACAACTCTGGAGATACAGCCCCACCTTCCAGCTCAGCACACCCTCCTTCAATATCTTCATCACCAGCCCCCTAAAACTGTGGCTTTGTCAAATTAACTAACTTTTATTTTATCAGTATATAAAAGTAGTATGTGCTAAGTGTGGAACAGTGGTAGTCAAAGTGGTCCCTACTGCCCACTAGTGGGCGTTCCAGCTTTCATGGTGGGCTTTAGCGGAGCAACCAAAGTATAAATAAGAAGATAGATTTAACTATAGTAAGTTGTTTTATAAAGATTTATTCTGCCAAACTTAGCGAAAATCTGACATAAAGTACTTGGTAAGTAATTATTATTATATGCTTTAACTTGCTGTAACTCTACTTTAGAAATTCTATAAAGTCAAGTTACCTCCCTACTTTATAAATCACCATTACTGTGGAACTGGTGGGCAGTTAGAAAATTTTACTACTAACAGAGATATAAAAGTGGTCGTTAGGCATAAAAAGGTTGACTACCCCTGGTGTAGAAGATCTAAAAATGGAAAAAGGGAAATAAAATAAAAATAAGAGAAATAAATTATCCATTATTTCACCTGCCAGAAAAAAAAACTACTGTGATCCCCTTTTTCATGTATAGTGTCACAAGGCTGAAAAAATTATTGCACGTTTTAAAATTTTTGTTTTATTCTAAGTGAGAGGAGAGGAGATAGAGAGACAGACTCCACATGCTCCCTGACCAGGATCCACCTGGTGACTCCTGTCTGGGGCCAATGCTCTGCCCATCTTGAGCTATGCTTACAACCGAGTTATTTTTAGTGCCTGAAGTAAAGGCTCCATAGAGCCATCCTCAGTGCCTAGGGCCAATGAGCTTGAATCAATTGAGCCATGGCTATGGGAGGTGAAAAGAGAGAGAGAGAGAAAAAGAGAGAAGGGAGAGGGAAAGCGAGAAGCAGATGGTCGGTTCTCCTGTGTGCCCTGATCAGGAATTGAACCTGGGACATGCATACACCAGATCGACATCCTACCACTGAGTCAAACTGCCAGGGCCTTATGTCACATTTTAATTTTGTATCATGATTTTTAAAAACTTAGTCTTAGAACATAAGAAGTTCCAAATCTTGTTAAATACCATTTGTGTGAGCATCATTTCAATAATTGCATAATATTTCATCCTATGAATATATATATATTATAGTTTTCTTAGCCCTTACCCTATAGTAAATATATGATGAATACACTTATAACTTTTTCCCTGAATTTTGGTTTATTTAGGTTAATATTGCATATGAATATATTACAGTTTTTTTAGTCCTTACCCTATGGTTGAACATATGATGAACATAATTGTACTTATTGTTTTACGAAGAGAGTCTGTGTTATTTCAGGAGGGTTATATAAAGTAGGAGAGATTACTACTGTAAACTCAAGATCTTTGGTTACTGGGTCTTAATGGCACATGCTTTAGTGCTTGGTGGATGAACTACATGGATACAGTCCTTGACGTGTGACTGGTGTGTAGGGGTGCTTTAGTGTGATTTCCTCTCCTGCTGCTGCTCAGTCATTCACTGTGGATGAAACTGGGTCAGATCACTCAACTCATGCGCTAGAACTCTTTCATTGACTTGAGTGCCTCTTCTAGGGGCGCAGGAGGCCTTTGTTTCTCTTGCGTGTGTGATGGGGAGAGCAGATGTTCTGGAGCATAGGTGTGTCATTATGTTAGACTCTGGGGTCCAGTTCTGGCCAGGGAGCCATTTATCACATCCTGGGGATGGGTGGTTTACTTTGATCAAATCCTGGAACTGTCCGCATCCTCCAACCCCATCACTAATGTGGAAAAATGATTCTAGGGCAAAGGATGGATCATGAGTGCTTCTCCAATGAAGATATTTCATCAGTTGAACTAAGGCCAGGTTTTGGCAGGGGAATCAGTGAGACAAATTGTAAGCTACGTTTTTAACTCCAAGAAGAAATGTGTCCCAGTTGGTGAATAATCAACTAAAGAAGTATAAAACTTCTTTTGATAACTTAAACTTCTGGAAACAATTTAGAGGGCAAGTAGGGTCACTGACTTCTGAGAAAGGGTAAAGTTTTCTCATTGAAATTTCAATCTTTTGTTGAGATGCCTTCTTTTTTTTTTTTTTTTTTCTTTACAACATGTACACACAATGTCGACCTATGGAAAATATTACTAATCCATAGAGCAGCTCTTGATAAATACTTTCATATAATGACCTTTCCTTTAGTGAGACCATGACCTCTCCATCAATAGTCACTTTATCTCCCTGTGGTACCCAGGGCGTGCCCTCACACCCTTTTTGATGAATCATGAAAATGCAGTCTGAGCCCCAAAACTGATCTAACAGGGCGTTTTGAATTTGGAATGCATTTTGTGCTTTTCCCTATTCTGTTTTTTCAATCATATATGTAGTTTAGGATAGTGGCTCCTAAGTAGTTCAGACTGTGATTCTAAAGGAGGCACCTTTGAAATTCTAAAAATGTCAATTCTTAGAGTTAAAATAAGTAGACTTTA
The DNA here is from genome assembly GCF_036850765.1 of Saccopteryx bilineata. NCBI lineage: Eukaryota > Metazoa > Chordata > Mammalia > Chiroptera > Emballonuridae > Saccopteryx > Saccopteryx bilineata. Next base: position 96,686,562 of record NC_089490.1, read on the forward strand.
TTAAAAAGTCAGAAGAGGAAGGGGAGGAGGAGAGAAAAAAAAGTAGAATAAAGAGAAAGAAGAGTAGTAGTAGGGGGAGCAAAAAGAATGACAGTCATTACCATAACAATGAGCTCCGTATTAGAACCCTGTTCTCCATATGCTTTTAGCTTTGGTTTCATACATTCAGTGCTTGAAGCTATTCCTAGCTCTCTGGGCTTCCAGGCAGGAAAGAAAGCTGGCAGCAGTAGCACCAAACTTGTCAGACCTGGGGTTTGGCTGCTGTTCCTTGGGCCTGGGTACAGCCTGCCTCGGCCTCAGCAGTGCTGGAGCGCCTGCAGCCAGCCTCTCTACTGTCTCTGTCCTTAGTTTAATCCCTGTTTGGGAGGCAGAGAGAGGAGTGAGTTCTCATCTGAGGTTCCCTCATGACCTTCCATTGGACTCAGAGCCTCGGACCCGTAAGTGGAGGTTGGGGCCAAGCATGGCTAAAATGATTCTGTGTCCTCTGAGCCTTTAAACAAAGGCCATCCTAGAGTGATCTGGTGGAGTGGCAGATAATCTATCTACACCTGGGAACGTGGGAAGACTAGGCCAGAACTTCGGCAGGCCAACAGAAGTAGGGAGGTTGTTCCAAGTGAGCAGACTCTGGGACAGATCATGATACAGGATCCTGTTTCGTTCGCTTTAACATCTTCCCCTCTGGCTCTTTTCTCTGACAGAAACGGGGAGCTGGCAGACAGAGGGAGGGCCTGAGGTGGGTCCCCTAGAAAATGAAATTGGTGTCTTCGGGCCCAGCAGAGCCCTGGGCGGAAGGGTGGAGCTGGGAACATTCCCTTTCCCCAGGCTTTTTTAGCCTGTAAGTGGATGGTGGGTGGTAGAAGATAGATCTGGTCTGACTTTCCCTTGTTTTGGATTCAGCAGAGGAATTTGAAGGTGGTTGAGCTGCCAGTGTGAGTCAGGCCATAGGGGACTTGGTAACAATGGTTCTGTAAACAGGCCCGGAACACCCAATTCCCCAGCGCCCACCACGTGTCATCTTCCATCTTTCATCTAGGAAGCCCCATAATCCTTCCCTCTTGTGCTGACCCCTCCTGACTATTTAATTCATGGGCTGTCACAATGCTGATTATCATGTTGGCACACGGGGTAGAGGGGATTTAGCATTCCCCTTCACCACCTGCCAATGTTTCCCCAAATGGGAACCAAAACTTGAACATTTGTTTTCGGGAAAGAAATGTTTAAAGTACTTTGAAACTCAAAGAGATCTGGAGACACTAAAATTTATATCTAATATCTATATCCTTGGGTTAAAAAAAAAGATAATATCTATATCCTTGAGTAAAAAAGCAACACAAGAAAAAAATGCATGTTTTATTCTTGTGAAATGACACCAGTTTTGAAAGACTTGGTTGTCTAAGCCAGAAACTTTGGAGCTGTCATCAATTGCTCCCTTCCCCCCTGTGGCCCCACATCTAATGATCTCTGTAAAGCCAGTAGCCACGGCCACCATCACAGCAGCCTGGCCCATGCAGGTTCACATTGGATTTGGATAGTCAGTAAAGAAACAACAGAGCCAAAAACTGGTGAGCCATCACCTTTAATCCTAGCTTGCACCCAGCGGGCAAGTAAAAACACACACTGGGCTTCAAAACCCACTCATTCGTTGCGCACAAAGCTACTGACTAATCGAAGTTTCCTAGAATCAAAGGTTTCTAGCTCATCAGACTTATTCACCTCTGTTCCCCATCCCCTTCCTTCTCCCTGCACAAACTGGCTTCTTCAACATTCCTCCATCTTGGCTGCCTCTCCTCTCCTCCACGTGGCTTTGCTCTGCTCTCCTTTCTTTGCTCTCTCCTCTAATGCTAATCTCAGGAACCAAGAGAGAGCAAGCTTCTGGTCTGCCCCACTTGTCTCTGGAAAGCCTATCATGCTAAGAAACCTGTTTCTGCAGTTTTATTTGGGTCAGAAATACATTTTTAGGCTAATTGATGTTAAGGATAGCCAAAGGAAGACCTTGGGATATTACAGATCACAGGGAGGGGCCCAAACTAGTTTATCTACATTCTAATATATATGGTCTTATGTATGATGATTGTGTACACACTTTTTAAAAAGTTACCAAGTGGATGGAAGGGAGCAGTTTCATATTTGTGAGCATGGACAGCCATTGCCTAGATCTCCCATATTTCAAACAAGGGATTGGCTTTCAAGGGAGGAGCAGGTCTTAGGGAATTGGTCAATAAATTAAAATTCCCTATGTTTATGAGGCTTCTAACTTTTTATTCTCTAGGTCTCAGATTTTTTCTTTAAACAGAATTGATAAGAACATAACTCCAAACTTCCTGATTTTCTTTATTTGCCTGTAGTTAGAATTTGTCCTTGGAGTCAAAAATCCCATCTAGCAATCAGTCAACAAGTGATTCAAGTGGCACTGTACTTATCCATAGGCATGCATAAGTTAGTTAAGCCATCCTGTGAATACCTTATAGGCCTTTGGAAGCAGAAAGCTTACATTATTTATAGGGTTCTCATCTTTGATTACAGAAGAAAAATGTGAAAAGACACTTCTAGCTCCTGTTGAACCACTGCCTTCTCTCTTTGCATATCCTCCCCCCCAATCCCAACCCACATTAATAAGACTGTTTATCTCAAAGAACCTATCAAATCAAACTGTTCTTTTGGAAAGAGGAAGATGCAACTACCGGCAATTCTTAATTCTGGGTAAACTGTATACAAAGGAGTAAGTGTTCTCAGTCATCTCTCTCCTATGTCTCTGACAGAGAGGAGTCCTGAATGCCAGGTCTTCTCTCTTTGTAGAGCTACAACACCACTGGTGTTTCTGAGGACCTTTTGCAGAAGAGAGGACCTGTCCTCCCTCTGCATGGCAATCACCTGTTACCCCTTGGCCTGGCCTCTATAATCTTGGACTTTTATAGAGATTTTTTCCATCTTCAGGGCAACCTTGTAATCACACTGATCTTTCTTTTAACTGCTCACCCTTTCTTAATATCTTTCTTCATTCACTGCCTCCCTATCAACCTCCTGGCTGCTTAGTAGGTCAAGGAAAAAAAATAGAAAAGAAAACAATGTTGGCATGTGCAGTGTCCTGTTGAAGGGAAGGGCTCCAGATGAAGGTGAAGGTCAAGGAAGAGCCTGATCATGCAGGGCTTTGTAAGCCTGGCTGAGGATTTGACCTTTTTCTTAAGACCAATGGAAAGTTACTGAAGGATTTTAAAAGCAGGGACACATATGATCAGATTTGCATTTGAGCATGCGCTGGCTGCTGTGTTGGGTATTGGGAATGGACGTGAGCATGGACACCAGTGATGACAGTATTGTTAAAACAAGGAGGTAGCAGTAGATGCAACTCAAGATACCTAGTGGGTAGAGTTCACTGGGTTTGGTTAGGGAAAGGGATAAGAACCACACATAGGAGTCTTGTTTGAATAGCTGGGAGGTGGTGATTTTATTTACCAAGATGGGAAAGACTAGAGGAGAGGCATTTGGGGGAAAGATCACAGGTTCTATTTTGGACATATTAAATCAAGGTGTTCATAAAGCACCCATGGGAAGTAATAATTTAAGCATTTGGATCCAGAGCTCAGAAAAGAAGTCTGGACCAGAAAAATAAATTTGACATTTAGGTGGTATTTAAAACATGGAGGTGGGCAACATTGGGAGAGATGACTTGTCTGTCAGTAAATATCTTATGATTTAGAAAATATCATTTAAAAGAAAATGAACATAAGACAGCTTACCAGCATCAAATAGAGTGGTATAAATTCCATATATGCCTTCCATTCAGAGAAAGGAGAGACCAGTGGAAAGCAGGAAGTCTGGAAGTGTTGGAAAATGTTTCAAAGACAAGCCCTTAAAATACATGTAATTTGCATAATCAGGCTGATGTGTTAGAAGTGTTAGAAGCCTTTTCTGAGGGAAAAGGCTGGGAACACGTTAGGTCACTGAAGAGGGTACCTAAGAAAATCCTCAGTGACATTCTTTTATATTATGGTTTGATTTAAAATAACAGTTTCCAAAATGCAAATATCACAACATAAGTGAAGGTCTGTAAAGAAAGTTATTTTCAGTGGTCAAATGTACTTGGTAAACAGACATGTGGTGAAATAATAAGAAATGTAACTATTGGTCTCTGTTTCTGGTTCCTGACACAGAGACCCTACAACAAATTAGAAAATATCTTTGCAAAACAATGATGCCAGTTTTGAGATATATGTGAGTAATGATTCAATGTTGATCAGGATTCTATGAAGGGTCATTTTTTCATTATTGATGAAATAAAAGATTGGTATAGTCTTTCCAAGAGAAATTTGGTAGAATAAACCAAAACCCTTATAAAAGTTAATACTCTAAGGAGAGTTAAGAAATTTAAACAAAAATAATATAAAAATATTTATTAAAGGATTATCAAATATATTAAAATTTTAAAATTAATTTTATTGACCAATGTAAGAATGGCTCAATAAATTAGGGTATGTTGATGTTATGTAATATTAGAGTTATTTTTAAAAAAAGACCTCACACACAATAGAGGACACAGATATCATATGATAAAGTTATATACCTAAAATTTATATAATGTTACTAACCATTGTTACCCCAACAAACTTAATAAAAATAAAATAATTCCTCCCTAAAACAGACTTCAGAGAAGATTTAAGGTCATGAGTACATGCTTATGTTACACTATTATGTTTTTTAAAAGCAGGGTAAGATTCAAAATTGTACATGTAATATTATCTCACTTTTATTTATTATTTTATTGTTTTAGATTTTATTCATTTTTAGAGAGCAGAGAGAGAGAGAAGGGGTGGAGCAGGAATCATCAACTCCTGTTTGTTCCTTGACTAGGCAAGCCTGGGTTTTTTTTTTGTGTTTTTTTTTAATTTTATTTAATTTTATTTTTTTACAGAGACAGAGAGAGAGTCAGAGAGAGGGATAGACAGGGACAGACAGACAGGAACAGAGAGATGAGAAGCATCAATCATTAGTTTTTCATTGCGCATTGTGACACATAGTTGTTCATTGATTGCTTTCTCATATGTGTCTTGACCATGGGCCTTCAGCAGACTGAGTTACCCCTTGCTTGAGCCAGCGACTTTGGGTCCAAGCTGGTGAGCTTTTGCTCAAACCAGATGAGCCCGCGCTCAAGCTGGCAACTTGGGGTCTCGAACCTGGGTCCTCAGCATACCAGTCTGATGCTCTATCCACTGTGCCACCGCCTGGTCAGGCAAGCCTGGGGTTTTTAACCAGAGGCTTTATTGTTCTAGGAAGCAATGCTTTATCTACTGCGCAACCACAGGCCAGGCTATTATCTCACTTTTATAAAAAAAAAATGGAAAGCTACGCTGTTAAATTCAGGATTCAGAATGGATAAGTCATTTTCCCTAGGTCAACTGGCTGGTAAGTGCAGGAGTTAGGAATAGAACACTGGATCTCCCAACTCTCAGTGAGATAAGTGAGCATTGCTGTGGGTTACGAGCTTCATGTCCTTGAGCAAGTCACTTAACCTCTCATTTTCCTCACATATAACTTAAAAGATAACACCATTAATTCAAATACAAAATATTCCTTGAGTGTTTACTATGTGCTGGGCACTGTTCTAGATGAGTGATTTTCAACCTTTTTCATCTCATGGCACATATACACTGATTATTAAAATTCTGCAGGACATCAGAAAGGAAAAAAAATGTTTTTTGCTGATCTGACAAAAAATAAGTATAATTTTGATTAACCTTTTTTTTTTTTTTCTGTATTTTTCTGAAGTGAGAAGTGGGGAGGCAGAGAAACAAAACTCCCTCATGCTCCTGACTGGGATCCACCTGGCATGCCCAGCAGGGGATGATGCTCTGCCCATCTGGGGCCATTGCTCTGTTGCAACTGGAGCCATTCTAGCGCCTGAAGTGGAGGCCACGGAGCCATCCTCAGCACCTGGGCCAACTTCGCTCCAGTGGAGCCTTGGCTACAGGAGAGGAAGAGAGAGACAGAGAGAAATGAGAGGGGGAAGGGTGGAGAAGTAGATGGGTGCCTTTCCTGTATGTCTTGGCTAGGAATCAAACGTGAAACATCCACATGCTGGGCTGATGCTCCACCACTGAGCCGACTGGCCAGGGCCTAATTTTGATTCATTTACAAAAAAAAATAAATAAATAACGGTCATTATCTACCCTTTTTGCTTCAAAGTGACTTTTTAAAAATCAGATGCCTACACTTGTACCAAAAATTACATTGGTACCAAAAATTAACCAATTAGATGCAACCTTATTATGTAACATGACCAATAAGATACAACTCTATGATCTGTATTTTTATGGTTCAAGACAGGATATTCACACTGCACAGCTATTGTTGTGCTGACTGTTGTCACTTTTTATTTGACAGTCTAAGGGAAAAGAGATCAGTGCTCCTGACTAAATAGTTATTGCATATTTTTTTGTTTTTGTTTTTGAAGTTGGAAACAGGGAGGCAGTCAGACAGACTCCCACATGCGCCTGACCGGGATCCACCCCACACGCCCACCAGGGGGCGATACTCTGCCCATCTGGGGCATAGCTCTGTTGCAACCAGAACCACTCTAGCGCCTGAGGCAGAGGCCACAGAGCCATCCTCAGTGCCTGGGCCAACTTTGCTCCAGTGGAGCCTTGGCTGCGGGAGGGGAAGAGAGAGACAGAGAGGAAGGAGAAGGGGAGGGGTGGAGAAGCAGATGGGCGCTTCTCCTGTGTGCCCTGGCCGGAAATCGAACCCGGGACTCCTGCATGCCAGGCCGACGCTCTACCACTGAACCAATTGGCCAGGGCATTATTGCATGTTTTAAAATATTTTGCAGCACACCAATGTTGCACCATATGCTGGTTGAAAATTGCTGTTCTAGACCATGGGCTTAGAGCAGTGAGCAAACTGCCTGTTCTTAAAATGCCTCCATTCTGGTGGTAGGAGGACAGGCAATAACAGAGATAAACAAATAAATATATAATGTGTTGATGGGTGATGAGTACTACAAAGATGAGACAGACTAAGGAGACAGAAAGAAATGAAACAGAGTATAGAGGAAATGTACTATTTTTTAATAGGGAAGATCTCTCTGGAAAGGTAATATTTGAACGGACATCAACATGAAGTAAGAAAGCAAACATGTAGGTATCTGGGGAAAGAGCATATAGGCAGAGAAAATAGCAAGTGCAAAGGCCCTGGGGCAGAAAAGGTCTCAATGTGTTTAATGAACAGTCAGGATGCCAGTGTGGCAGGAGCAAAAATAGTAAACGGCAGATGAAAGGGCTTGAGGTTTGAGAGGTAGTCAGAGTCAGGTTCATCTAAGGCCTCATCAGCCACAGAAAGAACTTTGGGCTTTATTCTGATGAGAAGAGCAGCCATTGCAGGGTTTTAAACAGAAACAGAAGTGATAGTATCTGTCCTATTGGTAGAGTTTTTTGTGAGGAGCAAATGAGGTAATGCATATGAAATTGCTTTATGAACTGGGAAGTTAAGTTCAAGAATGTTTCCAGGGTCGTGTAAATGGCCAGAATACACATGGTTGCAGAGCCAGAATAGAACACAGTGTCCCTGACCCCCAGGCCAGCCCTCTTTCCATGGCATCTGACTCTCCCTCAGATAGCATGGGGCCCACTGTCAATCTAGGACCAGGTCGAACCCCTGAGCAAGTTCAAACTCTCTTTCCTAAGCCACAGGGCTTTGTCAACCTCATTGACCTGGCAGCATTTGACTTTTGGAAGAAGCTACAGGAATTTGTGATCTTAAATGGGTAGAAAGAAAGGAGCTGGAACCATCCAAGGCAGTTTGGTCCTGGGCAGCAGAGACTGTCTTAAATTAAACACAGACCTCTGCTCAGGGCTGGGCTAGAGAAGCTAAAACATCAGGACTTAAGAGGAAAAACCAGCGATTATGATAAGTTTTGGAGAATTCCTTTAATATCTATTTAGGAAGCTACAGAGTGGCCAAAAACAATACAGTCAGAATTTGTAAGATTCATAGTTGTTTATCTAATGTTAGGCATGGATTAAGCAGATGTAAGAGTGCATGAATTGGGGTACCCAGCTGCGACAGATGGTTGCATCTGGTGAGGGCTCTGCCTGGCCCTCCATTTGTGTAGACATACTCATGTGAGCCTGGAGGATCAGGAGGGGAAGCTGCTGTGGCCCTTGGCTGGGGAGCCCAGGGTTAGAGCTCGGGTGCCCTTGTGTCTTTGCTGTGTATGATGGGTTGACTTCACTCTCTTCCTCTTTTTATTTTTACCCTACTCTTTTCTTCTTACTCTTTCTTCTCTTTCCTGTTTGTTCCCCTCTCTTATTCTCTTTTGCCATGAGCAGAGGACATTAACTAACATTTGATTTGCCCTCTATTAAAGTTATAATTGTTCACATGATAACTACCTACGTATCACAGCCCCGAGTCCACCTCCTAACAAAAACACCCTCACAGAATCTCCAGTTCTGATGAAATATACCCTATATGCCTACTAAGTGGTCTTCACAAATGACAAGCTCTTAAGAAACTAAAGTGTCATAATTATTTTCAATAAAACTTTGTTGGAGTTTATCCGTATAAAAGCTATAAGGATGAATAATCTGTTAGTGAAATTATGTCTCTTAACCAAAGATATGATTTTCCCAGAAGTGACAGGTAAATGATATTCCAATTTCAATTACTTTAAACAGGTAAGTCTTGGCCCTAGCCGAGTGGCCCAGTGGATAAAGTGTCATCTCTGTGCGCCGAGGTTGCGGGTTCAATCTCCAGCCAGGGCATCTACAAGAAGCAATCAATGAGTATACAACTAAGTGGAACAGTGAACTGATACTTCTTTCTTTTTCTCTCTCTCTCCCTCTCCATTTCTCCCTTTTTCTCTTTCTCTCTCAAATTAATGGGAAAAAAATAGTTAAGTGTTAAAAATACAACTATTGTAAGGTCGATGTATCTTTCAAATAATTCTTGTTGTAATCTAAGGTATCTTTGTCTGCAGTTTACTCTATCTGAATCTTGGCAGACTCAGAAATTGAAAGATTTTCTCTGAAAGCACAGGAGACATGGGGTACAATTGGAAATACATATAGGGTGTGTATCTCTCTCTCTCTCTCTCTCTCTCTCTCTCTCTCTCTCACACATCCATATATTCTTGCTAGAGAAGCTCTCTCTGGGGATTTCGAAGGGCAAGATCAGGTCCAAGTGGTGGAAGTTTCAGGGAAGACAGATTTCAGATTCCTTAGGAAAGAACTTTTTTAACAGTCAAATCTGCACACCAAGGAATTGGCTGCTTCACAAAGTTCAGCAAAAGGCTGTTTTTCTCAAGGACTTTGTAAATACCAGAAGCTTCCAATGACAGGATTGTTATAAAAAGCACCTTATTTTATGCCTGCCCGTTTAAAAACTGTGCTATTATAAAAGATAAAGGAGCTGCTGTCATAGCACACGGTGACTGTGACCTGCTGAGCTGGGAATGACTGGTAGGTGATGTCGCAGAAGCCACATGGACAGGGTGGATATACATTGTGACCAGTGATGCCAATCTTATAGTACAGGAGTCACAAGGGGTCTTAGACATTTATGTATTCTGACAAGTAGCTAATGCTTTTAAATATTTAATTGCATTTCTGCAAGTGTGTTATATGTAATGAGTCTCCCGCCCCCTTCTTTAAATCTTTTTGCTCTTTTGGATCTAAGACTGAAAAGTTTTAAAAATAGCCTTCATTCTTGTCAGGTGGGTCCTGCATAGGGTAGTCTTCTATTGCTGTGAGCTCCCCACTTCTGGAAGTGATCAAACAGAAGGTGAATGAATATTACCAGAAGGGATTTCCACTTTGAGTGGTTGGAAGAAACTGATTATATACTATTAAGCACACAGGAAAGTCCAAAGAATAAACTAATAAATACCCATATGAGCACGATATGGTTTTGTCATAAAGGACATGTTGCCATATGTGCTTCAGATTGTTCTTTTTTTTTAAAATGTGATTACAGATGTAAGTGAAGCAAACATAACCCTTCCTTTCACACCTTTGCTCCTCCTCTTCCTAGTGGTGCCCGATACTCTGAACTTGGTGTTTACTGTTTCCATGGATATTTTTGTTTCTCTACTGAACATACATACAAATAAGTACTATATAGTATTTTTTATGTTTATAAACTATCTAAATAGTATTGCACTATACATATTTTTTGTTGCTTGCTTTTTTGCTCAGCATTGATTTTGGATAGATTCATTTTGATATATGGACCTCTGGTGCATTTATTTAAACTGAATTACCATATTCCATAGATTAGAATACTATCTTTTATCCCTTTTCCTATTCAAGGGCACCAAAGTTGATTCTTTATTTCCCACTACCTGTGACACTGTTATAAATCCTCTTACATGCGTTTGGGAGTATTTATGTAAGAATTTCTCTAGGTAAGGAATTATTTACTCTTAGAGGATATATTATATGTCTCTACAGGATATAATCAACTTGTTCTCTAAAATGACTGAGTTATACTCCCACTAATTACTACATTACCACCAGCTCTTGCTGATTTATACAGCAGATTTTAATATTTGCCAATTGATTTTTCAAACGGTGTTTCATTGTAGTTTTAAATTTAAACTTAGTCAAATGTATTTTTCGAATTGTGCCCTTCGTGTTTTGTTTAAGAAATTCTCTACCCTAGTGGTCCCCAACCTTTTTTGGGCCACAGACTGGTTTAATGTCAGAAAATATTTTCACGGACCGGCCTTTAGGGTGGGACGGATAAATGTATCATGTGACTGAGACAAGCGTCAGGAGTGAGTCTTAGATGGATGTAACAGAGGGAATCTGGTAATTTCTTAAAAATAAACATCATTCAGACTTAAATATAAATAAAACAGAAATAATGTAAGTTATTTATTCTTTCTCTGTGGACTGGTACCAAATTCCCTTGGACTGGTACCGGTCCATGGCCTGGGAGTTAGGGACCACTGCTCTACCCCACAAAATCATCAAGTTAATCCATTTTCTTTCCCTAAAATTTTTAGGAGATTGCTTTTCCACATGAATCTTAGAACTACCTGGAATTAACTTTTTGAGTGTAGAGTGCAGCAGGGACCAATTTTCTTGGTTTTCTATATGATAGTTTTATTTAATATTTTGGGACTTGCTAGTAGAATGAACATCTTCTCCTGTGTTTATTGGCTATGTGAATTGTTTGTTCTTCTAGTTTTCTCGTTTTTCTGTTTGATTGTTTGTTTATTGATTTATAAGAATTCTTTATATGTTATGTTTGCTATTCTTAGCCATATGCATTGCAAATATCTTCTCCTAGTCTGTGGCTTGTTTTTACTTTGATTATGGCATCCTATGATAAATATTGGCATTAAAATTTTTTTCCATTGATTTGAGAGAGAGAGAGAAAGCTGAGGGGGGAGAATGGAGAGACAGAGAGAGAGGGAGAGAGAGAAAGAGAGAGAGAGGGAGAGAAAGAGAAAAGCATCAACTTGTTTTACTTAGTTGTTCCATTTAGGTATGCACTCACTGATTGCTTCTCTTTTTTTTCATATAAAATATTTTATTAAAGAATGAGAAATCTCACAGCAGAATTTGTGGATAATTTCATTTAACCTAATGTTTCCTAAATGTATTTAAATAATCATGTCTCCTCCTTCCTTCTCCCCTCCTTGTTTTCTTCTCATTCTTTTTTTTCAATTTTAATTTATTGTGTTAACATGGATTCAAGTGTCCCACTGAATATAATACCCACCCCCTCATGTCCCTATCTATACCCCCTTTGCCTTCTCCCCCCAACTCCTGCCCCCCTTCCCTCGGGGACCTGCTGTCCTCCTATCCGTATCTCTCTCTCTCTGTGTGTGTGTGTGTGTGTGTGTGTGTGTGTGTGTGTATATATATATATATATATATATAGTTTCACTAATCTCTTCACCTTCTCTGATCCCATCCTCTCATGCCCCTTCCCTCTGACAGCTGTCCCTCTGGTCCCTGTGACCCTGCCTCTGCCTCTATTTTGTTCCTTAGTTCATTTTGTTTCTTAGATTCCACATATAAGTGAGATCATATGGTATTTATCTTTTTCTGCCTGGCTTATTTCACTTAGCATAAATTCTCTGATATCTCTTGTAGCAATATTTTTGCTGATTTATCTCCACAGGCAAGTGAAATAAAGGACAGGATAAACAAATGGGACTATATGAAACTAAATAGCTTTTACACAGCATAAGAAACCATTAACAAATAAAAAGACAAATCACACAATGGGTAAACATATTCGCCAATACGTCTGATAAGGGGTTAATAACCAAAATGTATAAAGAACTCCTAAAACTCAACACCAATTAATCCAATTAATAAATGGGCAAAAGAACTGAGCAGACACTTCTCCAAAGAGGACATACAGATGGCCAATAGGCATATGAGAAAATGTTCAACATCACTAATTACCAGAGAAATGCAAATTAAAACCACAATGAGATACTACCTCCCACCTGTCAGAATGGCGCTCATTAACAAATAAACACACAATAAGTGGATGTGGAAAAAAGGGAACCCTCCTGTACTGCTGGTGGGAATGCAGACTGGTGCAGCCACTGTGGAAAACAGTATGGCATTTCCTTAAAAAATGGAACTGCCTTTTGATCCAGCTATCCCACTATTAGGAATATATCCTTAGAGTACCAAATCACTGATTCAAAAGAAGATATGCACCCCCATGTTTATTGCAGCATTGTTTACAGTGGCCAAGATCTGATTGCTTCTCTTATGTGTCCTGACCAGAGGTCAAACCCACAACCTCCAGCATGGCTTTATCCACTAAACCATCCAGCCAGGGCCTTGGCATTGTTTTGCTTGTTTGATATAATTTACTTGTAGAACATTGATCTGGTATGTACTCTGCTACAGTGGTGCAGTTCTTTTATTGATTTATTCGATCAACTTTGCTAAATACGGTTTTAAATTTGTTGTAATCGCCGGAATTCTTGTTGTCTTGCAGTATCAATTATTGAGTATCTTATGTTGAAATCTTCCCTAGGGTGTAACATTTTCAGAAATTCATCATTTTAAGCAGGAAGCAGGTCTAAACATGTTTTACAGAATTAGCATTATAAGAACCACATTGTCTGACCATAATGCAATTAATTTAGAAATACATTTTTAAAGATTGTCAAACTTACCCCCATATGTTTGAAATTGAAAATTTTCTTCCAAAAAACTCATGGGTGGGAAAAGAAATGAGAAACTAATTTGAATTTAAATAATGACAGTCAAATACTGAATTTGTCAATTTCTCATGTAGTTCTATCAATTTGTGATTGTTATTAGTTGCCTGTGTCATTTAGAACTGATTGATGGGTTCATTCATTTAGAATTGGTTCTTTCCTTATTTTTCTGCCAGTTTCAGGAATGCTTAAAGAAAATGTTAATGTATTTACCAACCATTAGTATGTCTTTTGTTTGTTTGTTTGTTTTTTGTATTTTTCTGAAGTTGGAAATGGGGAGGCAGTCAGACAGACTCCTGCATGCGCCCGACCAGGATCCACCTGGCATGCCAACCAGGGGGTGATGCTCTGCCCATCTGGAGCGTTGCTCTGTTGCAACCAGAGCCATTCTAGCACCTGAGGCAGAGGCCATAGAGCCATCCCCAGCCCAGCTCCCGGGGCCAACTTTGCTCCAATGGAGCCTTGGCTGCAGGAGGGGAAGAGAGAGACAGAGAGGAAGGAGAGGAGGAGGGGTGGAGAAGCAGATGGGCGCTTCTCCTGTGTGCCCTGGCTGGGAATCAAACCCAGGACTCCTGCACGCCAGGCCGACGCTCTACAGCAGGGGTCCCCAAACTTTTTACACGGGGCCAGTTCACTGTCTCTCAGACCGTTGGAGGGCCGGACTATAAAAAAAATTATGAGCAAATCCCTATGCACACTGCATATATCTTATTTTAAAGTAAAAAAAACAAAATGGGAACAAATACAATATTTAAAATAAAGAACAAGTAAATTTAAATCAACAAACTGACCAGTATTTCAATGGGAACTATGCTCCTCTCACTGACCACCAATGAAAGAAGTGCTCCTTCTGGAAGTGCGGCGGGGGCGGATAAATGGCCTCAGGGGGCCGCGTGTGGCCTGCGGGCGGGCCATAGTTTGGGGACCCCTGCTCTACAGTATGTTTTTTTAAATTGATTTTATTGTGTTTACATAGATTCTAGTGTCGCCCAGAATGCCTCCCCCCTCCCCCATATTCCCCTCAACATCTCCCTTGACCCATCCCCACAATGCCCTCCCCCCTTCCATTCAGGATTATCCCATCCTATCACCCCTTTCCCTCTGTCCTTTTTTCCTCTGGTCCCTTTGTCTCAATTCCGTTCCTCAGCTCACATTATTCATTACATTCCTCAAATGAGTGAGGTCATATGATATTTTTTTTTCTCTGCCTGGCTTATTTCACTTAACATAATAGTTTCCAAGTCCATCCATGTTGTCGTAAATGGTAAGATTTCCTTCTTTTTCATGATCCCATAGTATTCCATTGTATATAAGTACCATTGCTTTTTTTTTTTTTTATTGTATTTATTTTTAATGGGGTGACATCAGTAAATCAAGATACATATATTCAAAGATAATATGTCCAGGTTATCTTAAAGTTCAATTATGTTGCATACCCATCACCCAAAGTCAGATTGTCCTGTCACCCTCTATCTAGTTCTCTTTGTGCCCCTCCCCCTCCCCCTTCCCTCTCCCTCTCCCCCCTCCCCCCGTAACCACCACACTCTTATCAATGTCTCTTGGTCTCACTTTTATGTCCCATCTACGTATGGAAAAATGCAGTTCCTGGTTTTTTCTGAATTATTTTACTCCGTATAATGTTGTCAAGATCCCACCATTTTGCTATAAATGATCCGATGTCATCATTTCTTATGGCTGAGTAGTATTCCATAGTGTATATGTGCCACCTCTTCTTTATCCAGTCATCTATTGATGGGCTTTTTGGTTGTTTCCATGTCCTGGCCACTGTGAACAAGTACCATTGCTTTTTAATCCACTCGTTCACTGACGGACACTTGGGCTGTTTTCAGATCTTTCCTATTGTGAACAATGCTGCCAACATGGGGGGTTGCATTTCTTCTTTTGAATCAGTGCTATGGTGTTCTTGGGATATATTCCTAAAAGTGGGGTGGATGGGTCAAAAGGCAGTTCCATTTTTAATTTTTTGAGGAAATGCCATACTGTTTTCCACAGTGGCTGTACCAGTCTGCATTCCCACCAGCAGTGCAGGAAGGTTCCCTTTTTTCCACATCCTTGCCAGCACTTATTGTGTGTTTATTTGTTAATGAGCGCCATTCTGACAGGTGTGAAGTAGTATCTCATTGTGGTTTTAATTTGAATTTCTCTGGTAATTAGTGATGTTGAACATTTTCTCATATTCCTATTGGCCATCTGTATGTCCTCTTTGGAGAAGTGTCTGTTCAGTTCTTTTGCCCATTTATTAATTGGATTGTTTACCTTCCTGGTGTTGAGTTTTAGAAGTTCTTTATAAATTTTGGTTATTAACCCCTTATCAGACGTATTGGCGAATATGTTTTCCCATTGTGTGGTTTGTTTTTTTATTTGTTAATTGTTTCTTTTGCTGTGAAAAAGCTTTTTAGTTTGATATAGTCCCATTTGTTTATCCTGTCTTTCATTTCACTTGCCCATGGAGATAAATCAGCAAATATTGCTGCAAGAGATGTTGGAGAGCTTACTGCCTATGTTTTCTTCAAGATGCTTATGGTTCACAACTTACATTTAAATCTTTTATCCATTTTGAGTTTATTTTTATTTTTGTGAATAGTGTAAGTTGGTGGCCTAGTTTCATTTTTTTGCAGGTAGCTGTTCAATTTTCCCAGCACCATTTGTTAAAGAGACTGTCTTTATTCCATTATATGCTATTCCCTCCTTTGTCAAATATCAATTGGCCATAAAGGTGTGGGTTGATTTCTGGGTTCTCTGTTCTGTTCCACTGATCTATATGCCTGTTCTTATGCCAATACCAAGCTGTTTTGAGTACAATGGCCTTATAGTATAACTTGATATTGGGAAGTGATCTCACCCACTTTATTCTTCTTTTTCAAGATTGCTGAGGCTATTCGAGTTCTTTTTTGGTTCCATATAAATTTTTGGAATATGTGTTCTGTATCTTTGAAGTATGTCATTGGTATTTTAATTGGTATTGCATTAAATTTATAAATTGCTTTGGGTAATATAGACATTTTAATGATGTTTATTCTTCCTAACCATGAGCATGGTATATGCTTCCACTTGTTTGCATCTTTCTTGATTTCTTTTATAAATGTTTTATAATTTTCTGAGTACAAGTCTTTAATCTCCTTAGTTAAATTTACTCCTAGGTACTTTATTTTTTTGTTTTTGTTGTTGCAATAGTGAAGGGGATTGTTTCCTTAATTTCTCTTTCTGACAGTTTATAAAAATGTGTATAAAAATGTGTATAAAAGTGCCTCTGATTTCTGAGTATTAATTTTATATCCTGCCACCTTGCTAAATTCATTTATCAGGTCCAGTAGTTTTTTGACTGAGACTTTAGGGCAGGGGTCCCCAAACTTTTTACACAGGGGGCCAGTTCACTGTCCCTCAGACCGTTGGAGGGCCGGACTATAAAAAAAACTATGGACAAATCCCTATGCATACTGCATATATCTTATTTTAAAGTAAAAAAACAAAACGGGAACAAATACAATATTTAAAATAAAGAACAAGTAAATTTAAATCAACAAACTGACCAGTATTTCCATGGGAACTAGGCTCCTCTCACTGACCACCAATGAAAGAGGTGCCCCTTCCAGAAGTGCGGTGGGGGCCGGATAAATGGCCTCAGGGGGCCGCATGTGGCCTGCGGGCCATAGTTTGGGGACCCCTGCTTTAGGGTTTTTTATATACATTATAATATCATCTGCAAATAATGATAGTTTTACTTCTTCTTTTCCAATTTGGATGCCTTTTATTTCTTCTTGTCTGATTGGTGTGGCTAGGACTTCCAGAACTATGTTGAATAAGAGTGGTGAAAGGGAGCACCCCTGCCTTGTTCCTGATCTTAAGGGGATTGCTTTTAATTTTTGCCCATTGAATATGATGTTGGCTGTGGGTTTATCATAGATGGCCTTTATCATGTTGAGGTATGTTCTCTGTAGTTCCACTTTGCTGAGAGTTTTGATCATGAATGGGTGCTGAATTTTATCAAATGCTTTTTCTGCATCTATTGATATTATCATTTGGTTTTTATTCTTCCTTTTGTTTATGTGATGAATCACATTGATTGATTTGTGAATATTGTACCAACCTTGCCTCCCCAGAATAAATTCAACTTGATGATGATGTATGATTTTTTTTTATGTATTGCTGGATTCGGTTTGCTAATACTTTGTTGAGGATTTTAGCATCCATAATCATCAGGAATATTGGCCTATAATTTTCTTTCTTTGCCTGGTTTTGGAATCAGAATTATGCTCACCTCATAAAAGGAGCTTTGAAGTCTTCCCTCCTCTTGAATTTTTTGAAATAGCTTGAGAAGGATAGGAGTTAGTTCTTCTTTGAATATTTGGTAGAATTTGCCTGTGAAGCCATGTGGCCCAGGGCTTTTGTTTGTTAGAAGTTTTTTTGATAACTGTTTCGAAATCATTTGATGAAATAGGTCTGTTTAGGTTTTCTGGTTCTTCCAGATTGATTTTTGAAAGATTATATGTTTTAAGGAATTTGCCCTTCCTGCCTACGTTGTCTAATATTTTGGCATACAGTTCTTCATAGTATTTTCCTACAATCCTTTGTATTTCTGTTGTGTCAGTTGTTATTTCTTCATTCTCATCTCTAATTTTATTTATTTGAGTCCTCTCTCTTTTTCTTGTTGAGTTTGGTTAAATGTTCATTGATCTTATTTACCTTTTCAAAGAACCAGCTCTTGGATTCATTGATCCTTTCTATTTTTTTTTTTTTTAGCCTCTATGTCATTTATTTATGCTCTGATCTTTATTATTTCCTTCCTTCTCGTACCTCTGGGCTTTACTTGCTGTTCCTTTTTTAGTTCTTTTAGATGCAAGTTTAAGTTGTTTATTTGAGCTTTTTTTTAGCTTCTTGAGGTATGCCTGTAATGCTATGAACTTCCCTCTCAGAACTACTTTTGCTGTGTCCCATAAATTTTGAGTTGTTGTATGCTCATTTTCATTTGTTTTTGGAAATTTTTTTGTTTCTTTTTTGATCTCATTGTTAACTCATTCATTATGGAATGTCATGCTATTTAGTTTCCAAGTGTTTGAGTATTTTTCAGTTTTTTTGTTGTGGTTGATTTCTAGTTTCATGCCATTGTGATCCAAGAAGATGCTTGATATGATTTCAATCTTCTTAAATTTGTTAAGACATATTTTGTGCCCTAATATGTGGTCTATTCTAGAGAATGTACCATGAGCACTTGAAAAAAATGTATATTCTGCTGCTTTAGGGTAAACGGTTCTGAAAATATCTATTAAATCCAGTTGATCTAGTATGTCCTTTAAGTCAGCTGTTTCTTTGTTAATTTTCTTTCTTGAGGATCTATATAGTGATGTTAGTGGGGTATTGAAATCCCCTACTATTATAGTATTGCTGTTGATCTTGCTCTTTATGTCCATCAAAGTCTTTTTTATATATTTAGGTGCTCCTATATTAGGTGCATAGATATTTATAATGGTTATATCTTCCTGTTGGATTACTCTCTTTATCATTATGTAGTGACCTTCTTTATCCCTTACTATAGCCTTTGTTTTAAAATACATTTTTTCAAATTGAAGTATTGCTACCCCAGCTTTTTCTTTTATTTTCATTTGCATAAAATATATTTTTTTCCAACTTTTTACTTTCATTCTATGTGTATCTTTTGTTTTGAGGTGTCTTTTGTAGACATCATATGTATGGGTCCTATTTTCTTATCCACACAGCTACCCTATGTTTTTTGATTGAATCATTTAATCCATTTACGTTTAAGGTTATTATTGATATGTAGTTGTTTATTGCCATTTTATTCTTTAAAGCTACATTCCTCTTTTACTATATATTTTTTCTGTTTATAACAGGCCCCTTAACATTTCTTGCAGCATTGGTTTGGTTGTAATGAATTCCTTGAATTTTTTTTTTTGTCTGAGAAGCTTTTTATTTCCCCTTCAATTTTAAATGATAGCCTTGCTGGATAAAGTTGTCTTGGTTGTAGGCTTTTGTTTTGCATTACTTTGAATATTTCTTGCCATTCCTTTCTGGCCTGTAGTGTTTCTGTTGAGAAGTCAGATATCATCATTATGGGGGCTCCTTTGTAGGTGATTGACTTTTTTTCTCTTGCAGATTTTATTATTTTTTTCTTTATCTCTTAGCTTTGGTATTTTAATTATGATGTGTCTTGGTGTAGGTTTCTTTGGGTTTCTCTTTAATGAAATTCTCTGTGCTTCTTGAAGTTGTATGACTTTTCCCTGCATCAATTTAGGGAAGTTTTCAGCTATGATTTTTTCAAACAGGCTCTCTATCCCTTATTTTTTCTCTTCTTCTTCAGAAATCCCTATAATGCAGATGTTGTTTCTCTTTAGATTGTCACAGAGCTCTCTTAGAGTTTCCTCAGACTTTTTGAGCCTCTTTTCTTTGAGCTCATTTTTTCCATCCATTATTACTATAAGATCTTTGAGCATTCTAATAATCATTATTTTAAGCTATATATCTGGTAGTTTGGTTATTTCCATCTCACTCAGTTCTTTTTTGGGGGGTTTTCTCTTGTTGATTCATTTGGATTGCATTTCTCTGTCTTTCCATTTTGTCGATGTATACACTCCTCATTTGTGTTTTTTTGTGAAGCTAGCTAAGTCTAGGGTTGGTATTGTCTGCCTCCAATTTTTAGTTGTGTTATTTCTAGGTCTTCTTGGGTTGGCATCAGCTGTTCTTTGTAATCTGCTGTGGGCTACTTATCAGCTATCACTGTTCTCTTTGCTGTTTGTATTGGCATTTTCTATGTCTTAGCTGAGTCCGGTGTGAGGAGCCCTTCCTTAATCTTCCACTCTAACAAGGGTTGTTAGGTCCTGAACTGGTGCTTTCCATATCTGGCTGCTAAATGTGCTTGCCCTGGACCTCCCTATCCCAGGCCTGGTGCAGATCAGTGGCGGTCACTGCCTATGACTGGCTCTTATCAACCTTTTTGGAGCTACAGGTGATCCAGATCTTGTGGGTGCCTCGGCTGGGTCCAGCTGCCATTGTAAATAACAGCTGCACTCCCAGGCTTGCTTTTATCTACTTTTGGCCTGGGAGAAGTTCCTTTAAAAGTTCAAGTTCCCCTGAGATCCGCTTTCTGTTGCCTCTTATTGCTGACTACTTGGGTTCAGTACTGTAATTCAGTGATTAGGTATGGTATTGGATGTGGCCTGCTTCTTAGCCTCAGGTGTCATTGTATTTAGACATTTTATTTATTTATTTTATTTTGTTTCATTTTTTTCTTCATTTTCAGCACTCAGTAGGGTGTAGTCACAGGGGTCCAGTAGGTCTGGCCCCTTTTCTCCTGTTGTGTAGTCTGTCTACCTGCCTGCTGCCACTGTTGCTGCCTGGGGCATTTAGGCTCAGATGCGGTGGGTGCCAGCCTGCCTCCGCAGCTGCTGTGACCTCCACTGCCCCACGCATACCTGTTTCAACTGCTTCCAAGGCCGCCCCAGACTACTCTGCCACTGAGGGTGGCCTGTGCTGCTGGCAAGTTTGTGCATGAGCTTCCGCCTCCATGACATTCGCGGCAGCTTCTGCCTATGTGGGTGGGCCCACACATGCCTGCTCAGACCGCTTCTAGGCCTCTGCTGCTGCCAAGGGCGGGTTCTCGTTGCTGGGGGGTTTGAGTGATGACTCAGAGCTACTCAGTAGCTGTCGCGACTCCCACCTCCACAGCTGGACATGTGTGCGCCCACTCAGACCACCCCCAAGGTTGCTCGGCTTCCGCTGCTGCTAAGGGCATAGCCGTGCCCTGGGTGAGTTTGCACACTAGCCCAGACCTCTGCAGATGCTGCCGTGGCTTCCGCCCTCACTGGCCGGCTCTTGTGTGGACCCGTGTGGATCCCCTCCACTGTTGCTCAGGTCACTGGCCCCGCCAATGGCTGGCCCACACCGCAGGCAGGAATGTGTGCTTGCCCGGACCTCTGCAGCGGAGGCCATGATTTCGGCCTCCACAGGCAGGCCCACGAGGGCTTGCTCTGACCGCCCTGGCCTCCACAACCACGTCCTGCTGCTTCCAGCCTGCTTGCCCCTGGGGAGCACTCAGCAATGCAGGGGGGTGGTGTAGCTTAGAGCTCTGCACTCACTGTTTGTGTCCCTAATGTGCTGCCTGCCGCTAAGCACCTCTTTGTTCTAACTGGGGCAGGAGAGCCTCTGGTGGAGGGGGTAATTTCTTCCTTTTGCTGGTGATACTGTTCCCAGGAAAAATGTTTACTTTAGATTTGGGGAGTGACTCTGCCCAAGGGTTAGGATGTCCATCCCTCAAAGTGTCTCCCCCTGTGCCTTCGAGACCATACTCTCCCCTGGCAACTCCAATCCTCCCAGCGCTTGCTGCTCCTGGAGCTCCAGGAAAGTGGCTGTGAGTGAGGCTCTCTGTGCAGTCCCTATAATAGGGAGCCTAGGTCCGAGAGTTCTGCCTCCTTCTCTCAAACAGTATCTAGGCTCTTTTCTCAGCCAAATATAGTCCATAAGCCCCTTCCAGGCTCCAGGGCTCTAGACTAGGATTTCAGTTTTGGGGCTGAGGACCCACAGCTCGTTGGGCAACCTTCACGGTTGCAAGAGTCCCTCCTGGCCACCGCTTGCTCCCGGGTCAGGGCAGCCCTTTCCACAGGGTCTCAGTGTGGCTTCTTTAGTGGTCCTCCGCTATAGAATCCTTTTAGTTTAGTCCAAAGTTGGTCTTTCAAGATGAGTGTTCTCAGAATTAAGTTGTAGTCCACCTTGGTTCTGGGAAGTGGGAGTTGGAGCATCCGCCTACTCTGTGGCCATCTTGCCTCCTCCAGTATGTTTCTGTACCTAGAAAGAGGTCTTCTCCACATTGTTTATTACTACCAGAAATGGAAGTGCCTCTTAAATTTTATTTATAGACAATCACATTTTCTGGGAATAATGAATTTTGGCTTCTTTCCTTTCAAATTCTTACATTTTTTCTTTCCTTTTTTTGTTGTTGTTCATTTGTTTTTTTTGTTTAACTGGCCGGTGTCATCTTTAGTACAGTGTTGAATAAGATTTTAGAAAGTAATTATCCTTATTCTGTTCCTGATTTTAAATGGAATGCTTTTGATATTTTATCCATAAAGAGGATATCTTTGTATTTTTTTGTTGTTGTTGATACCATTTATCAGATTAAAACCAGTACCCTTCTGTTTCTGTTTTACTAGGATAATTTCAATCAAATTTCCAAATGCTTTTTTTATATCAATTTAAATCATCATGTGGCTTTTTCTCCTTTAATATTTGAATGTACTGAACTTCATTAATAAAGCTTCTAAGTTAAACATATTCCTGGTACAAACCAACATAATGCCACCTTATTTTAGTGTATTTGTTGTACTTGGCTTGCTTGTATTTTATTTAGGGTTTATACGTCTACTTTTTTTTTTTTTTGTGAGGTTGGCCAGGAGGTTTCCTGCTGCAAACCAGCACAGCTAGTAATTCCAAGTACTGAGTGGGAATGGTGTGGAATTAAGAAAATAGGCTTAAAGTAAAATGATGGGCTCAGGAGGCTTCGGCAATGCTGATGGCAATAACAGAGCATGCTCCACACCCACTTCTTGCTTTATTTATAGGGCAAAGAGGGCCATTAGCAAATCAAAGAGATCTCTGATCACATTTTTAAGGCAACCCAAGAATTCTACCAAGTGCGGAAAACCCCCACCATACATAACATCTTAACTTCACAAAACAAAGGATAAAAAAAACCCAAAACTGCCTCCAGTCTTTCTGGAGACATGGGGGGGGTAGGATGTGTATAAACAATCCAGCACTGTAGCTTAACAACCTTTAGCAACTTCACAGAACAAGTGAGGTGGGGGGGTTGGGCAGACTCTCAGCTTACTGCCAGTTCCCCACACCTCTGTCCCCCCAAAATCTAAACTGCAAAGACCATGTTGGCTTTCGGTCCCCAACAGTTTCCTTCCTTGTACTATGTATCTAGTTTTGATGCCAAAGTTGTAAAAGCTTCATGGCCTGAGTTTGGAGTATTTCTTCATTATAATTCTCTGTAATATATTATAGAAGGTCAGCTTGATTTGTTTATCCAAAGCCAGATAAAACTTATTTTTTAAAGTGTCTGGGCCAACTGCTGATTTTTTGAGGGTAGATTTTAAATTTCAGATTTTTTTGATTGGTTTTGTTCTATTCAGGTATTTATTTTCTTAATTCCATATTATCAAATTATATTTTCCTAGGAAATGGCCTATTTTGTGTATTTTCAAATGTAATGGTATGAAATTCTTCATAGAATTGTTTTTTGAAGTTATTAATATTTGTTATATTTCCAATTATATTGCCATTGTGATGCTAAATATTGTTTGTGTCTTTTTTTAAAAAAAAAATCAGTGTATCAGATATTTATTTTATTAGTCCTTTCAAAAAAAAAACAAATTTGGGTTTTATTTGTCCTTTTTATTGTCTATCTTCTATTTTTTTAAATTCCTGTTCTATTATTTATTATTTTTTTCCCTTCTGTTGGGGGCTTATTCTGTTGTTCTTTGTTGTTAGATGTTTAACTCATTAATTTCCATTCTTATAGCTTTTCTAATAAAAGCATATAAACGTCTCATCATTTAACATGTTCATTTATTTGTTTATTCCTTAATTCAACAAATACTTATGTGTTAGACACTGTTCTAGGTTCTGTGGATTCATTAGTGGACAGAACATCCCACAGCCCTGCCCTCAGATTTCTTAAATCTATTTTGAGTTCTTTATTCCATGAGTTTTTTAGAAGTATGACTTATATTTGCATGGGTATAGAGGTGGGGAGGTTGGTATCTTGGCTGTTTCTAATTTACTTGCATTTTATTTAGAGAATGTGGAATGTGTAATATTGATTTGGGGGGCACTTTTGAGCTTTGCTTTGTTTTTTTTAGATTTTTAAAAGTTCCATGTGTGCTTGAAAAAAATGCTGACCGTGTTAAATTTCTTTTCAATGTGGCAATTCAGTGACTCCACATCAATGTCAATAACCCTGCCTAATTTGACATGTCATTCGAGGTCACAGTTAAAAGGGCCTAATTCATGTCAAGATGGGTTCAGTAGTGAGTCAGGAGTGGCACTTGAGTGCTCTCTGCTCCAAGATAAGAGTTTAATGAGGACTGGTCCCCTTTTTCTTCTAAGGAGCAGTGGGGCAGAAAATCATAGACTGTCAAAACCAGGAAAATCTGTTAGAGTCTGTACACAGCCAGCAACAACCTAGCTTCTTTTTTTAATAAATTTATTTTTATTATTTAAAAATTTTTTCCCATTGATTTGACAGAGAGAAAAAGGGAGAGAGAAGAAAGGGGAAGGGAGAGAGATAGAGAAAAAAGAAAGAAAGAGAGAGAGAAAGGAAGGGAGGGAGGGAAAGAAGAGAGAGAGAGAGAGGAAGGAAGGAAGGAAGGAAGGAAGGAAGGAAGGAAGGAAGGAAGGAAGGGAGGGAGGGAGGGAGGGAGGGAGGGAGGGAGGGAGGGAGGGAGGGAAAGACATCAACTTGTTGTTCCACTTAGTTGTTCCATCTAATTGTGCATTCATTGGCTGCCTCTTATATGTGCCCTGAAAAGGAATTGAACCTGTGACCTCGGTGCACCAGAATGGCTCTTTCTACTCTGCCACAGCAGGGGCCCTCCCTTCTTGAGTAATTATTCAAAATACACTTATGTAGCACTTAAGTCTGTACCAGGCCCTGTTCTGAATGCTTTACAAATACCAACACAATTAATCTTCATACTGAACCTTGATGAAATTTATTATTCCCATTTCTTTGATGAAGAAACTGGGCCACAGAAAAATTAAGTCCTAAACAAGTGGTTCTCAAACTTTTTGAAGTTGGGTTGTATTTAAAATCCTACAAATAATTGTAGGTGTACTATATACAAACTTCTGAGAAATATGTTATAATAATTAAGTCAAATATTAAGAAAAAAATATAAAGTCCAAGAATGCTTTTATGGTAATTAAATGAAGTAAATATGACAAAATTAAATTTATTCTGACATTAATAACATTTTTATGTTACATTTTTTGAGTTATGCTTTTTAGAATTTGTAAGAAAGAGGGGTTAAAAAATAAAAAAATGACAAGAAAGTTATCTTTTTATATATATAAATATATTCTTGGTAAGACTTAGTAAATTTGGCAGGACCTGGTGTGAATGTGTTAAGATTTTTCATTCTTGTGTTTATGAGAAGCATGAGTCTGATGTAGTCCTAGTGATTTCTTCAATGTTTGGGCACATATTTGAAAGGCAAACTCTCACTTCCTCGTCAATACATTGAAGAATTCCTCTCTTTTTACTCTTGTGTTGAGGGTAGAAAATCCTAATTCACATAAATAGGATGTTGAAAATTGTAGTAAAATGTTCAAAGCTTTTTTAAGATATTGCCACATATTTTTCTTTTATAGAAATCCAAAAGACTTCAAGATACAACTCCTATGTTTAATCATCACTCCATGATCAGTGGATATAGCTGACAGTTCTTCTGTTAATGTTAAACCAAAATCACATGAAGCTTCCTTCCATGAATGGGTTTCTAATTGTTCAGTGTTAAGTGATGGAAAATGCTATAAATTCAATTCTGCCCATCAGCCTTCAAGTCCTATTTTATTTACACTTAACTTTTGCTCACTTCCAGAATTGGATTCTTCAATATCATGCTTCTTTTTGAGAAATCTATTCATTTTATTTGGGTGTATTTATCGAAAAATAATTTAATAATGTGTTAATAATAAATATAACAATGATGTGTTAACAAAAAGAACGGTATTTTTGTAATGAAATGGTATAATAGAGTAACTATATTTATTTTTATATCTGGGCACATGTTGCAAACCAGTGCAGCTAGTAATTCCAGGTCCCGAGTGGGAACGGTGCAGGATTAAGAAAATATGGGGTTGGGAGGGCCCTGTAATTGCTGCTGGTAAGAACAAAGCATGCCCAAAAACTGCATCTTGCTTAATTTGTAGGGCAAAGGGAGGCCATTAGCAAATCAACATATCATCTTAACTTTACACCAAACAAAGGATAGAAGAAACTTGGCTCCAGTCTTTCCAGGGAACATGGGGGGTAGTGTAAACAATCCAGCACCACAACTTAACAGTCTTTTTGCAACCTAATCAGGCAAGTGAAGTAGGGGGTTGGGCAGACTGTCAGCTTACTGCCTATTCCCCACACCTCTGTCCCCCCAAAATCTAAACTCCAAAAACCCTGTTGGTTTTTTGGTCCCCAACAGGCACATATTTTTCTGGAATACCATAGGGCGCACCTGGAAATCTTCTAGGGTGCACCAGTGTGCTCTGGTGCACACTTTGAGAACCACTGTCTTAAACTCAAAATAGTCGGCAGCAGAGTCAGGACTGAGCTCAGGCAGTCCCTGGCCCTAGGAACCACGCTGTCAGTGATTCCATGGTGCTGCCTCCCACATAGATCTTATGTTCAACTCTTGTGAAAAGGACATATTCTGTCACCCTACCACAAACTTCCAGTATCAAAATCCCTCCAGGGATAAAATACTGAAAGTCATATTCTTCACATGTCTCTAGGTTGATCCTGATATATAACCAGGCTTTGGATCCACGGACAGGCCATTCCCTTTATTTTTACAGATGGAGAAACCGAGGTTAGAGAGAGAAGGGATTTGCTTACTCGTTAATGGCACATGAAGGAAGGTCTGATCCCCTGACTTTTGCCCCTCTGAAAGCTCCGTGAGGGTACTGGGAGCTCAGTGATGCTAGCTGTGCCATGGTAACCTGTCCCACCACCTGCTTATGGGTCTGAACAGCTCATTCTTTCTCCAAGAGAACCCATGGACGCCACCTCTGTCTGATTTTCCTTCTGTATCTCTTTGACTTTCTCCTTCTGTCCCTGTATCTCAGTCTCTGTCTATTTGTTTAACTCTTTGTCTCTTGAGTAAGGTCTTGAATTAAGGAATTGAAGTGGAGATCCTGGAAGCTTGGGGGGTAGTGTGGGCTCTGGGGCCCACACTACATTCTTTGGTAGTGAAGAAAATTTTAGAATTAAATGGAGCTGTTTCAACTCCCAGATCTGCTACCCTCCAGCTTTGTTGTATTGGGCTGTGATTTACTCCGTCATTTAAAAAAAAATTATTTATAAAAAGAGGCATCGTAATATTGACCTTGTAGTATGTTGAGAGGACGCAATGAAAGCATACTTTTAAGTGCCTAGTACGTGGTGACAACAACAGCAACACATGTTGATCAAGGCACAGATCTAGGCTCCGTGAAAATGGGACAGAATCCCTGTCCTCAAGGGGTTTGCAGTCTAGTAGCAAGAAACAATATGTGTATAAACAAATAAACATATTATGTGTTCAATAGCAGTATGCTGGACCACTGGCCAAGGCTGACTGTGGATTTATTCTGACTGAGATAAGAAGTCACTGGGACTCTGATCAAGGACTGACATGATCAGACTAACATTCTCAGATGTTCACTCTGGCTGCACTAGACTGTGGGGGGTGAGGGCAGAGCAGGGAACCAGCGGGAGGTTATTGCAGTGGTCCGAGGGGAAAAAACAGTGGCTTGAGCAAGGGGAGTATCCATGGAGAAGGTGATGTGTTCATTGTCTGGCTATATTTCAAAAGCAAATCCCTCAATATTTGTTGGTGAAATGAGTGTGAAGTGTAAGAAAATGGAAGAAGTCAAGGATGACTCCAAGGTTTTGGCCTGAACAATTGGAAGAATATTGGTAAGGGAGGAAGTCAGGTGTTTCGTGGTAAGCATGCTGCATTGTGACAGCTGTTACCCATCCGTGCAGAGAGGAAAAGAAAACACTTGGCTTTGTTCTGAGGAATGTCCAGGCTGGAGTGTCCTCAGCATTCTGTTGATTTTTCAGCCATGAGGTTCTGTGAGCTCACCAAATGTAGATAGAGAAGAAAAATGCCCGAGAACTATGCCTGGGGCAGTCCACAGTTTTGAGACTGAGATTATGCACCTAACTCATTGAGGCCAACCAAAGTACATGAGAAGAAGTAATGAGTAAAATAGGAACAGAACCAAGAGAACGGAGTGCCTCAGGCTCAGGTGAGGAAAGAGTCTCAGGAAGGAAGAAGCCAGGACTGCATCGGCTGGTGCTCTTAGCCATGGTCTTGACAGCGTGATTGATGTTCAGCGATGGCAGTTTTCATTCTCCTTCTCTCTCAGTCTATCTTCTTGCCCTGGCAGAGCTGTTTGCTCACACTGTCTGCTTCATGACTTTTTGGTCCAGGAATGGGACATAGAGGATGGCTCTGTGATTGCCATCACTTGCAGACCATCAAGCTTACTGACAGCTTACTCTAAAACCAGGCTATCGCTGAATGCTGGAGTTTCATGGGAAGACTGCACGTTAGGAACATGGCACCCTACACATGCAAGCTATGAACCAGGACCTGATCTTAGATTATTGCAAGTATTTGAGCCTAATCTCAGCCTAAACCCAGTCCTGGGCCTAGGATCCTTGGCCCCATGTCATGGATGAGCTTAGTGAACTCACAGTGGCAACATAAATTCTAGAGCAGGTGTCCCCAAACTACGGCCCACGGGACACATGCGGCCCCCTGAGGCCATTTTTCCGGCCCCCGCCGCACTTCCGGAAGGGGCACCTCTCTCATTGGTGGTCAGTGAGAGGAGCATTGTATGTGGCAGCCCTCCAATGGTCTGAGGGACAGTGAACTGGCCCCTTGTGTAAAAAGTTTGGGGACCCCTGTTCTAGAGTTTACGCATATCCTTGATTTTAGCACTTACTACCAACCAAATAACAAGTTACTGGCTTAAAGAATAAAAGTATTTTTCCTGATTTTATAAATCTCCAGTGTAAGCTTATGTCTTCCTTGAATACCATACACAAAGAAAATAAAGACAAGAATCAAGTCTTTTCTTTAATCCTCTTTATTCCCTCCAATAAGCACATTTGGTTCTCCTACTGATTCACCTCTCACCTCCCCTGCAAACCTAGTCCAAACGCCTGTCACTTCTTGTCTGAGTTATTGCAAGGACAGCCTGCCTGCTCTGTCTGGTGGCCTCCTTCCCGTGCAGCCTCGTCTCCACACAGTATGCAGTGTGAGCTTTCCAGAGTATAGATCAGAGCCTGTCACTCACCATGTAAAGTCCCCCGGAACCTTCCTCCATCATGGGCTATGAGACCCCACAGGCTCTGGACCTGGTCTCCAACTCCCTCTCCAAATGTCATCCTCTTCACCAACCTTGAGCTGCATTCTCTCTTATTTCTTTCACCCAAACACAGTAGTTTATATCTGTCGCAGGGTCTTTGGCTTGCTCTTCCTTCCTCTGGAAGGTTCTTCCTTAATGTTCCCTTTGGCTTCCTGCTCTGCTCATTGTGCTGTCATTTCCTCTCCCTTGCAGAGAGATCCTTCCCAGCCCTAGCCATCTATAGTGGTCCTCCTGTTTTAGTGTCTATAATGTCCCCATAGCACCAATCAGGACCCGCCATGGTCTTATTTATATATTTCTTACTTTGCTGATTACCTAGTCCCTCTGTATACAAGCTCCTTGAAAATGGGGACTCGGTCAGACTTGTCACTGTCATAGGTTCCCTGCTGGGAACAGTGCGTAGCCTCTCCCAGGTGTTTAATGACCTGATGCACAATCCAAACTTAGAAAATTAATTTTAGGTTTAATTTTTGATTTCCATTAGATGTCCAGCTTTATTTATTGTTTTATGTTCAAGATGAGGTAACTTGTTTCGAGGATAATATAAGTTAGTGATTCTGCCCGAACCTTTGAGCCAGCCGAGTCCCAGAGTGAGGGGTCCTCTTTCCCGGGGCAGGAGTCAGAGGGTGCAGCTCCCTGTACTCCCCTCCTACATGTTCTCACCCACCAGAGCCCAAGGCGAGGGGTGCTGGGGATGCTTGACGTCTTCCTGGGACACGAGGAAACCCCAGGCCCCTGCCCTTTGCAACTCGTGCTCCCAGGTGACCTGGCTGATGCCCCAGCTTGAGCTAGAGGAGGCAGGCACAGAGCCCAGGAGAATTTCACCCTGTGGAGGACGCAGACTTTCAGGAATCCACAGAGCTGGCCAAGCTTCTGTGAGCATGCAGCTGGCCAGGAGCTCTGGCTGCCTCATTTTCCACCTGGAGCTCCAATGTCAGTAGCAACTATGAGTTCCCTAATTTTAGGGCACTTACTCTTATTTGGATTTTTTTTTTTTTTTTTTTTTTTTACAGAGTATGTTGTTTCAGGGGAATGCTGAGTGAGAAAATAGTGAGGTTCAGAGGTGAGAGGCTCCAAAGCTGTGGATTTTGATCCTGGTGGTGGGACTTGATTCAGAGTAGTTTGAGAGCCCTGTCATCTCCCCCTCAGTGTCCCCATCAGTCCTCTAAGTCAGTTCTGTTGAGAGTCCCTGCATTAAGGAGCACCACATCCACTCAGGCAATTAATTCTCAGAGCAAAAATCTACTTGAATGATTTCAAATTGGGAACTGTGGAGAGCTGGGTTCTGCAAGCAGTCGTAGCTAAACCCACACTCTGACCACACTGGGGGTCCATCTTATGTCAGCATCTCATATAAGCAACATTTTAGCTTCCTGGGTTGGGAAAAATGATTTCCCATTAGAAGACGCAAAGGGAGAAGAAAGAAAAGCAGGCTTGTACTCAACAACTATTTCTCCTGCTTACTATGTGCCAGACACCTGGCTAGTGACTCTACAGGTCATAACCTAAGCTAGGCCACAGGAGGACAAAGACCACAGCAGGACAGGCATCTCTCCTTAAACCTGCCCTTGTTGCGGGTACCCCGGCGGGAGTCTAAGTGCACCTGCTGTGTGTCACGCTGGGGTGAGAAGGGAGTTGGTCTTGGAGATATGGAGCAGCCAAACTCAGCAGTCCCAGGTGAGTTTGGAGGAAAGGTAAGAGCCAGTCACAGGAGTGGGACAGAATCAGTGAGAGCTTAGGAGCAGGACCTGGGTCCTGTGGTCCGATCAGCAGGCCCAGGATCCTGGCCCTGGAGGTCATCCCTACTGAGGAGCTGAGAAGCCAGACCCCCATCCAGAACAGCAGAGTCCAGGCTCCACCAAGAAGATGCAAAAATGAAGCCCATGTCCGTCTCCTGCTAAAAACCTGTCTCTGTGCTCATGCCCCCACTCCCCCGTCTACTGCTGGGCTCTTACTCAAAAATGATCGCTTTCACGTTTATATTCTCTAACCCTTCTTCCCAAAATCAGGCAAAGATTCTGCTCTCCCAAACAAACTATTTCTCAAATATGTTTTCCCCTCCAGCTACCTTGCCCTTGGTACAATTCTTTTTTTTTTTTTTTCTCTCATTCTTCTTGAAGTTTCCATTCTTGGCTTGCTTGTATCTCATTTGCCCTTTAATACTCTTGCTGTCTTTTCCCTCCCTAAATCTCTCTAGAGAGATTAGTTACCTTCCTAATCAATACACCCTGTGGCCTTCGCTTTCCTCATTTTTTCCTGCATCTCCATGTCACATCTCTAGGGACCAAATCACTGATCTGAGGCAGTGGCCCTATAAGATTTGCACTTCCTGTGCAGGGTTTAGGAGACTGGTGTGCTGGCCACCTGCAAGTATGGTAGGGAGAGACATGGCGTCTTTCCAACACTGGAAAGGCTCAGGCAAAGGAGGGGCACATCCGAGGGTCAGGGTTTCCTCTTTAGCTCATGTGAGGGAACAAGAGAGACTGAGTAGAAGAATGCCTGACCTGGATGAACTGGGCGTGATCCAGGCCCTGTTACGCCTTGACCTGTTGGCAGAGTAAGAAGCAAATCTGGATTAGACTGCGGGCTATTGTCCCTTGGGTTTGGATAAAGCCGCGTGCCTAATTGAGAACTTCACTTTCAGGGTCTCAGTCAGCCCTTTATAGCCAGGTTCCCAAGGATTTGAGTGTGTGCAGTTGGGATTAGATTAGTCAATACTTTAAGCCTCCCTCAGAAGGGAGTGCAGGAGGCCAGCCTTTGTTTGGAGGCAGCTGGGGTTTACAGATTTGCTGGGAGAAAATCCGTGTTGACGGTGATAGCCAGGGCTTTGGGTTAATTAAGAAAGCCCTCTGATTAAAGCAGAGGAAGGTGACTGGTCCTCCTGGTGAGGGCCGTCCTTGCTCCCAGGCCTCTTGTAGTGCTCAGCTGGTCTTTGCCTCTTGGCCAGGCTTCCTTCCCTTTCCTAATTTCCCAAGCACCGCGTGTTCCACAGCCATCCCCTCCCCACGGGAAAGAATAAGCTCAGCCGGCCTTGGTTTGGGGGTCGAGTTTGGCATCTTCCCCACCACAGTTGTTCTTGAGTTGCATTTTATTCTTCATTTCTATTCCGCACTAGGTCCTAATCATTGAAGTAGACGCCTGGAAGAAGGGAGGTTAGGGTGATTCTTAATATTATTTCTTAGTGATCTGGTTGACTTTTACCGGACAGCCATGATGATAATACAACAGTCCTGTTAATTTGTGCATTTCCTTCATGCTTTTAACTCTCAGCACAATGTCAGGAGAGAGAACCGGTGTGGGGCACTGGGTTGGACCACCTGGTTTCCTTTTCAGCAGTCCTGTAGTTGCTGTGTAAACTTGGGAAAGTTTCTCTCCTTCTCTGTGCCTGTTCCCCCACCTGTTTAACAGAGGTAATCATGCTGGTCCCCTCCCAGCCTCAGCGGGAATGAGAGGATGAATGAGCTCATGTCTGTAAGTGTGGGGAATTCCTTGGAGAAAGGTACTATGGAAATTCACAGATGTTGGGTATGTGTGCAGCACTCCAAGTTCTTGGCAAACACAGCCTCGTGCAGAGGACACCTTGCGTGCTGCTAGGATTCGGCCTTGGGCCACAGCATCCGGGACACGCAATGGGGACTAGCTGTTCCCCAGGCTCCATGCACGACCTGACCAACCTGCATGATGGATGCCAGTTCCATTCATACCAGTTTCTTCAGCAAGGAAATTACATGTGTTTCATTAGAAGTCTATCCCAGTGTTTCAAAAATCCTCTTGTTAGGGCAGTCTTCCCATATTCAATGGGATGAAAGAACGGCAGGCCATTCATTCATATTTATTTAGCAACTCTTCTCAACCAGGCATAGGATTAAGTGATGAACAGGACAGACCCTTTGAGCTGAAGGTCTAGTGAAGAAAGCAACTAATGTGGATGTGAATTGTGCATAATTCTAATCGGTGGAGACAGTAGTGCCTTATCCAATCATTTATATTTAAGCTTAACTCAGTTGGTTAACGTGGCCTCGCTCCCTGGTCTTCGCCTTCTCCTCCATTCAGCGGTGCGCCCGCCATCCCTCCGCACCGTCCCTCTTAGGGAGAGTGCGCGCACAGCCACACTCTGCTTGAGCTTGGAGCGTTCACCCCTGCTGTCAAGAATATCTTTGCAAAACACCCGGGTTTTCAGAAATACTAAATGGGACTTAGTAGAAGCAAATGAGGTCAAGGTAACAGAATAGGTTCATTATATTTCCATTGTCTGCACCAGGAAGGAACGGAAGAATATTTGTTGAACTAGTATTACAATTGGTATTACGATTATTATAGACTCTCAGGAAAACAGTGTTCCCTCCAGTGACAGTGACTGCTCTAACTGCTGGAAGTTAGAGCAGCTGGTGGACTTGGGTGGGCTCCTTGCTGCCAGGTTTTGGTCCCACATTCTAGCTTCCCAGAAGGCCTGACTGGGGATGGATGGCCCTCAGTGTAAAGGCCACCAGCCTTCCCGTGAGATGCCCTGAGACCTCAACAGAATTAACCACTCCCCTCTTTGTGCTTCCATTGGGATTCAATGTTTTTCTAATATTACCAATAACAGTTGACTACCTACCTTTGTGGTACTGCTTAATGGGATAAGTCTCTCCTCCTTTTAGCTTGTGCTCTCCCTAATGAGGGGAACCATGTCTAATTTGTCTTTGTCTCTCCATTAATCTAGCACATAGCAAGTGCTTAATAAATATTTGGGAAGAAGGAATATAGGAATTTTATATACTGAAGTCTCCAAGGAGAGCTCTGGAAATTCCTGTGCGTGTTAGCTACTTGGCACCGCACAGAGATGAGTGTGTATCAGAGACTGTTTTCTAATGCAGATGATGTAGGTGGTAGTTCTGTAGGGATCATCGGATATGGCTGATGGCCTGAGAGCAGGCGTATGCTTTCCCTGTGCTGGAGGTGCAGTGGGCTGGCGGTGGAGGCTCTGCCAGGGGAGGGGAGGGGCTCTGCTATTCCAGAGCCTTGTCCCAGGACCTAACCCTGCGGGAGGCTGCCCACCTGCTGGCTGTGTAGTGGTCGCCCCACCTTGTCGGGGTGACTGGCCTATCTCTGCTGCCTGTACCAAAGCTGTCCCCTTTCTGGGTGGGAAGAAGCCAGTCTCAGTAGAATTACCTCTTCTGCCACTTGAGGGGAGTGCTGCTTCAGCTGAGGGATTGGGGAAATGGCCAGCTCGTTTGTGGGCAAGGCAGCTGTTTGCAGAAACCGTGCTAGTGAGAGAAGGCTGCCTTGGGCCTGCGTCCTGTCCAGCCCGGCTCTCCCTGAGGCCTCCCGTTGTGCCGGACAGGTGGCAGTAGAATGCTGAGCAGGTAGTGGGGGTGCAGGAAAGAAAATCTGCTGGGAGGGGAGGGCTGTCACTGGACCTCTCATCCTTTCCCATGGGCACAAACTCTTTGGGACATGCCAAGAGTCTCATTGGCACACTGGATGTCCCCAGCTTTCCTACTGCTCTTTCTCAGCCCTCTGCGAAGTGACCAAGTTCAGAGACCACCCCCTGTGCCTAACTGCCATGAGGGACAGGCCCTTTGCCAGGGTGGCTTAGCAAGTACTTGGAGTGTTCTTTGCATCTCCTCTTGGGCCAGCCCAGGTGTGGAGAGGGCTATTCTTCATAACCAAGCCAAGGTGGGCACAGGAAGTCTCCAGGACACACTGAGTCTCTGCTGTGTACAGATCTAGTACCAAAAGAACCCTGAATTTTTGAGAACCTAGCAGGGCCTGACATAGAATGAACCTTTTCCTTATATTATCTCATTTACTCCCCCTTACGTCATCTCCGGGAGTATATTAATTACATACATCATATAGAGGGAGGAACGGGGGCTCACCACAATAAGTAACGTGCCCACATCTCCTGTGCTAATTACTAGTGGAGCTGGATTTTGCACTGAGGACCTGTGACTTCAAAGCCCATGCTTGGAACCATGGTTTCAGCAGCAGCCTCTCCAGGACTTTTGGAGGCAGATGAAAATGATAAACAATATGGACCTTCTTCTCAACTGAATAATGGTTGAAATGGGAGTCAGTATAACCACGTGAAAAAGAGGCACCAAAAATAGCTGAGGTGGGTGTCGCTTGCCATGTCACACATCCTCTGAGGGACACAGAGGTGTGGAATGGAATATGGTTAAGAGAGGTCTCTTAGAAGAAGTGATGTTTTTGAGGAAGACTCAAGTCAAGCTCAAAGGCAACTGGAGTTGTTGGGAGGAAGTGATATTCTGTGTGGAGGAGTGATATTCCCAGTTGGGAAGTCAGATCACTTTCAACAAAGACCACCAGCCTTTCCATGTCCCTTGAGAGGGACAGCTCCCTGCACAGTGTCCAGGCTCTATCTACCTGTTTATTGGTTTTGTTAGAACTTATTTTACAAGAGCATGAGCCAAACTGATGACAGGCTGGGAAGCAAGATATCAAATTCTCCCCAATTTATTCTTACTCAACTGTGTTCCCTCTGGATTATCAACTCCTTGATGGCAAAGATCTTCTCTGGTTCACTGCTGTTGTCTGTGTCTAGCCCATGGCAGAAACTCAATGAGTATTTGTAAGTTGGTGCTCTGAGCCTTCAGGGGAACAGTGGTCCCACCACTGGCAGTAACCCAGGTGTTGGGAATCCCAGAGCAGCTGGCATTTCTGGTGGGGCTGCTTTCTGCCAGATCTTGGTGCCACAGGGAACGGGAGCCCCAGGGCCTGGTGGAGGTGTGGGAAGGACACCTGGCATGCAGGGCCCTAGGGCAAAGGCTGGTCCTGCCTAAGCTTTGAGTGTGACAGGGTGGTGGTGGGGAGGGTTGTTTACAGACTGTCTCCACTCCCTCCTGTCTCTGCACACATCTGTCACAGTGAATTATAGATGTTGGGACACTGTGCCAGAGGGGCAGAGGGAGAACCGGAGTAGAACAGATTCAAAGGAAGTGAAAGTAGGAGTGGAGGCAAGACAGCTGGGAAGCCAGGCCTCGGAGGTGCCAGGCCAGCAGGCATGCTCACTCAGGGGACATGGGCCATCCTTCAAGGCCCGGTCAGGGCTCCATGAAACCCTCTCAGACCTCCCCTGTTCACACTGAGCTCTCCCTCTCCCTCCTCTGAAACTCTCTTACATGCGTTATTTGTCTGACTCTTTGGCATACAACTATAGCGACTCTATTTTCTGAACTGAAAATCAGGATATGTGATCTAACAATAGACTGAATTGTTAAAATTGAGGTTGTCCGAAAAAATCCGCTGTGTGTAGCCAGCTCAGAGATGACTCTGCGGTTCCCCTTCACTGTCAAATCTGCCTATTTGAATCTGTTGTTATTTGTTTGTTTTTAAAGTCCTCACGGTCTGAGTCTTATCTCCTCTTTGTTCATTGAGCAAAGAGGGTGTCCATTTTGAATCTCTGACGGATCTCCACTAGTCCATCCACGCTTTGGAGAGTGGGATAGAGACATCTAAATTTTCCTTCTGTTTCTCGAGTTTGGTTTTTTTCTCCCCAAATAAGATAATTTAGGATTTTGCCTGATTTGTGTTTTCCATCTTTAATTGTAAGATAAAGAAGAGAGAAGGACATGAGAAGGCTCATGGTGAATGCAGGACACAGAGCTGGAGATAGTGTGTTTTGCAATAGGAAGGACATGAGAAGGCTCATGGTGAATGCAGGACACAGCTGGAGATAGTGTGTTTTGCAATGGGAAGGACATGAGAAGGCTCATGGTGAATGCAGGACACAGAGCTGGAGATAGTGTGTTTTGCAATGGGGATGTGCTTGAGAGTACACAGGGTAGACAGGTCCTAGAGCTCGGCAGAGAGGCGGCTGCCCTGGGGGGTACTGGTGACATCATCACAGCACCCAGTGCTCACGGGGTCCTATAGGTTGCCATTTCTCTTTGCTTTCTGCTGAGTTTTAACAATTCAGGTATAAGTATAGACATCTCAGTGTGGAAGAGAAAAACTCCAGGTCATCTTGTCCCTCCATCTGCCTCCAAAATGAGACCAAACTTCACCCATTCTACTCAGATGAGTACCTGGCGTGCACAAAGATGGTATCAGTCTGATGGTTAACTCCCTGAGGGTGGACAAAAATAGTTTACAGTTTTATTCCCTGCCATATCTGGCATGGTAGTAGACACACATGTTAAGGATTTAATTCATCCGTAGTTCACAGGGAAAGAGACGGCCAGTCCTTCTCTGTCACCTTCTCCCATACCTAGCTGCCTTTACAAACATAGGGCTCTTCCAGTGCCGACCACAGTGTTTCTTGGCTTGCAGGACATGATCTGAGCCAGGGGCAGAAAGTTCCTAGGATGTTGTAACTGAAAAGCATGAACTGAAGGAGCTCTCAACCTTGCCTCCAGCCTGTGCCCATGGCTGCTTTGAGCTCAGTTCTCTTCACCCCAGATCTACCACCTCCCAGGCCTCTAGCCCCCATTGTCATCACGGATCTTCCGCACTCCTACCCTTTTTGAGCCTGAGCGAGAGAATGAAAATGAATACAGCCCGCAACTCGATCAAGAGCCTAAATATCAGTTGGGAAATTTTTAAGAATCCAAAACAGTGCAATAGGAAGCCTAGAAAGATGTACAGGTCTTAGGATAAAAAAATTCAAGAAACATTGATCTAAACTAATTTGCATTCATCTGTTTCCTCTCTTCTTCCTTGCAAACAAGGAAGCTCTATGAAAGAGAAGGAACTGATGCCATTTTGAAAATAATCTACCATGTAAAGCAATAGATGTCCTTTTCCATAATTTTCTCCAATCATGCCTCCCACCCCTCTGTTTTCCCAGCACAGTCCATTCATATCTTCTGGACCCAGGAAGGAAACCTTCTCAGACTAACCCTTCTGCTTTCCTGGTGGTTACTCAAAGGAAGTGTAGGCTTGAGGGTTGAGCAGGGAAATGAGAGAAAAGAGGACTGTCAAGGACTCTTTTGTAAGAACTTAATAAATATCCTGTTTACTCAAAAAAAAAATAGTCACAGGGGCTTTCTAGTAGTAAAGGACTTTAGGGAATAAGAAGAGGATATGAAGCTGAATAAGGAAGGAAAAGGTTAGAAGAGGAGAATAAATTTCCTCCCTGGTGGAAGTGAGCCCAAGGGCAGCAGGAAACTTGTTCCCTAACTTGTGCTGGGATTTTTTAACATTATTCCCAAGAGTGTGAGTGGGGAAAAAAAATGTGGTCAGGACTTCTTACTTCTCAGTCACTGAGTCTCCTCTATGCCTGGCCCCCACTCTGAAAGCTGTCCTTAGGGGCTTTTCTCCAGGGACACCCTGCTTGGACCTCGTTCTTGTGGGAAATTGATTATACCTCCAGCACTCTCCCTGATTCTTCTGTCCTGTGACTTTGTTACTTAAAGAAAAGTCACAAAATCCATAAAATTCATAGCAAATGGGAGGGGTGGAAGGGATCACCCTTACTCATCACCAGTCCCCAGCTTGTTTTTTTTAATAGAAGAAGCCACAGAGGGTGGACAGAAGGGACTTCTGAGAAGTCACATGGCTGCCAAGCGGACTCCGTCCCAGGTTTCCTGATGGGGATGCTACTCGTTGTTATGGGTTTGTGTGAGGTCTCTTTTCTACTTAGCAGTCACCTTTGCATGTGGAGCACAAGGTAGTGCCCTGGTACAAAGCCCTTTGTGCAGGCTCTGTGGGTGGTGCCAGCGATACTAGGGCCTTGGACAAGTAACACATGTCTCCTCTATTGTGGGTGTGTCTCAGCTGGAGTCTGGGGCAATAAGCTTTTCTACTCTTCCCTGCAGAGAAATGTCTGTCACCCAGAGGCTAGTGCTTATAAGAGATTAACCTTGTCTCCCCCCTTTACCCTGAGATCACCTGTGAATCACCTCCCATTGGTCCACGTGACCACAACTCCAGCAGGTGGCTAGCCATCAGATCCCCTGTCTGCTTCTTATCATACTCTGGGACCTGTCCTTTTGTCATTGGATGGCCCTGAGTTGACAGAGTCCTCAGAGTTGGAAGGGACTTATGGTTCCAGTAACATTTCTGCCATATCTCTGATAAGCGCTCATTTAACTTCTGCCTAAATACTTGTAGGGATGGAGAATGTACTGTTATAGGTCTATTCCCGTTTCAATCAGGAACCCCACCAGTGGTCCTAGTGCTACTTGCCAAGCCCACAAGCAGAGGCAATGCCATCTTCTGAGGGCAGTTCTTCAGATGTCTGGAGTCAGCAGTCCTGCCTTGCTTGAGTGTCTTCCATTCCTCGCATGGCATCTCATGTACTTCGGCCATGCCTTATTTTTTTAATTTTATTTTTTTTATTTTTTGTATTTTTCTGAAGTAAGAAGCAGGGAGGAAGATAGTGAGACTCCCACATGCGCCCGACCGGGATCCACCCAGCACGCCCACCAGGGGGCGATGCTCTGCCCATCTGGGGCATTGCTCCATTGGAACTGAAGCCATTCTAGCACCTGAGGCAGAGGCCATCAAGCCGTCCTCAGCCCCCGGGCCAACTTTGCTCCAATGGAGCCTTGGCTGTGGGAGGGGAATAAAGAGACAGAGAGAAAGGAGAGGGGGAAGGGTAGAGAAGCAGATAGGTACTTCTCCTATATGCCCTGGCCAGGAATCAAACCCAGGACTTCCACATGCCAGGCCGACGCTCTACTGCTGAGCCAACTGTCCAGGGCCTCAGCCATGCCTTATTTAACAGTGTTTTCAGAGCCTTTCCTATTCTAGTCACCCTCTCCCATTGTCAGTGTCCCTTTTAATAGAGGGTGCCAGAGAAAACCTCCAAAAGTGGATACTGTTGGACTCATTTTATTTGTTCCAAATATTACACATCTGCCAATATAATCTAAGTTTTAGGGACATTATACTTTTTGACTTATATTGAGCTCAGATTCAGTGTACACCCCTTATCTTGTCCTGTGCTGTCTTCACCCACATGCTTTTCTCAACCTAAATGTAGGTCCTTACTGTTGTCTGATTCACATCCAATTTGTTGGTATCAACCAATCATGTTAGGTGACTAAGATATTCATGAATCCTCTTACTGCTAACCAGTACGTTATCTTGTCTTCTCAGCTTGGTGATATTTGCACATTGTAAGCTTGCCGTCTTTGTCTTTATCCAAATCATTGATTAAAAATATTGAGCAGGAGAAAGTACAGGACTGTCACACATGATCAAGGATCTCCCTTTATTATTTTATTAATAAATTAATTTATTATTAATTATTAAACCCTGGGTACTTCTGTTCAGCCAATTGCAAGTCCATGTGATCCATGTGGTGCAGAGATCCCTGCATAGAAGATGGTGGTCAGCCCACCTCAGCGGCGTGTTCCAGTAAATCCCTTGGAAAATTCTAACCTCAGTCCCCAGTGTTTGCCTTGATATGTCTTTTTGCACAGAGGCTGTGGTCACAAACATGCCTTTTGTGTCTTTCTTTTGGCAGAGAAGGGACTGATGATTTGGCTTCCTAACCCAGAGCCCCGAGATACCCTTACCACCTGGTTGGTGCCCTGAGGATTTTGGCTCAGGCATGGATGGGCTTGGAGCCAACTTCCAGGCACCAGTCCAGGGCTCTGGTTGGACAGCCCTTCAGAATTCCTAACATAAATGATCTTGTCACATCTGGTGGAGGTTGGAGGTATAGGGATCAAGCTATGCGTCTAGTGTTCCACTCTGAGAGTCTTTCTAAATTAACATCAGCACATCTTCAAGGCCAGCCTCAGGAAATACATGTCAAAATCTGCTAGCTTCAATTATCCAGGGGTCACTACTTCTGAACTGAGACTGGAAAGTGGAACTTCGCAGTATGAAGCCAGGTCTTATCAAGGCTCCAGGGGTTTGATGGCTTCAGGGAGGAAAGCCATGTGTCCAGAGTCTCACTCTTCTCCTGGGGTGGGTCTCTCCCACCCCTTTCTGATCTTCTCTCCTGCTGACCGTTTTCAAACTGTGTCAACTCGCTTTCATGACCTTCCATTCATTCTGAAATGCATCTCTGCTTTCTACACTGCTCACATCCCCTCAACAGTTTGAGAGGGTAGGGACCACAGGAGAAAGAGAGGCTATCTGGGGAGTTTGCTTCCATCCTGGAAGGAGGCACTCAGGGAAGAGGACCCTATTTCCCATTGAAGAGAAGATGGAACAAGCATTTCTTCTCTCCTTCCAGAAGTGAAAGACCTTGGAAAGGTGTATCTATCTCATCACCGGTCATCATTGCCTTTAGTTTGGTAAGCCAAGCCTTCAGTTGATCCCAGTGCCAGGAGGGGACCATGGGTAGGATCACATGGGTGGCCCGGTGGTATGGCGAGGGGTGAAACTGAGTGGGACTTGCATAATCTCTGCATTTCAGAAGAGGGGACAATACAGAGATGTTCCCCAATATGCCCACCTGGGGAACTTAACCAGAGGCCCCCACAGAACTGGAAAGTCTGTTGTTCCCCTTTCTGCAAAGTCGCCTATTGCTAAAGGGGGAGAAGGGGGGGAGAGGGATAACGGATGGAGAGTTTTCTTTATCAGGAGAGGACACCAGGCCCACATGGATATTAACAGGATCTAAAAGAATAAATAAATGAGGAAAAAGTAATATCTTTCTTGAATCTCCAGACCTTAAGAGGTAGAATAATGTTCTCTTTGCTTAAATGCTGAAGCAGTGGGTGGCTTGTGTTCCCTTCTGGGACATACTGGTTTGCATTTCCTGTTTGTCTCCTCTAGGTCTGACTTCTGTATGAACAGGTTTGTCTTCTAAGACCTAATTTTCCTTTCCAGGGGTCCCGGGGCCCTCCCAGCACCGCCCCACTTCCCCAGCTGTCCCCTGGGGCCCCTTCCTTTGCCAGCACCCACCTCTCCTCAGTCCGGAGAAGCTCTGTCTCCTCTCTAATGCCTGACGTTCAGATGTTTTCTTCTTTTCCATGTGCTGTCACTTTGCAGTACATATTTTAAGGACCAACCTATTATTTTTAGCCTTTTTATTTTCAAAATCTTAGGATGAGGGGCACTTAAAAATAACTTACTATGTTGTTTTTTTCTCTTTATAAAACAGTCCTTGTTTACTGCAGAAAATAATTTGAAACTACAACTAATTATCTTTTTAAAAAAGCAAAGAGGTCCTGGCCGGTTGGCTCAGTGGTAGAGCATCGGCCTGGCATGCGGAAGTCCCGGGTTCGATTCCCGGCCAGGGCACACAGGAGAGGCGCCCATCTGCTTCTCCACCCCTCCCCCTCTCCTTCCTCTCTGTCTCTCTCTTCCCCTCCCGCAGCCGAGGCTCCATTGGAGCAAAGATGGCCCGGGCGCTTGGGATGGCTCTATGGCCTTTGCCTCAGGCGCTAGAGTGGCTCTGGTCACAACAGAGCAATGCCCCAGATGGGCAGAGCATCGCCCCCTGGTGGGCGTGCCGGGTGGATCCCAGTCGGGTACATGCGGGAGTCTGTCTGACTGCCTCCCCGTTTCCAGCTTCAGAAAAATAAAAAAAAAAAAAAAAAAAAAAAAAGCAAAGAACAATCATTCCTAATGTGATCTTTGTTAACATTTTGGTGCATTTTCCTCTACTCTGTGCACATTTGTGTGTCTGTCAAGTAAATAAGATGGGATATGGACATTTTGTGACCTGATTTTTGCAGAATGCTTCTAAAATCAGAGTGGCACCCTTTTGTTTTCTTCCCCAGTCTGTACAAGACAATGGTCCAGCATATTTCTCTCTTGGCCAACCCATGACTGAGTGTTCTTTTCATTTCTCTCTATTCATTCCTGAGATCTTCCTGTGGCTGACGCCTTTCCTAAATGTATTTCTTACTATAGTGTCCTGGTGCTCAGAGAACTTCTTCTCTTTTAGGAGAGGTTGTTGTGGCTCTTACCAAGCAGCCTGCTGTCTTCTTGCCCCACCTTAGCCCTATGCTACTCATGATGAGCAACATGTCTGCCCCCCCATGATGGGAGAGGCCCCAATTAGGAGAGGCAGCAGAATGGGGCATATGTGTAGAAGGATTGAGGCGGCTCTAGATCCAGGGGCTCTCTGTCAAAGGAAGGTCTGGAGAGAAATCACATGCTAACTACAGAAAAAAGAGAGGTGGGACACAGACATCCCCGCCTTAGAAGGGCTGATCAACCAGAAGGAGATCTGTCCTACTGTCTGTGGCCCTGAGGATGGGATGAGCACAGGAATTGCATAGATGGCCAGGAAGAGGAGAATGTAGAGGTCATGGAGACCTTTATTTTACAGACAAGAAAACTGAGTCCCAGAATGGAGAAATAATTCTAACAACTAACAATGCAGCTGGGACTTGGGACCAGGTCTCCTGACTCCCAGGACAAAGCTATTGCACAACCCAGTGTTAGAGCAGATCTACAAACTGACCTCATGGTGGTGAAACATTGGGTCAGGTGGCCAAAGGCAAGTATGGCTCCTCCTTTTTTTTTTTTTTTTGTTACATGTAGAGAGAGACAGAGAGAAGGACAGATAAGGACAGACAGGAAGGGAGAGAGATGAGAAGCATCAATTCTTTGTTACAGCATCTTTGTTGTTCATTGATTGCTTTCTCATATATGCCTTGACTAGGGGGGCTCCAGCAGAGCAAGTGACCCCTTGCTCAAGCCAGTGATCTTTGGGCTCAAGCCAGTAACCATGAGGTCATGTCTATGATCCCACACTCAAACAGCGACCCTGTGCTCAAACTGGCGACCTCAGGATTTTGAAGCTGGGTCCTCTGTGTCCCAGTCTGATACTCTATCCACTACACCACCACCTCATCAGGCTGTGGCTCCTCCTTGACAACATTAGGAGTAAGGTCAGTCACTTCCTCTTTTCCTGAGAAGATTAGGGTTTGGTGATGTGAGGGTCTGTAGGAGGTGATGACTATCACCCTTCCCTAAAAGAAATCAGGCAACTTAAAAGTGTTTCATAAGTGCCTGATTTAAGCCAAGACTGAGACTAAGAAGTTCAGTGACTAGAAAGTTGTCCCTGCCATCAGAGAGTTTAATAAGTGCCACCTGTGTGGTGGAGACTTTGCATGTCAGGGAGGCACAGTAGAAAATGATGGATCATAATGAGCTGCAGGCAGAAAACTTTGGAAGAAGCTGGTT
The DNA here is from genome assembly GCF_036850765.1 of Saccopteryx bilineata. Classification (NCBI taxonomy): domain Eukaryota; kingdom Metazoa; phylum Chordata; class Mammalia; order Chiroptera; family Emballonuridae; genus Saccopteryx; species Saccopteryx bilineata. The sequence goes on from NC_089490.1 coordinate 96,730,972, forward strand.
TTGCAAGGATAAATAGGATTTATATATACATAGTAGCAGGAAGAATATCACATCTGGCTATGAAGTCACACTAATGTAACTCAAATTCCAGTTTCTTAATTATATTCATACATTTATCCATCCATCCATCCATGCATACATTGATTTATTCACTCACTTATTCTCTTATTCAAATAATATTTATTGAGGGCCAGGGCTGTTGTTCCAGGTTTGGGGAATACAAGACTGGATAAAACAGGCAACCCCCCCCAACCCCCAACTCTGCTCTCATGGAGCTTACATTCTAGTAAGGTTGCAGAGTGACCTTGGACAAGTCAACCTTCACTCCCTCAGCTTTAAAGCTGGAGTGCTGACTCCCATCTCACAGGGCTGTCAGTGAGCAAGTGACACAGCATGATGAAGATTGAGTGAGAAGGCATACATAATATCCCTCTCAGGACCCAAGCTCTTGGGAATGTTGCCTGCAGAATGTCACTATTGTTATTGTGACAATATGATTATTGTTACTAGAGAACAGGAGCTGATAGGCAGTCACACCTCAGGTGTCTGGGAATGGAAGAGGGCTGATGGGGAATGGAAGGAAATCAGATGGGAAAACACGGGAAAATGACGGGGGAGAAAGCCTGGAGGGAGGGAGGTAAAAGCCAGTGAGCAGAGTTCAAGCCCCATGTAGTAGGCAGTAATGGTGAGGTAAGAATTACAGATTTCTGAACAGAAGCTCTTGGTTCCTAAGAGACATCTAATGATGAGAAAATAAGTAATGTTTACCCACCACTAACAACCTACTAGAAACTCTGCTAAACATTTTGCAAGGACAATTTCATTTATTCCTTATAACTCCCCTAGGAGGCAGCAATTTTATAGATGGGGAAACCGAGGCTTAGAGAATGGAAGTAATGACCCAGAATCATGCAGTAGAGCCAGGATTCAAACCCAGCACTGGTAGCTGCTACCCTCAACGTGTCTCCCTGAAGTGTGGTGGCGGTGGATGGCAGCTGGCAAGAGACGAGGTGCTGCGTCTCAACAGAGCTCCCACTTGTTCCAGGGAAGTCTTCTAGGGAGAGGTGGCCCCCACAGCCCAGAGAAGCCGCGACCCAGAAGAGCCCCTGGCAGCCATTTTCTGTGTTTGAAACAATGCTGCTTGCTGAAGCTCTTAAGTGCCTTTGATTCTGGCTGGTGGGGAGAGTTGTCCCAGGGTTGTGTGTGGGGATGGTAGATGTGTTTATGTGATGGGAATGACTGTGCTGGCTCCCTAAGGAAAGATTAGGATGAGAGCCCAGTTCTCTGTTTGGGGACTTGAACTGAGGTTCTCTGGTGACCTGGAAAAGATGTCTGCCTTGCAGATCAGCTCAGAAACTTCCCCAGTCCGTGGTAGTTCTGCTTTTCTCTCCTTTCGTTTGCCCAGCAGCTAGGGCAAGCTTCCGGTGATCTACACCGGAGAGTTAGTCTACCTCTCAAGCAGCAACTCATTACCAGGAGTTCCCTTCACCTTTGGAATCTCCATGTAAATGTTTTCTTCTCCAGGGGATCCCCCTCTTTTATATGTGAGTGAAGCCAGCACTAAAGAAATGTGAGATCATTTACTTCCTGAGATCAGCGTGACCACAGACTGGCGTTGGCGAGGGCGGCGAGGAGCGAAGGGCTGGGACGGTTGATCCTGGAAAACCCATGGGGGCGGCGCACGTCGCCTGGGAGAGGATTTCTCATTTCTTCCCCAAACCTTGCTCTGTCACTGGACCTGCACTTGACCTGCCCTCTCGTGCAGCTTAGCTCCGTCAGTGGCCAGCCCTGAAGAGTGCCAGCACGTTACCCTCAGAATCCACGTGATCCCCAAAACGAGGACTGCATGGATACCAATGAAACCACTATTTCTGCTTCTCAGGCAGGAGAGTAGGAAGTGACCACTGGCTTGTAAAAAGCTTGTGCTACCAAAGTAAACCATCACTGGGCTGGCACTGAAGGGGCCAGCTCCTTGTTTCTTTGTGACTAATCTCTTTAATCTAGGTTCCATTCAGTTGGAACTCAGTGATCATTCTGATTTCACTAATATTTATTTGATGAAGTGGCTACTGTGTGCCAAGTGCTGGGCTGGGACTTTCACATAGTTAGGTCATTTAGTCATTTCAAGAGCAAACGGCTCAAGGTTTACCTTTGCATGATCTATGAGAAAAAGTGTGATTAAGCAAGTGGGTGGTTTGTGCAAGATCGCCAGGGGAGATTTTAAACCACTTAAGAGGACAAACTGCTTCCGAGAGGCCTGCCAATACTACAGAAGTCCTCTCTCTCCCGCGTGCACTCCCAGCCGATCCAGGAGGCAGGAGGAGGCAGCGGGAAGGACCCCGGTCAGAGAGTCGACAGAACGAGATTCTATGTCTGGTGGTGTGCCATGTCCCTTGGCACTGCACAGTGCCATCCAGTGCCCATTCCTCCCCCTCCCCGCCCCCATGCAGCAAAATCATCTCTCCACAAAGATAGCACAGCCCTCCTCAGAACTTTGCTGAGGGTGCGGAACCAGGTGTGTGGTGTGCCGCCTTTTACCTAAAAAGGGGAGAAAACACAAATACATGTGCCTGCACATTTGCACTTGCTTTTGTATTCATAAGCCATTCTGTGAGCTTAGTTAAAATATAGTAATAGTGTTTGCCTCTGCAGAATAGAGAGAGCTGGGAGTGAGGGCTGGGCAGCTGGGGACAGAGATGGGAAGAAGACTCCTCACCGTGGATACGCTGTTTTACCCAAGGAATGCGTTGGCTGCTTAAAAATTAAATTCATAACAAAACCTTCCTGAAATCTAGATATAATACGCAGAACTCTCAATCCAGAAGTTACCTTGGCATTACCTGTCCTAAATACCAGTGTTAGCTCTTTCTGATCACGATCGCTCCTAAACTACCTTCAACTTGCCCCAAGGTGGGTGCTATTCCTTAGTACCAAGTTACTTGGCAGAAATTTTTGATGTATTGGGTTTCTGCTGCTTTCTTTACTTCCTCCTCTCTGCAAACACGCATGAATGTTGTGCATGCACGGGCACACACACACACTCCACCCCCCAACACACACATCTGTGGGAGCCGACCCCTTTACACTAGGTCGCTGCCACCCCGAGGTCCTCCACACTAGCCCCACACTTAACCTGAAAGAAAGTGAGGCTGAGGCAGCACTCATTCAAAGAACTTGCTTCTTCTACCCAAGGACTCTGCTTTTCAAATCCAGAGTGTTCAGAAAGGCACAGGGAACAGAGTGTCGCCAGGCCTCTGCTGTCGGTCACAGCCCCGCCTGCACGAGGCACCAGCGGTCTCTCTGAGACTGCACCCACGACACAGCATGCCTTGTCAACGGACCGCAGTTTCAAAGCTCAGGGTTGACTTTCTTTCTCTCCAGTGCCTTAAAGTTTACATATTTTTACATATCCTTAGATTGGAAGGTATGGGTCTGGCCATGGGCTTAGCTTTTGCTCTGCTGATGGCCTCTTGATTGTGTGTAAAACCTGGAGATGCTGCAGAGAACTCGGTGCATAGGGAATCCAGGCACGGCTTGAGGGGCTCGTGGACTTCGCAAGATAGACCTTCAGATGGAAATGTGGAGGAAACCTTTAGGGCTGTCCCTTCCAGCCCTCAGGACAAGACACTAGGGCAGTGCCGCAAACAGTGATGTGTGTGGAAGCAGCATGTCACATGACAGACGCCATGGGAGTTTCTGAGATTGGAGAGGCTAGGTGACAGGACAATGTTTCCCAAGCTCCCTGGTGTATTTTGGTTCGGCAAATTGATGTGTTGCTGCAAGAGTTTGAGAAAAAGCTAAAACATAGGATGAGAATACACAGCCCATTTGATGACTTTCTTTTAACTGAGTGGGAGAGATTTCTAGGACATGGGCTTTGGTAAAATATGGTCATAGTCAAGAAAATAGTTAAATATGCCTCCGTGCTTTTGAGTATTGTTGGTGTCACTTGCACTCTGTTATTTTTTCCTTCAAGGGTTATTTGGGGAAAATTGTATACATCCCAGGGTTGAACTTCTAAACAAATACAAGCTGCAGCCAGCCCCAGAGCTGCAGATGGGCATGTTCCTGGAATGGCCTTTGTGAAGTATGCTTCTTCTTGTTCAGCTCCATCTGCTCCTTCTGACCCCCCCACTCCCCCACACACACTACACACACACACACACACACGCACGCACACACACCACACACATACACTACACACACATGCTGTTCCTTCCTTTGCAGAAAAGATAGGCAAGTTTCTTTCTTCATTCTAGAGCAAATGCTTTTGAGGGTGAAGTTTATGGTGATGATATTTTTCTCTTTGTACCATTTGCTAAATCAATTTTAAAGTATTGTGCGTGGATTTGAGGTTCCTAGGAGCAGGACTGTTTGTTGTATACTCCTGGAGCCTCCAGCAATGCCTACCCCATGCCCTTGGGACTCAGTTGATGTTTGCAGATGGTGACTATGACTGAGGAGTCTCCATATTCCTTAAGTTTCTCAAATGAAATGTGGAAAGGGTTCCCTGACACAGGAAAGGGAGGCAGGAAGCTTTTTTCCCTTTTCTCTTCACCGTTTCTAAGAGATCCACTTCCCCTGTGACCAAACTTAGACCTTCAAAAGAACACCTTTGTAAGGGCCAGTGAGGTTCAGGTGAGCAGGTACTAGCCACACAGGACAGTCACCTCCCCAGAGACGGGAAACTGAGGGTGTGGGAAAATTGCATGGATATAGGAACCCAGGTCCCGGACCCAGCTCTACTATGGAACCCACATGGCTTTTTAGTTCCGCACCTTGGTTCTTGGTAAAGTGGGACTAGTAAGTAAGACCTGCCTCACGTTGTTGCCAAGATGATTGTTTTAAATAGATGTTTTGTTAGAACATTTCATGCATACACAAAAACAGAGGAAATAGTAGAATGAACCGTTGTGTTCCCTCACCCTACTCCAATAATTATCTTCCCAGGGCCAGTCCTGTGTCTTCTGTACCCCCACCCCAGACTCCTTCTCCACTGTTACCACCAACACCAGAATAGGAGAACTTCATGGAATGAAACAATGGCAGCAAGTGTCTTGTAGCGTTCCTAGCAGGTGGCAGATGCTTAGAAAATGTCTTTGGAATCTGAACTTGTAATAGCGTGATCTTTATAATTATTACTTCCTGGCATGTCTGCGAGAGCCCTGAGGGAACAGTATTCCCCACTGTCTTATGGATAAAAAGACCTAGTCTTAGGTGAAGTGATTTGTCTGAGGTCGTGTAGCCGCCAGGGACTATGAGTCTATCACTAGAACCCAGGTCTTCCGAATCCCGCATGTGCGCTCTTGGCTCTGTACTCTGCTGCCTCTGGGTTGGTTTTTCCCTTTTGAATATCTTCTTAGGGAGGAGCAGGAGACTTGTAAAATTTTATGTGGGCTCACAGTTTAAAGAGAACTTGTTTATGGGACTGTAATAGCCACATATCCATGGACACAACAACTACTTGCTGTCTTAAAAGGATCAGCAAATCCAGCTCAATTTATCAGATATTTAGTGAATTACTTTTTGCTTTGATCTCCAGAAAGCTAAAAATGCATAAGGTACAATTGCTGCTCTCAAGGAGTTCATAGTCTCATGTGTACCAAGACACATAGATAGCCAATCAGAGCAGAGAGCAATGAGAGCATATCAAGGGCATGGACCAAGTGCTGAGGGTGTATGGGGGGAGGTTGTTTAATTCTTTGCTGTTGTCTCCATTAAGGATCACCAGTACTTCCAAAAATTGCAACCCTGGCACCATGGCAATTTGTGCTTATAGCTACACAACTCTGAAAGCTGACCACTAGATTTAGGGATATCTATAATCTTTTCATTAACTTAGAATCCTCATTAGGTCAGTTTAACATACAGCTAGATGAAGAATGGCTCCACCAATGGAAGCACTATTTCCTAACCTACCAACCAATATTATCTGCCATGAAAGTTTAGGCCAACTATAAAGAGTTAGCCACCCGGGAAGTTAGGAGAACCACCCTTGCCTCTGACACCATTTGCAAATTCAGGAGCCCCTTAGACCACTCTTACATTTGATCACTTGCTAGAAGAACTTATTGAAAGCCGTTGTATACACAGTACAGTTTATTACAGCAAAAGGATACAGGTTGAAACCAGCTAAGGGAATAGGTACAGAGGATGAAGTCCAGGAAAGTATCAAAGAACTTACAGTGCCCTCTCCCCATAGAGTCAAGACAGCGTCACTTTCTCAGTGTCAGTGTGTAACAATACTCACAAAGTACTGCCAACCAGGGAAACACCTCAGAGCTTTGGTGTCTAGAGTTTTTGTTGGGGCTTGATCCTGTATGGTTCACCTTTAGTCTTCAGCCCATCTGGGGGTACAAATGATACCACGTGGCCCAAAGACCCCATCATAAATTGTATTGTTAAACTGTCTGGTGGTTAAATGCCCCTGGCAAAAAAGATACTCCTGTCAGTATGACATTTGAAGAGATCACCTCCTGGTAGCTGAGGGCAAAGGCCAGACCTCCCTCAATTTGGTTACAGTTAATTCCTTACTACATATCCACCAAAGAGTCTCTGTTTGAAAATGTATTAGTGGCCAGTTTTGAGGGTAATTGGAAGCTTTGGGGGAAGAAAGGAAATGGGTGTAATTTTTTAGCATAGTTCTAAGTTATTTTACATTTTCAAGGTAAAACTTGGTAATGAGGAATTTAAACTACTTTCCCCCCTCTGGCTCATGAAAGGTCAAGTAGCAAATAAATTGCAGAGCTAGGGCTTGAACCTAATTCAAGAGTTCTTCCTCAACACAGACCAGTGAAGATGGTGAGTCCTCGACTCTGTGGCAACTCTGAGGTAACTGCCTAGTGTTTTCCTCCCCAGGAGGGAGAGATGACAGCAAGGGCACCCAGTCAGGAAGCTTTCTTCCCTTCCTTTTGTCTTCCCTCTGTATTTATTGACTTCATGGTGAATGAGGTTGGAAAGTAAAGAGAGAAAGAGAGAAAGAGAGGAGGGGAAGAGGGTCTCCTCATTTCTGTCAGGCATTCTTGTCCTGGTAGTTTTCCTCCAGGTCGCCTGCTATTTTTAGGGAGTTAAAATTTCTTTTTATCTCTCAGCCTTAAGCTTCACTGTTGTGTTTTTTGTTTGTTTGTTTTTTGTATCAGAAACAATCAATATGTAATGTATCATTCATAAATTCTGATCTAGCTTGTGCGGGATCCCAGAGAGCCCTGGCTGCCCTTTGCCAAGGGCCTGGAGAAGGGTGAATGATGCAGAGACCTAGGGCAAGCTCTTATATTAAGCTGTGCATTTTGTTCATTAAGAAAAGAGATGTCATGTGCATGTTGCCCTGGCTGGGTAGCTCAGTCGGTTAGAGCTTTGATCCCATACACAAAGATTGCTGGTTCGATCCCCAGTCAGGGCACATACAAGAACAGATTAATGTTTCTTTCTCTCTCTCTCTCCCTTCTTCTCTCTCTAAAATTAATAATAAAATTTTTAAAGAAAGGAGGATGTCCTGTGCATGTTCTGGGGCTCAATTCTAGCCATTCCTGAAGGTTAAACATTTGGGATGGGTTGAGCTCATTGGAAAAAGAAAAATTCCCTAGCCGGTGACACAGGGAGGTGGCTGTACCCTGTGGTGCAGAGCAGGGAGCCTGGTTGGAGCAGCTGAGGCTGCAGATTCCCTGGCCATCACGTCCCAACAATGCAGTGAGTCAGGGCCTGGAGTGCAAGGAGATGATGTACGTTGATTCTGTGGGTGGGGGTGGGGATGTGGGCTGGCTGCAGAGCAGGCTGTTCCCCCAGGCAAACGCATGACTGTGCCGTCCTTGGCTCCTTGTCCCTGCTGCAGGTGGGGAGAGGCAGGCCAGTCTCTGTCTTTCTGGGCCAGTGAGTAAAGTCCATTCTGGGCATAGAATGCTCATGTCAAGGTTGGTCTTGCCTGTTGGCCTCTTTGTTTTCAAAAAGAGAACCATGAGACACATGACGAGAGAATCTAGAGAAGTAAATACAGATAGGTATTTATTTCCCTTACTGCTGAAGCTGGAGATTGAGGGACCAAGGGAGGAAAGCGAGGCTGGTGGATAGAGTCTGAGGTGGGAGGTATGCGGTTAGGATAACCTGGGAGATGGGCCCTCGTCCTGGGCCAGTAACAGTCTGAGACTCAGAGCCGAAAGGCAGTGTGAGAAAGTTCCATTGTATGCTCAACACTAACTTGCAGGCCAAACCCGTCATTTCTATTTGTTCTAATGACTCCCTTCTCCCTGGTGTTTCGTGGAAGCATGCTGCAGCCAGGACAAAGGAAGTGGTGCAGGGCCTGGGGAAGGAGAACGCCACTGAGATGCCAGGGGCTGGATTAGTGGTTGGTTTAAGGTCAAATCATTATTTGCTGCCTTGCTGGGTTTGGGGGGTGGAGGGCAGGGCAGAAAGTCTGTGTTGTGATCCTAGATCAGATAAGGGGGTAAAGCAACTTTTCTCAGACTGCCACAGGACGGGGTAGTTTGCAACCATGGAGCTTCCATGATTGAGTCTGTGAGTGTTGGATTAAATAGAGATACTGCAGGTCTTCTCAGAGGCTTTAATATGCATTAGCATATTAGATTTTCTAAAAGAGAGATTGTGCCTGTAGAATATCTGTGAGTATCTGGATAATCTGGTTTTCTGAAGAACACTATGTAGGGCAGTGGTCCCCAACCTTTTTTGGGTCACGGACCGGTTTAATGTCAGTAAATATTTTTACAGACCAGCCTTTAGGGTGGGACAGATAAATGTATCATGTGACCGAGACAAGCATCAAGAGTGAGTCTTAGATGGATGTAACAGAGGGAATCTGATGATTTTTTAAAAATAAAACATCGTTCAGACTTAAATATAAATAAAACAGAAATAATGTAAGTTATTTATTCTTTCTCTTTGGACCGGTACCAAATGGCCCTTGGACCGGTACCGGTCCGTGGCCCGGGGCTTGGGGACCACTGATGTAGGGAACACAAAACAGATAAAACAAATAAGGTTGGAATTATTCAGATCTGGATTAAGATCCATGCTCAGCCTCTTACTAGTGTAATTCTGGTCATGTAACTAACCTTCTTGGACTGTAAAAAAGTTGGACAGTAAATGGTGGCTAGGTGGCTGGCTAGATGGAAGTATGGATGGATATACAGACTGATGGATGGGTGGATGAACGAGTGAATAGATGGGTGGATGGGTGGATGGATGAGTAGATGGATGGATGGATGAATGGATAGAATAATCCATTTTGGACCACTACTTTAGACGAGATCGGGCGCGTTCAGGGTGGTATGGCCGTAGACAGGACCACTACTTTAGTTAGGCAGTCATTGCTCTGGGGCACATCCAGGTCATCAAGCATGAGTTTGTATGTTTGTGAATGTGTATGAGTGTGCACACACTCATACCCACACATATGTACATATGCATGCAAGCTCTCATATATAAATTTTCCTGAATCCCTTCCAAAGACATAAATGTTAGGAGCTCCCCTACCATGCTTCCACAGTAACTATTTCCCTGCACTGTGACTGTTGTCCATCTGTCTCCCTCACTACACAGAGTTCTGGAGTGCAAAGCCACAGCACAGTATCTGGAACATACTAGATGTTTATAAAATCATTGCAAAAGGACTTGCCTCAATTGCCTGCACAGGTCTGACCCCATCAGTTTATTATTGTATCTTAACCCTTCTCGAGTGTCAAAAGTCCTCTGATCTCAGCAGCAACAGCGGAACCGATGACGAGGTCAGTGTCTGGACAGTGGGATGCAATGAGTTCTGGGAGGTGCAGCCACTCAGTGGGTTCTGCCATCAGCATCACGGGGTGGGAGTTTGGACTCCCCAGGTCCTTCTCTTCCTTGTCACTTGGCTTGCTGAGTACGCCACAGCTAATGTGGTTCTGAGCTGGGTTGTTGGAGTTGGCCTTGTCCACCCTTCCATGCAGCAACCTAAGCATTCTCAGTCTGTGCGCAGCCTCATCCTGGGTGCGGTGGGGCAACAGCGACAACACAGAAAGCAGATAGACACTCCTGTATATTCAGCCCCGTACAACCGTCCTCTCCCTTCCTCCTCCATTCCCTCATCTTCATGGCTTTTTCTTCCTCTCTGTGCCTCCACTTCCCTCTCTGTGCCAGGCCTGCTAAGTTGAGGCCCATGCCTAGCTGAAGCTGAGCGTGCTGACGACACTGACTTTTGTCACTGTTCAGTGACTTTGTCTAGGATGTCTGTCTTCAGCCAAGCAGGACAGAGCCAAATCCTGCTCACCGAACTCAAAGAAAACAAATGAATAGCTGGGCAGAATCTCACCTTGCCTGCAGTCCACACAGGAAGGATCATCCCTTGGATGGGTTATTTCACTAATTCATTTCAGAATGGGTTACTGGGCAGCCTGTGCTCTAATGGCCTGGGAATGTCTACAGCACGTTGGAGATTCTGTTCTCCTGAAGACTAATGGAGGACACCTCCCTTGACCGTGTCCGCAGATATGAAAAAGAGTTAGGAAGCACTTTTGCTTGTCTTACCCAATTTTCTTTGCTGGAGTCCCTTACCATCTGTTCTGGCCCTTGTTTTTAATGTAGAGGAAGTACAGCTAACCACTATTCTCTATTAGCTAACAAAATCTGAAACCAAACCAACAAACACACATTGTGTGCTAAAGGAGCCAGTGTTAACAAATACCATGACGGGAGTTAACTGCAGTCCCTTCTTTGCCAGTTTACTGTTGTTGCAAATCGCTGAAAATTGTTTCTCCTAGTTAAAAACAAACACTCTTTTAGATGTATGTTGTCTACCCCTGGTATAACAATGATGGCTCTGTCCTTGGGTTGAGGCCAGAAATGACTGATATTGTTAACAAAACAATGAACAAAGTGACCTTCCTCTTCTGACCAGAACACATGGATGTTGGCAAGATTCATTATTTATTCATTTGCACGTGAAGTCTTTCAAAGGGAACAATGTTTAAATAAAAGTTACCAACATGTTTCCAAATGTTTTTTTTTCCTTCACACTGATGGTGCTCTGTGCATAGTGGGGAATTTTAAAGCCCAATACACTCACAAAATCCAAGGTAACTGTGTAAATTAAGCAAGATAATCAGATGCTGTCTAGGCCTTCTGTGACATTTCAAACAAATGGTTTGAAAATCAAACTGTGCCTCAGCTGCTGGCCTCCTAAGGATGGCTGGTGACCAGCCCAGTGAGTCACCTTCAGTGCTTGCCCTTCTTACTTGACTCCATGAGCTACCGAACGGGTCTGAAATTTGTCCCAGGACTCAAGTTTGGTTAATGCCTGCTCCAGGCCTACAGTCAACTTGTGGATGAAGGAAGAGGAGGGGAGGCGTGGATGGGAGCCAGTGGGCAGGTGGGCTGGGCCGGCGGTGCAGCTGATGCAATGGGTTCTGTGTGGACACCATGCATGAGGCAATTGTCTCGAAGCTTGTTTTCCACCCTGTGAGAGCCTCTTGGAGAATCTGTTCACAGAGGGACAAGCCACAAGAATACAAGCCCCGGAGGAAAAACAGCAAAGGAGGGCTGAGTCTTATAGAATGGCATTTCCCAGATTGGGCTGATCTACAGTGTCGCCTGTGAAGCATTTTCTAAAACAGATCCTCTCACCCCCAAGATTCTGATTCAGGAGAGGGCAGAGCCAGAAATCAGCATATTTTGAAACATCACCTAAGTGGTTTCGATGATTAGCTGATGTGGGAGTCATGACATTGCCCTGGCTGGCCCATTCCAGCCTCACCTTGACACCGCGGCAATGTATGTTCTCCGTGGCCTGAGCCTCTCCTGCAGCTGAGCCAACGACCCTCCTTTCCTTTCTCCAGGGTTGAGAATCTGCTTCCCACTCACCCTACTTGCCCCCGGCACAGTAAGGTGCTGATACCCCCTTAGAGTGTCACAATGGTGCAGAGAGAATGGATGTAAACAGGATGCAGACCCTGCTTTTCTCCCATATTTGTTTAGTAGGAAAAAAAAATAGGGATTATGAGTATTGGACCTGAAGAAGGCTCAAGAACAAGAAGGGATTGCACGAAGAATTTCAAGTCTGTAAACAGATGTTCTACACATCAGTTCTCCATTCATTGGGATAGAATATAAGGGAAAGGCCCCCAACTTAAAGCTTCAGGCTTGTAGTTTAGACCAAGTAATAATGTGTGACCTACAGGAACAAGACACACTAGGAGAAACTCAGTGTGGCTACAGGATCTCTATCACCAAGATTGTCAGGATTAGCCAGAACACAGCTGGTGTCACTCAAGCTAAAACTCTGCCCTGTATTATCTTCCATTCAAAAGCTGTCCCTATTGGCACGTGCTGATGGGACATACACTTGACTGTTTTTCTTAAAGTGTTGAAAGGTTACCGTGAACCTTTGGTTTTCCCCTTAGGTTTTGGGACTGGTGTGTAACCTGAGACAGTGGCACAAATTTGTTTCGTGGGCTCTTCTTGCATGAAACTAGATTTGATGCACCCAGAGACTAAATACTCAATCCCAACCTTATGAGCATTGAGCATTATTGTTTCCAGACTGATGTTCACCCTGAGTCACCCATGCAGATGAATTCCTCAGGTCAGGCTGAGGCCAGCACTGGAGACCCAGGAGTGAACGAGACTCAGAGGTTGCCTGCTGTCATGGAGCTTATGTTTTTCTAGAGGAGACAGAGAGGAGAGAGGTAAACCAGTAACTTCAGATAGTGATGTGTTGTGATAGAGAATAGTAAAGGCCAGGGCGTGTGCTGAGGCATTGGGAAAGACCTCTCTGGAGATGAGGATAGAATGAGCATGGAAGAGTGAGAAGTTCCATCTGGGCAAAGAGATAGGAGAGGAATCTTACAGAGGGCTGGAAGCAGAAACCAGCTTGGTGTGTTCAGTGAACAAGAAGGGAGCCAGGGTGGCTGGAATGCAGTAAGCAAGGGATGGGTGGTAGGAAAGGAAGTTTGAGAGGAGCTACAGCCCAGATCAGGTCAAGCCTTTGGGACCATGGCACAGGCCTTAAATGCATTGTAAATCCGTGGTCATTTGGCTTAAGACTTTGTGTGATGTTCTAGGTAAGGTAATATCTTAAGGATTTAGACATAAAGTGCTAGTGGAGGGTGCTAGTGGCTGTGGCCCAGCCTCCCCTTTTTGCAGAAAATGAGGCCTGGGGAGGGCCAATAACTTGCCTGTCCCATGCTTTCATATCTCGTATTTTTTAAGGGTAGCCCATCTAAGACTCATTTTTACCATTACTACAACATAACCTTGAAAGAGTGAGTGGGGAGGGGCCGCTTGCAGTCCGAATCCAGGAAGGGCACACCGTAGTATAGTTGGGTTGGGAGTAAGGGAGGGAGAGACATTCTGCCCAGTACTGGGACCCAGAGAGGCCAGGGCAGCCCCCTGGGAAACAGAGACAGTGAAGCAGCAAGCTGTCTGGGGAACCGGGGAAGCCGAGTAAGCAGGCTGCCCCTCAGGATGGGACAGGGAGCCAGAGTCTGTTTTTCTGTGTCTGCTAGGAAAACCAAACAGTGGGAAGAATAAAGAATGTTTTCCATGTTAGCCACAAATGACACTGCGTTCTGCCCTGGGCCTCAGGCCTGCCTGCAGACGTAGGTGCTGCTATGTGACTGCCTCATCCTCTTTGCCAAGATTCTCCTCCTAGATCGAGGCTGTGTCCCTACAGGTCTTTATCTCTAGGTAACTTTGAGAGGTCGGTCATGGGCAAGTCCTTAGGGCCAAGGGGCAGGACCTGGAGGCACAGCCTGCGAGGCTGGGTGTGCTTGGACTGTGGGGACCCAGACCATTCTGGGGGCTTACATAGTGGGGGTAGAAGCCTTGGGGGATCTTCAGCTCAGTGAAAGAAGGGTTATGCAGTCCAATACTGGCCTCACGCTGCTGGTCAGGCCATGAAGGCTGCCTGGAGGAGGAGGTATTTTAGGAGAGAGAAGAAAAGAGACAGAAAAGAAGGTGAAGTTGGTAGGATCTCTATCTCTAGAGTAAGTATTTGTAAGGAGTCTTGAAGGCTCGCCCAGCAGAAAAAACATAAGCAGCTGTGTCTGAGGGGAGCGTGAGACCAGAACAGTGGAACAAGGTTCCACTGGAGAACTGAGTGGCTTTGGAGCAGGAAGAAGACCTCTGGGTCTATGCAGTAGGAAGCATTGCCTAAATTGAACTTGGGGTTTTCTTGTCACTTAGACCTTAATTGACCCTTTATCAGACACAACTGAACGTGGATCGAGACTTTTCCTGAGCCTTCCACCTGACCCCTGTTTGAACTCAGTCTCCAGCCTTAGGGCTGCTGTCTGGGACCATCGGTCATGCCACTTTACCATCCCTACTCACCCAAGTCATTATGGTTTCTCTCAGAAGCCCCATTCAGGCTCTGCCAACCCTCCCAATCTCTGATTTCCCATGGTGTTGCCCCTCACTGGGGGTTGGGGTGGGACAGTCACCTCTAGGTAGATAGAAGACTGCCACCTACTATAAAGGTTGAATCTCTTATCTCAGAAAATCAAGGCAGACATAGTATCCTGGAGACAGGAGTGAAGAACTGTCAATCTGATTCCCACCTACGACTGGCCTCGTGAATTCTAATAGTGTGTATACCATGCCCTGCCTACCTCCTGGCACAGAGAGAGACCCAGGTGAGGCTGGTTGAGTGTCACTAAGATTGTTTTCAGAGTTGAGGTCCATGAACGTGATAGGGGACACATTCATTTCACAACATTTATTTAGCTTATACCGTGTTCCTGACACTGTGCTTCAACACCAGATTCAACCGGGAGGAAAGACAAGAAAATCACCAGTTAGAGCAGAGGGCCGTGAGGCTGGAGCTGGGCGGCCTGAGCTGTGCATGGGCACCGGCAGTAGATGGTAGAGGCGGGGCAGGCTGGGAGGAGGTTTAAGGAGATAGACACTATAGGGCAGTGGTCCCCAACCCCCGGGCTGCGGACCGGTACCGGTCCGTGGGCCATTTGGTACCGGTCCACAGAGAAAGAATCAATAACTTACATTATTTTTTTAATTTATATTTAAGTCTGAATGATGTTTTATTTTTAAAAAATGACCAGTTTCTCTCTGTTACATCCATCTAAGACTAACTCTTGACGCTTGTCTCGGTCACGTGATACATTTATCCGTCCCACTCTAAAGGCCGGTCCGTGAAAATATTTTCTGACATTAAACCAGTCCAGGCCTAACCTGTGGTGGCGCAGTGGATAAAGCGTCGACCTGGAAATGCTGAGGTCGCCGGTTCGAAACCCTGGGCTTGCCTGGTCAAGGCACATATGGGAGTTGATGCTCTTCCTGCTCCTCCCCCTTCTCTCTCTCTCTCTCTCCTCTCTCTCTCTCCTTTCTAAAATGAATAAAAATAAATAAATAAATAAACCAGTCCATGGCCCAAAAAAGGTTGGGGACCACTGCTATAGGGCTTGAGGCTGATTGAGGTGAATGTGTGGGAAGAAGTAGCCCAAGTGAATGTCTCAGCTTCAGGCTTTGTGTGCTCAAAGGGTCATAGTTCAGTTCACTGAGTTAGGGAGTGTGAGGGGAGAAGAAAGTTGAAGGGACAAAGTGATTCATTCTCCTGGGACATTTTGAACTTGGAACATTCCACTGATGTGTATGAAGCAGTGGACGAATGAGTTTAGAGCTCAGCTGAGAGATCTGAGCTGCTGGTAAATATTTGAGAGTCCTCAACGGGTGGGTTGTCAATAAAGCCATGGTTTCAGCCAGAAAGAGGGTCTTGCATGGAAAGTACTAGTATTAAACTCTGTTTCAACCCTTTGGTCCCTCCAACTTCTTAAGAAAGAAAACTATAACAGCTCTCTCCTCTCCCCTCCCATCTACTTTCTCATTGTCTGCAGTCCTGGTTTTGCTCCGACCATTCCTTTAAAAATTTCTCACAAGTTGCGGATAACTTGAATGGCAAATTCAATGGACACTTTGCTGCTCTTAACTTCCTTGACTTCTCCTCAAGAAAACCTGTGTCCACTTCCTGAAATGTCCCTCCCTTGGCTTTGTTGGCACCGCTCTCTGCTGGTGTCCTATGCTGTGGCTACTCTTTGGTCCACTTACCTATTTAGATGACAGAACCCTGGAGAGGCAGCATCACCTGGGAGGCTGTTGTGTGCAAGCACTGGACTCCAGCACAGCGATTCCAGAGCTGCAACTTATTAGCTTGTGGTCAAGCTTCTTAACCTTCGGGAGCTCACTTTCTTCCGCAGCTATAGAATGAGGGTAATAATCACAACTTCAAAGGTTATTGCAAGAATTAAATGGGAGATATCTAAGGTACTTAGCTGATTGTCAGTAGCATCAGAAGCAATTAAAAAGTGGTAGCTCTAATTGTTCAGTGTGTTTGTAGGTGGATGGCAATGCTCAGCAGAAAGGAAATTTAAGAGAGTGGTTACCAAAATGTGGTCACCTGACCAGCAGCATCAGTAGACCAGCATTATCTAGAAACTGTTAGAAATGCAAATTCTAAGGCCCATGCCAGATGTACTGAAGCTGGAGCCCAGAAGTTTGTTGTAACAACTACTATAGATGATCTTGAAGATGCATGTTCAAGTATGAGAACACTAGTTTAAGATAAGGAAGAGTGAGGTCCTTGAGAAGAGGGTGAGAGCCAAAGGGAAGGTGGAGACTGGTAGCCAATAGGAGGGCAGAGGCATCTCTCCAAGTGAGATAGGAAGGTCATATGGTTTAATTTTTGACCCTTTCTCAAACCCTGCTGCTGTCTACAACTGTTCTACCCTCTGACTACTCAGAAGCACTTGATAGTACTATATGTTACGATAGCACAGTGCTTTTGAGCATGGCACTTTCTCTGGGACACCGTCATTCCTCTTTTCATCCTAAAAAACTCTTATAATCCCTTAGTCACAAGTGAAATATCCCCTCGTCTTTGAAGTCATCCCTTATTCCCCTAGGCAGATAGTCATTCTCTCCTCTATGTTCCTGTGACATGTGTCATATCGCGTCATAATTTGTGTTCATCTTTCTCAGTTTCTTCTTAGTAGCTACAGTGTTCCTTAAGGTAGAGAATGTGAGCTATTCTTCTGCATAACCCCAGTGCCAGTGCAAGCACAATGCTTAATTAGCTGAGGTTAAGTGACTGCTTCTTGTCTAGAAACAGGAGTAGTAATAACTCACAGTTGTACAGAACTTGGGAGTTTCCAAGCACTTTCACAAATGCGCTATACTCTCTGAGTGCTTAGTCGAGCAGGTTTACCAGCCATCCCAGTAGAGATAAAGCTAGAAGGGCACAGAGAAATTAGATAATTTGCCCAAGCTTGCTCAGCTAATTAAGATGTAAAGATGAGGCACTGAAGCCTGTCTTTACCTCTTCATTATATACCAGTAGTATTTCCGAATCCATTGTTGTTTACTCTCATTGACACTGTCTCTAAAATATTTGCGGGAATGTAGGCTCAATGTACAAACATTTTAATAGAAACCAGTCTGACACAATCTGTTCTTGACCGGCTTGTTTGTAGCTGAAGCTGTTGAGGCTGATGATGATGAAGAGCTACCGGAGACGATGACAGTGCTCAGCTTCCTGCCCCTTGTCGGCTTCCCCAAATAAAGAGGACCTTAACCTGCGTCCTTTCATTCCCAAACCTGCCCCAAGCATGATTCTTACTGATAACTAGGAATTTATCATCTTTAATCTGTGTTGGTTTAACACTGGTATGAGTGAATAACTCTTTCCTACAGCCCGATTTAAACAAATTCAAAATATGAAAATTGGGATTAAAATCTAGGGGAATCTGTAGACATTGCCCACTCAAAGAGGTGGAGTATAACACCCTATTCCTTTGATGTGGACTGCAGATAGTGACATCCTTTAAAAGACTAAAGTATGGAAAGGGACTGTGGTGGTGTAGTAGATAAAGCATCAAAACTAGAATGCTGAGGTCACCAGTTTGAAACCCTGGGCTTGCCTGGTCAAGGCACAGGTGGGAATTAATGCTTCCTGCTCCTCCCTCTTCTCCCTCTCTCTCTCCCTCTTTCTTTCTTTCTTTTTCTCTCTCTCTCTAAAAAGGAATAAACAAGATCTAATAAAAAAGTTTAATGAAAAACAAAAAGTTTAATAAATAACTTCACAGTAGTGAAACCTGGTCAACAGCACATCCACCAAGTGACTAAGGTTCACATCATCAGTGACAGGTCATATTATAGCCTGTGCCTCTGATATGAAGGGATGAAGATGGCCCTCTACCTTTGTGGTCTTCTTCCCCCAAACCTACAACTTTAATCTAATTATAAGAAAAACTTCAGACAAACCCGAATGGAGAAACATTCTATACTAATCTTGACCAGTACTCCTCAGAACTGTCATGGTCATCAAAAACAAGGGAAGTCTGAGAAACTGTATATCTGGAGGAGCCTAGGGAGACATGATGACTAAATATAATGTTTTGGATAGGATCCTAGAACAGAAAAAGGCCAGGGGGTAAAAACTAAGAAAATACAAATAGAGGATGAACTTTAGTTAAAAATAACTTATAGTATTTGTTCATTGGTTGTGAAAATTTTACCCATACAATGTAATAGGGAAAACTGAGTGTGGAGTGTATATGCATGTGTGTATACAGAGAAGTGTATAGGCATGTATACAGAGAAGCTTCAAAGATAGTACAAAGAATGTACATTCTGAATAGAAATCTATTTCAAAAGGGCAATTCCGTGGTTTTCTGTGAGGATCACTGTGCAACTTGCTATTGGAAGCTTCGAAGTAGGAGCGATAGTTCAGGGACAGAAACAGAATGGAGGAGACAAAGAAACTAACACAGGTGACAGCTCAGCTTATGTCTTAACAATGGCAACATTAGCTAAGTGCTTCCTAATCACTTACTTTGGATATATCACAAAGCTGATTAGACCTTACTTTTGTGTGACGCCTTACAGTTTACAAAGCTCTCTCACAGGCATTCACTCATGTCATGGGCACAATACCTCTGCCACTTAGGCGAGATGAGTGTTGTCATCTCTGTTTTGAAAGGAAAGGGAAACACTAAGTGTTCTCATCTACCTCTGTGTGCAGGTGCTCCGCATGGCCCTCTCCATAGGTTGGCTAATTCATATAAAATTCACGGTAATTTGGTGTTGACAGATATTACCATTTTACAGATATCTAGTATAATTACAGATGAGGTTCTGGAAAAAAAACCTGAGGTCCTGGAAATTTCCTATAAGAGCCCTGAGTTAAACAGATGCTCTGGTATCAAGGCTATGTCTCTTTTCATTATCCCACAGGCGGGTTATGTGACAATTATGCAGAGTATAGTTAAATTAACAGCATTTTGCCATAAAGCCTCACTTCTTTAACGTGCCAGTGAGTTTTAATTAGCTTCTGTTATCAGAACCAGTAATTATACATGAAGTCTGCTTTACTCACCATCATCTTTACCAGTAACTTTGGGAGTTTGGAAGGCAGTTGGTAATCTCTGCGTTTCTCTTATACTTCTTATGTTTGGATAGTGTCTCAGTGTATGAGATGGAAACTGTGACTTCCAGAGAAAAAGAGTTCGTCAGTGTAAACATGAGAAGGGGTGATTTCTCAACAAACACTAGAACAACTGTGCCAAAATGAGTATTTTTCTTTAAGATAATTGCTTTGAGAGGAAAACCAAGTCAATTGCTCTTTACTTATGTCTGACTTTATGTTAAATAGTGGTGCCACCTTCCTCACCGGGATTAGCTCTGAAATCTCTTTCCTAGTTTCCGTGGTGGGCTCTGAGCTTCTTCTGGTATCTAGCCTTGCCCTCAGTATCTAGTACAGAGCCTTGCCCTCCCAGCTGCTCAGACTGTGTTTGTTGAGTGGAACTTGAGTGGAAATAAACCAAAACTCATTCTTCAGGACAAAGCTGTCACTGCAGGGTAGAGATGGGTCCAGAGACATCTCGTTCCCCATGGTCCCTGACCTGTAGAAGGTGGGCAACCACTCGGCGGGAAACCTTAACCAAAACCGTCTCAGATGCCTGACTCCTCCATGGGTTTGTTAGTCATCCTCTCCAGTTGTACTTGTTTATTTGAGCCCTTTCCATCTTGGGCCATATTTCCTGATGCTCAGCTCATACTTCCCGCCCCCCACTTCTTCCAGTACTGTCCAACTCTGCTGGGAGGGCCGTCCCGAACCCGGTCTCACCCCGATGTTTCTCACCCCTTCCCCTCTTCTCAGGGACCAGGCACAGAGCTTTCTACCTCTCCCAGTTCTGCTCTTCTCTCATGAAGCCCCTGATGGAGCAACTGGTACACAGAGCCTATGAACTGGGGTTCTCTCTTTTCTAATCACCGGTGATATTTCAGAACACATCTGGTTTGCTGTGTTTTAAGATAGAACTTTCCATCTCTAGTCTAGAGAACAGATAGAAGAGCCATAGAATCATCAAAACTCCATTGTGACGAGGGAGACTTCAGGAAGAGCCCTGTCACAAACCCCCTGTTTTTCTTTTCAGAGTACCTACTGAGTATTGTTCTCCCCCAGCCCATCTTCTGTTTCCTTATCAAAATCTTAAAGGAAAATATCGCTTAATTTGAGTAAAACTAGGAATTAATACTGAAGCAAAAAGAAGTACTACTCCCTTTTGATGTTTGGCCTGATTTAAAAAATATATATATGAATAAGTATTGCTCCAATACCAACAGAAGTGGATTTATGTGGTCTCACTCATTCGGAGTGGCCACGAGCTGTAGTTACCTTGTTCTCAATTGTGTGATGGAAAGTCTGCTGGGCTAAGAGTCTAGAGACCTGATTCCATCGCGAAGTCTGTGAGAAATTGAGTATCCCTTGTTTATATCATCTGTAAATAAAAGTGCCAATTATTCAGTGCCTTCAGCCTTAGCGCTCATTTCCACCCCCGTTTATTAAGCCGCCTCACCCCTGTGCTCAGTTCCAGACATGCTGTAAGAAAGACACATCATTTCTTCCCTTGAGTTCCCCACAGGCTCCTGCCTCAGATGATCCTCCTTCCCACATTGGCGAGTGTTCCTGAAGCTTTTGGTATGTGGGTGTGGCCTCCGTCTTCATAGACTGGGAGGCCCCCCGGGGCAGTGGTCATGTCCACTTTCTTCTGTCTCTCACCATTCATTCCTGGCACCAAGGTCTGCACACAGTAGGTACATAGAAAGATCTTGAGAAAAGCTGTCTTCTAGGCCAAGAAGGTCCTTAGCCTACAGTACAAGCTTTCAAAGGCTAGATGGCACTGTTGCTAGAGCCAAATCAGGTGTGTTCTGAACTAGCAGGGGAGAGGGAAGAGAGACTAGAGGAGGGGGACCGGTACGTGCGCTGGCTGTTTGATTTGGATACACGGCAGGAATGCAGGACTCCTACCTCACCAACTTAGAGTGCTCTGCAGCTTTTGTGGGGTCTTTACAAACATGGCTTCCCATGATCTTCACAACAAGCCTGTATCTTCTAATTCTGTAGAACTTCAGCTCAGAGAAAGCAAGTACATGGACTGACATTATATAAGAATTAAGTGGCAGGGATTTTCACCACACATACACAGCTTGTTGGCATCACCCAACCATATGAGGGTCTTCAGAGGATGCTCGAGGACTCTGGTCAGTCATACAGTTGTCCCAAAGGGTGTCCTGGGTGCATTGGACCCTGTCTCATGGGAAAAGGTGGGGTTCTCAGCCCAGCTGGCTGCAAGGCATCAGCTTAACCTGTACCTAGAGATGTCTGTGTTTGTGACCAGGAAAGAACACAGTCACTGTGGAGTAAACAAATGACGGCACACGAAGGTTCTTTTGAAGAACAAAACTTGTGGGTAATTTGTACACTTACTACAATCTACATTTGATGTTTTATTTAAAGAATGATCTATTTTAGGATGTTGCCCTGTGATTGGGTTGTATATGTCATTTATCCCTTGCTTTTCCATGTTCACATGTTTCTCATTAAAATAAAACAAACAAATAAAACCATCCCGTGTGGTAGGCAAAACGGGAGTTGCAACTTTGACTGTTTTACGATGAAGAAATAGAGGGTCAGAAAAGTTAAGGGATATGCTCAAGATCACACCGCTGATAAGTGGTTGAACTCTTTAAAACTTGAGCCCAGAATGAGGCTGAACTCAAATCTTGTCTTTTCACCAGTTTTTCCAGGCTATCTAGAAATCACAAATTTAGGAGAGAGATTGTTAATATGGAAGGTAAGGCATCGGAGACTAGAAAAATACCAGTGTGAAGTGATGAATGATTAATGATATGCAAATTAATGCAGATTAAGAGAAAATTATTATTTGTTATTTGTGCCCTCTGATTGTCTCTACTCTTCTGTTTCTCCCCAGGATGATGATGAAGATAAGCTGACCTGGAAAGATCGTTTCCCAGGTTACCTGATAAACTTCGTCTCCATCTTGTTCATGGTAAATTCCTTGAGGGAACACCTGCCTATGACTTATGCTTGTTAGATCCTGTTAAATGAATAATGTGGGTGTGTTTGTTCTGTTATGTGAGGGAATAATGAGGGGCTAATAAAGATGAAGCCACAGTCCCTGTGTAGAAGGACAGGATCTTATCTGATAGGGAAGCCATTGCTGGTATCAGTCACCTGAAGAGGGGAAGGTGATTTTCTCAGACAGAAAACCAGACCTGGAAGGAGTCAGTGGCCTTCTGTGGCTAGGGGAGGAGTTTCCATCTTCTCAGAAAGAAGAGAGTAGAAAGAGGTTCTATCTTCCCAGCCTTGACCACAGATGTTTGAACTTGGAACTCACAGGGGGCTAGGTCGTGGGACAGTACTTTCCACATTGGTACAGACCAAGATCTTGGAAGAAGTAATCAGGTAAGATGGCCACAGGATGGTGGCAGCCTGTGTCAGCTGTGGGCTGGCTCTCTCTGATGGTCTGTGGAGTAGAACAGAAGCTGGAAGCCACAGGAGGCAGCCAGCCTGGGCTTTAGAAGCTGAGTCTTCAGTTTCCCTATAGTTTCTGTGTTTATTTTTCTGTATTTTCCCTGCAAGTTTGAAAGAGCCTGACATACCTGACACATGGTATCAGCTGTGTCAGGGAAGGTGAGGAAGGGGTCTGTGATTCATATTTGAGTCATATAGATGAAGTGTTATGTTAGCAGGTTGGTCTTGGGAGCCAAGATGAGTGAGCCAACAGTAACTGAGGTATGAAGATTTGAGGGTATATGTAACATCCCATCTTGCTGAAAAGAACAAAGAGTGAAACTTGGAGGACTCAACGTGGGACACTGAGACATCTCCTTCCTCTTTATGGGAAGTCTCCTTCTAGTATTCAAAACTGGAGATTCTGTTTTACAAAGGGGAGTGGTGTTCTTACAGTATTTCCAAGCAGGACTATACCTTAGTTATGGGGTAGGGGAGAGATTGCTTATTCAAAAAAAAAAAAAATGGAACTGAAATGGTTATAATTTTCTGGACTTGCTGGCCATGGGGAACTCTGATTCTGGCCTGAGATTATTATCAGCCTTATATAAAGCCAGCAGCCACGGCCACTACCACATCTGCCTGGCCCATGCAGGTTCGCATTGGATTCGGACAGTCGGCAAAGAAATAGCAGAGCCAAAAGCTGGTGGGCCATCATTTTAATCCTAGCTTGCACCCGGTGGGCAAGTAAAAACATACACTGGGCTCCAAAACCCTCTCATTCAGTGCTCACAAAGCTACTGACTTATCCGAGTTTCCTAGAATCAAAGGTTTCTAGTTCACCAGACTTTATTCCCCTCTGTTCCCCATCTCCTTCCTTCTCCCTGCACAAACTCTGCACTAACTGGCCTCTCACTCAACACTCCGCCATCTTGGCTGCTTCCCCTGGCCTCCTCCACGTGGCCTTTCTCTGCTCTCCTGTCTGCTCTCTCTGCTCTCTCATGCTAATCTCAGGAACCAAGAGCGCAAGCTCCCGTTCTGTCCCCATTTTATAGTGTAGAAATCCAAATCTTTAATGCAATATACAAAATAGGGAAGTCTCTAATACGAAGTCACTTATCTGGGGCATGATGGGATTGCACCACCCCACATCAAAAAGGGTGGGAAAGGCTTAGTCCTAAAACCAAGCTCCAGGCTACAAGGATCTTGCCTGCCCACAACCTGCCCCCAACACACATTAATATCACCTGGGCTACAGCTTCTATATGGGCAGCGCCATCTTTAACAAAGTGAGCATAATACATTTTATTTGCCCAACACCTTATTATTGCCATTCTGACCACTGAGGACAAGAACTATGACCTAGTCTCAGAAATTTAAAAAGTGAAGGAGGCATCTAATCCAATAGCTTGTTTCACATATGAACTGAAGAGGTGATGGGTGCCTTGCCAGAGCTTAGAAGTTTGTTACCTTCCCATGGCTTAACAAGAGCAAGGTATGTAGAATTTATTCAACAACATGTGGTGAATTGCAATGTGTTAAGCTGGAATGATATAAAGTTTAATTTAGCACTTCAAAGCCTCCCACAATATGCATATTGTTGTCAGAGATTATTCATTCATTCAAGAAATATTTAATGGGTGCCAACTATGTGCTTGACACTATTCTTAGGCATTGGAGATAGAGCAGAAAACAAAACAAAATAATCCCTCCCTCAAGGAGTTTAAAGATAAAAAATACCTACATACATAAGAAAATAGATAAGCAAAATACTTCTATCTCCAGGAGTGACAGGTTAGAATATTTGTAACATCCCATCTTGATGAAAATAACAAAAATAAATATATACTGAGTAAGTTTATTTTTTTATTTTCTTAAAGCCTCAAGGGCTGACAAGATAATGAGACTAAACTCTAAGGGGAAATGGGAGATCCTTTTACCTAGAGGACATTTTCCTATTCTTGGCCAGTGGCTTCGGTTTTGGTGGTAGAAACCAGGGGAATGGCTGGCTGAAAGTGGGAATTCTAACAGGAAGTCCCCACCAAATTAAATTGAAATTCCAAAGGGCTACATTCTCAGAATAAAGATGACGGAACTAAACCCACCCAATTCCCCACATACAGGACTGCAGAGAAAATCATGTTCTAGTAGAAGAGGGAGCAAGAGGGAAACAGAACCCTGTCCCAGGGAAGTGGCCATGGGCCGTCCATAGCCTGATTCATCCCAGGAGAGGCCCAGGATGTTTCCCTAGAGCAGTGTGTGGAGCATGAGATCAAGGGGGCAGAGAGGTGTTTATAGAAGTGTTTTGTTATGGAATTTGGGCAACAAACTAGAGTGTCACATATCATTCCCTCCTCCGCCCCCTGTGACTAAACCTTGGCAGAAGATGCCAGGACCACAGCCATGAGGACGGTTTTAGGGATGCCAGTCCGCCGGAATAGCTGGGGGTGTTTTCAGAGGATGACAAGAGCCAAGAAATGCCACATGCTGTGTCCCTCTTCCCCTACCGCAACAGAGGCCACAACATGGACAAAGATACATTTTCTCTTTCTTCGCCAACCCAATACATTGAGCTCAAGTTTCTTTTCTTTTTGAAGTAACCTTCTTTGAGTTTTCTTTTTATAAGGCAGATGATGATCAGAGGCCATGCCCTTCCTCAAGAGCCAAGAGCCTGAGCTTGCCTCCCACACCCAGGACCAACACTTACTTACACTTGTGGAATCGGAACCAGCCATCAGAAACCCTTCTGCATTGCCTAGATTATTGCAATGGCCTCCTTACTGACCTCCCTGCTGATCTTTGTAAAAAAAATAGAGGTTCAATCATGTCACTCCTCTGCTTGAAATTCATGAGATGTAGATGCCAAACACCCTCATACTACAGGGCTGACCCTCCTCTCCACCACCCATCCCCCACTTCAACTCTGCCCTTGCTCAATTAAAGCCTTGTGGAAACGTCACCTTCCCACTGAGGCATTTTCTGACCACTTTATTTTAAATTGCTATGTACCTGTTCTGCTTTATTTGTTTCCATAGTAATTATCATACCAGACATACTATACATTTTACCTATTTATTAGTTTATTGTCTACCCTTTCCCACCGGAAGGTCGACATACAAAACATTTCTGTTTTGTTCATTAGTATATCCCTGACACCGAAAATGGTGACTGGCACATACCATATTTCCCCATGTATAAGATGCACCTTCATTTTGGGGTCTGAAATTTGGGAAAAAAAATGTATTACATAAAGTTATTGAGTTCAAGTTTTATTCATCATAAAATTCATACAACCGCTCACCACTGTCAACACTCCCATCCGCTTGTCCTCCTCTGTGTCTGACGACAAATCATTGTCTTCAACAATGAGTGCAAAAACAAATGCGAAAAAGCGGGAAATGCAAGTAAAAAAATCTACAACCACTGACTGTATAAGACGCACCCAGTTTTTAGACTTCAAATATTTTGAAAAAAAAGTACATCTTATACATGGAGAAATATGGTAGTTGGTTCTCAAGACATCTTTTATGAATGACTGAGTGAGAAAATAAGTTAATTAGGAAGATGCCAAAAGCTACAGGGCACATGATAACATGACCATGTACAGGGGGTCAGCACATCTGTACCAAACAGGTTCCACACCTGAGGCACCTCTGTGAATGGCACACAAGACCACTCCCTGCTTTTGGCCTCTTTGGGGGAGACTGATCACAAACATGAGATACATCCAGCACAGTGGTTTGCTTGTAGGAGACACCGGAGGAGAGGTTCAGAACCTAATTTCTATAACGGGATGGAAAATCAAGACCAGAGCTGTTAGGTCGCAAAGAATAGCCTGAGAGGGCTGGGGAGGGCCGTGTTAGCAGCAGGGCTAGGGAGGTAGGCAGGGTGGGAAGAGGGGATTTCCCAAGTGGGAGAACAGCGCCCCTAGAACTTGCATAGTCATCTTGTTAAAGAGCATATTGAGTTAGCAGGTCTGGAACTGTGCTTGAGATTCTGCATGTTTAGCAAGCTCTCAGCTGATGGAGCAGGTCCCAGGGATCACACTGTGTGTAACCAGGAAGAGCATTCTTCCTGCCCCGGTTTAGCACCTGGGCCTCTTGGAGAAGGAAGACAGACACTGGGCTCCTGCCCACTCATTTTCCGTGTACCACCACGAGGACTCCGAAGTGAGGGTTGCTTTTGCCATTGTTTTTCCCCCAGTCATTTCCCCAAACTCAGCCCCAAACACACACACACACACACACACACACACACACACACACACACACACGCCTGCGCACACGCACGCATGCACGTACGCACACACAAACACAAGCATGCACACACTTCGATGCCCTGGTCGTCCCTGCGTCATCATCATTTTCATCATGGGTCTTCACTGCAAAAGTGATTTGGGGGAAAAAGAATCTCACACCACGTTTTCCAGGCCCCAACTGTCTGGCAGTGACAATCCCAGAGGAACAGGGAGTAAAAATGTCTACACCATTGGAGCGTGGTGATGTCATGTCCAGGTTTCCCACTTCCATGGTCGTCGGTCCACCCTCATCCTGGAGGCTGGGGTTTCTGCTGCTCCAGCCCAACCCAGCATCAGAAGAGGGGCCTCCCACAGAGTGGTTTTCCCACCTCACCTCTCCTCTGCCTGGACATACACATGTGTGAGCGCACACACATGCCCACATGTACACCCTCTTTCTACCCAGAGAGTACTGCTGTGCTCTCTTCCTTAAGGAAGGGTTCTTTTCATGCAGCAGCCCACAGGGCAAACACTAATCATTGTAAAGCCCATGGGGGTAGACAGCTGAGGCTGCCACCAGCACACCCCAGGCCTCAGCCCATCCGGATACCTCCAGAGATCTGCAGACATCCATACCTCAGGCACATCTGCAACCCATTCCCCGTTCGCAGCCCACCGGAGTGTCATTCACACAGCTTGCAAAGCACTGCCAAGCCTGAACCCCCTTTTCGGGGAGAGCATGTGCAGTTTGTTTATTGCAGAGGGAACCTTTTTATCTGCTCTCTTCTCTCCCCATGTTTCTCTTTAGCCCTCCACAGCCAGCGCCCACCTTACCAGCCCCTGCCCCCACCTCACCAGCCCCTGCCCCTACCTCACCAGCCCCTGCCCCCACCTCACCAGCCCCTGCCCCTACCTCACCAGCCCCTGCCCCTACCTCACCAGCCCCTGCCCCAAGAAGAGATATGACCCATACAGCCTCCTTTGCAAAAATAATTTTAAGAAAGACTTCACTTGACTGATACAGATGAGTATCTTTCCCTGAGCAGGTTGAACACCTGGCTGCTCCCTTTCTCCCTTCTGCTCCCATCTAAGAGGCTAACTCAGGGCCCTTCCTTCTCCAGATAGACCTGTGACAGGGAATGACCCTTCCTTGGCTGTGATGGCAGAGGAGAGGGAGTGGCCTGGGAGATGCCTTCTTATTCTTAAATTGTAGAAAGAGGAGATGGGAGACCCTTCGAGGTCAAGAGGCTGCTAAACTTTCCTTTTAAACACAGCAGTGAGAGATTTCAGCACCAACTGGGAAATCTGAATACTCTGTTTCTTTTTTTCTTCTTTTTTTCAATTTATTGATTTTAGAGAGAGAGAGAGAGAGAGAGAGAGAGAGAGAGGAGCATTGTTCTGTTCCTGTATGTGCCCTGACCAGGAATCAAATCAGTAACCTCTGTGCTTTGGGACGACATAACCAACAGAGCTATCTGGCCAGAACAGTCCTCCATTTCAAACTGCCTGGTAGTGAAGTGTAGGGTGATATTTTGTTCACCCTGAGGACTGAGACTGTAAAACTCTCAGTCCTGTTTTCTCTTCCTATCTTCTCCTTTGGTCAGCCTTCCTGCACCCACCGCTCAGGCTCCCACTCAGCCCCTCTCAGTCAGACCCCTGCCACGGCTCATTTCCTTTCACTGAGACCCCGTTTAAACCGCACTGCCCCGCAGACCACTCCCTGAGCTCTCGGAGCTGCAGGCTCCTCTGTACTCTCAGTCCCTTTAACAACTACATTCTTCATCTAGCACTTGATACACTCTCAGGTATGACTTACTATGGTTTACTAGGAATCCATCTCTCCATATTAGATCAAAAGCTCCCTAATGAAAGAACTCACATTGTGTGTATCTTACACACCGTGGCGCCCAGCATTTCCATTCTTAGCTCTTTGTGTGTGCTAAAAATGGGAAACACTCTCTCCTGAAAACTGCACCTATCCTCGGAATTTGCACGAGCATTTGGAGGGTTTGCAGTTCCCTTTTGCCCGCCAGTGGACTCCCAATTAATAATACCTGATGTAGCAAATAATATTATCGGGTGAGCAAACCGTAGGTGCTCAGTAATTGTCTGCGGGTGCGTGACACTCCCTGTTTTTCCTCTCCAGATCGCCCTGACCTTCTCGATAGTCTTTGCGGTCATTGTCTACCGTATCACAACTGCAGCAGCTCTGTCTCTCAACAAGGACACACGCTCCAATGTCCGGGTGACAGTGACAGCGACAGCGGTCATCATCAACCTCGTGGTCATCCTCATCCTGGATGAGATCTACGGCGCTGTGGCCAAGTGGCTCACCCAAATCGGTACTGTGCCAGCCAGATCACGGGTTCACCCTAGCCCCCCTTGAATGCGGTCAGTTCAATGTGTGTGAGGATTGTGGTGGTGATGACCCGACGTGAGAAAAGGAATGGGGACAAGATGCTTTGTCCAGTGCATTTTGATTGGAGAAATGAGGAAGTATAGTGGCTATGTGCTCTTAGGGCTGACCCAGGGCCTCCCCTCAGGCAGAAATCCTTCCTGCACAATTTCCATCAATCTCTCCCCTGCCCAGGGGCTTGCCTCACCGTCCCCTAAGAATAATCTTTGCGTCTGTTCTTTGTAGCCTAAACTCAGAAGCAAGACAGGTTCAACACTTCCTGTTAAAAAATCTCAGTGTTTCAGCTCTCCTCATTTTCCCAGCAGTGTTTATAAGGTTGAAAAAGCCTCTTGATACTTGAGCCCAAGAAGGTCTTATCTCTCCCCATATTGTCAGAGGCCCCAGAAAATCCACACATTCCCTGTGCACTGAGCAGACTTCAAAGAGGCATATCAGACTTCCCAAGCTTCAAGCCAGTGAGAAAAATGCAGTGGCCTCAATATTCAGACGTGTCATTTGAGCTGCAACCTGCTGTTGCCTGAACACCACTTTCTGGCATTTGTGCTTATTAGGTGGGGGAGGTGGAGTGCCGAGACCCCTTCCTCGTCAGATTTATTCTGGGTGGCCTGGGTGCACCCCGTTCGCTGGTTAAATCCCGGAACTAGGAGTCTCGGCCGCTTATTAATCTCCGAGAAGTTGAATTAATGATACGATGTCTTTAATTCACTGACCAGTTAGAAGCTAGACACTTGATAGGATGACCCCCTCTTCTAGGGAGCCTTCCCCGGGGGAACAGAGAATTCCGGAAAGGCTTCGCTAATTCCAGTTACTCATTCAGTGCCTTGCCCCGGTGAGACCTGTATTCACGATGAGCATTTCCCTTTGGCTTCTATGTGGGTCGAGGCAATTTGCCATCCAGAGTGGCAATTCTGCTCTCTTTAGGCCTGTGCGTAATTGTAAGCGTTGTCTATGTTCCTTCATAAACTTGTTGATACAAGTAGGCAGAGCATTTTACTTTCATGTATCTAGCGGTATAGAGGGTTCTATGGAAGCACTTAGGAGGACCACCCGACACTCCTGAGGGCTCAGGGGGGCTTCGGAGGCAGAGGCATCCCGCATCCCGTGGAGAGCTCAGAGATAAGTGGTGGTCAGATAAGGCACACGCAGGGGGAGGGCGGAGTGGGCAGGAGGAGAGGTTCCTGGCAGAGGAAACAGAACGAAAACTCCGGCACGGAAGAGGGAGATCGGGTCCCTCAGGGTCACGAAAGGCTCCTAGGGAAGGGGGCATATGCCTGGGCTTATCGGATGGGTAGGTGGGTAGAATTTCGCTGGGCCTAATGCGGGGGGCTGAAGGAGTCTCCCGAGGGTAGCATGTGGAAGAGAGGGAACACGAAACGTTTCCAGGATTCCAGAGGAGCCCAGAGTGGTGGTTTCTCTGAGGTCTGGTCCAGGGAACAGCATAGTCAGAAACTAGGCCCAGAAAGTTGATGAGTCCTTTTTTTTTTTGATGAGCCCTTTTTGTGTGTGTGTAAAACCTCAGATGCCAAGCTGAGGACTCTGCTTATTTTCATAGACAATGGAAAAGTGTTTGCAGGAGTTTGCAGGGGCATCTAATGAAAAGTGCCCATCATCCCAGCCTGAGGACTGCATCCGCTGAGAAACAGAGGAAAGACGGATATAGACAAAAACAGGGATGTCACCTTTACAGCTGAAAAAGGCCGCATTGGAGGAAGCGTCTTTGCAGGAGAGCCACGTAGGCTTCCTAATGCTGGATTCCAGGCAGATGTGCCCTCCCAGCAGTGGGCAGCAGTGGAAAGGGCAGCCCTGCAAGTCCTTGGACATGGGGGGGGGGCACAGGAGAACACCTACTTCCTGCAGGTCCTTTGCTCCCCACAGGAAGGGCGGAGGAGTGGGTAGGTGCCAGTGTCACCTTCCAGACTGACCGCTGAGATAAGCTGTCTTCCTCCTGTCACCCAAGGGGAGAAATGAGTGAAGTGGGGGAGACACAGCAGGACGTCACAAGTGATCGCTCTCCCTCCGCCCGGGAGAAACACCAGCAGTGGAAAGAAATGTCACCTCAACAGCTCCTGACTTCATAGCTCCCAACACCCCCGAGGACTTTTTGAAGGGCGTGATGTGATGGGAGCTGCATGTTCGCAGAATTACTTGGGCAGGGATATACATAGGACACCGGAGGAGAGAGGCCTGAAGACCTAATGTAAAGGAGATGACTGAGTGTGTGGGCAGGAATTATGGAAAGGAGGAACAGGGAAGGAGCAATATATTCTTGCTGTCCATTTGCATTATGTTATTTCACTTTTCTAACACAGCGCTGGAGAGTGGTCAAGACAGAACATAAATGGAGTGGTTGACAATCAAAAACTCATTAGTGAGTGTTTAGCGAGCACCTCCTATGTGCAAGGCTGGGCAGATTCCCTTTGCACTGGGCCACAGAACCGTTTCCATACCATGCGTATATACCCCCTGCTGCTAACAGTCCCCTCTCACCCTGCAGGCTCAGGCCCCTCCGGGCTGCTCACCCAGTGCCCGTCTCTCTGTAGGAAGGTCTGTGCACTGAAAGGGAGATGAAATTCTTGCAAATATATTTTGTTCTTTGTGATAGCAACACTCATAAATTGTTTTTAAGCTAGAAAAATGTTCTATATCCCATCTCATCTTCACAAAAACTATGTATGGCCAGCAGAGGAAGCGTTATTTCCTCATTGTGTGAAGGTTCAAACTCAGATTCTACCTCTGAAATGCAGGTGTCCTGTGCTATTTGTGTGTAACTTTCTCACTGTCTGGATTGAAGTGGTGGACTAGGTCTCCACTCAGGAACCCATGCAGGCGTCATCCTGGGTTGTGGCTCTTGTCTGTCGTAGACGGGGCGTCCCCGGGCCCACAGAGGGGCTGCTTTGCGGTGGGAGGACCACTGATTCGGGAGTCCAGTGGGAAGCCCCCGCGGGTTCTAGATCTGCTCCCTCTCCTTCCCACCCCCTGCCGCGTGGCACTGAGCAAAGAGGAAACTTCCCTAGACCAAGTTTCATTGACCCTTCCTTTATCATTTTCCTCCTTCCTGTCCACAACTCATCACCCTTGTCTGGACCATTTAGCCTCTTTTCCATGGGTCTCTCTCTGCCTGGGAAATCTCCACCCAGTCAGCCTCTCTCAAACAGTGGGTTTAGGGCATCACTACCATCAGCCCCTGCAGAGAGCTTCCTTTTGCCCTTAAGTCAGTCACCTATAAACTATCGCTCTAGGTTCTCAACCACCTTCTTCCCAGTGTTCTCCTCCACCCCAGCCGACCCACTCAAGTCACAGTCGCCCAGACCACCTGCCTGTGTGTTCCCACCCTTGTGCCTCGCTCAGGCTGCTGTCCCTGCTATTAACAGCCCCTGGTGACCGTCTCTTTACAGGACCTCTCAGGCCTGCCTCCCCATGAATCTTTCCCTGGGCACTCAGCCCTCAGTAAGGCTTCCCCCACTAACGTCTGAACTCCCAGGCCACAGCGCATTCCTCCGCTTGTTCACCCTCGGACGTTGATGGAGTGCCTACTCCATGCCAGGCCAGCTCTGGAAACACAGCTATAAACAAGAAAGACACAGTCACTGCTCTCTTTGTGTTTACACTGGCATGCAGGAAAGATGGAGAGTAGACAAGAACATTTCGTGGACGGTGAGAAAACTGCACATGGAGCTGTGATAGTGGATAGGGTTGTGCACTTCAGCTCAGGTGGTAGGGAAAGGCCTCTCAGAGTGGGAGCAATATAAATGGGACCCGATCAACGGGAGGGAACCTGCCACACAGAGATCTGCAGGAAGGACTTCTAGCAAGAAGCAACAGCAGCCTGACCAGGCAGTGACGCAGTGGATAGAGCATCAGACTGGGATGTGGAGGAGCCAGGTTTGAGACCCTGAGGTCGCCAGCTTGAGCGCGGGCTCATCTGGTTTGAGCAAGGTTCACCAGCTTGAGCCCAAGGTCGCTGGCTTGAGCAAGGGGTTACTTGGTCTGCTGAAGGCCCACGGTCAAGGCACATATGAGAAAGCAATCAATGAACAACTAAGGTGTTGCAACGAAAAACTGATAATTGATGCTTCTCATCTCTCTCTGTTCCTGTCTGTCTATCCCTTTCTATCGCTCTCTCTGTACCGGTAAAAAAAAAAAAAAAAGAAGAAGAAGAAGAAGAAGAAGCAACAGCAAAGGCAAAAGCAGTCGGGATGCAATACCACAGACTGGGTGGCTTAGAAACCAGCAGGTTGGGAGTCAGCACGGAGGGTACTATTGAGTCTGCTCGCTGGAGCTGATCACACACTGCCTGGTGTTGGTCTTGTATGTGTGTGTGTGTGTGTTCCCAGGATAGAGTAGACGGGGCCGTGCTAGGGTAATAAATTCATCTCAAGATCTCAGTTGCATAATGTGAGGTTGTTTATTTGTTC
The DNA here is from genome assembly GCF_036850765.1 of Saccopteryx bilineata. Classification (NCBI taxonomy): domain Eukaryota; kingdom Metazoa; phylum Chordata; class Mammalia; order Chiroptera; family Emballonuridae; genus Saccopteryx; species Saccopteryx bilineata. Next base: position 96,764,847 of record NC_089490.1, read on the forward strand.
ACGCTCCCACCACATGTCTACTGTGACGGGCCAGGGTCTCCGCTTCACACAGACGTGTAAGGACCCAGACTGATGGAGGCCACATGGACACAATGTCAGGGAAAGAGAGAGCTGCGGGGGGTCACACAGAGGCTGTGAACCACTTCAATCTGGAAGTGTCATCCATCACTCCGCTCACCGCACACTGGCAAGAACCGGCCTAATTAGGGAGACTTTGGGAAACACGTGGATGTGAGTGGATAGTCTGTGGACTTGAAAAGCCTCTGCCACATGCTGCTGCCGGGCTCCCGAGTCCTGCAGCACGACTCCTCTGCCTCGCCCTGCGGTCTTCTACCATGCCTGCCTCATGGTAGTCTTAGCATGAAGCAAAGGTTGCAGATGAAATGACTGATGAAATCATCTCTTTTCATTCCTGCATTTGAAAGCCATGCCCATGGGCTAGGTAGGCATCCTGTGAGCTTTAGCAGAGGCTACCCTGAGCATTTATATATTCATTTTTTCAGCTTTGCCTGATGACAAAAGGATCTGAGGAAATATTGAGATGAATAAGGCAAATGCAGAGTTGTGACAATGGGGCAGTGACTGAAAGGGGCAACAAAGATATCAAGAAATTTGAATTATTTTTTAATGGCAGAGAGCCTGCACACTGAAGGAGATGGCTACGGGGGATGGCCAGCACAGCTGAAGGCAAAGGTGTGGTTTCCCAGTCCCCCAGCCCTCCATGAGGACACTAAGCTGTGGGTAATGCCACCCAATGGAATAAGGACGCTGCCAGGCTTAGGGGCTTCCTTTGCCATTCTCACGCTGGGTTTAATATGCGTCTGGCTTCCTGCCTCAGAGCTCCTGATTGATGAGGAGGCTGTGAATGCAAGCCCTGCTCACCAGGTGCAAACAGCTGGTGTAAATGACCCCCGAAAGCTCCCCAGTGTTTCCCAGAGGGAAGGGTGATGGACCCCACTTTGCTTTGGTAGGCACATCCCTCAGGAGGCCTGGGTGTCAAGCTTATCTGGGGTGCATTCTTGCCACAAACAGTATGACAAAAGACAGAATTTGTTAAATGCCTTAAGAGTGATGAATAAAGACAGTCATTGCCTCCCTGGCTGCCGAAATGGCAATATGCACGGGCTCGGGTATGAGACGTGCTGTCATTCAGAGACTGCCCGGCATGGGTGGCACAGGGACCGAGCTGAAGCCTGCAGTGCTGGAATGGGTCGCTGGGGAAATGAACGAAGCTTTAGGGTCTGGTTGACCAAGGCTCACTGTACTAAATGTGTAACCTGGTTCGGCAAGTAATTGAGGTTTATGTGAACCCCAGTGAATGAGGAGGACAAGACCATCTTCATCCCCAGTGATTGTTCATTTCTGAAGGGGTCACACGTGGTAGTTATACGGAAGTGATCTGGTTCCTGGAGTAGGAAACAAACAAGAACCGGGCAGGACCTCAGGACCACAGGCATCCAAGCCAATAGAACAGGGCATCACAGGAGGCCAGGCAACCAGAGTCACTAAGCAGATCAGCTCAAGATGTGCTTCCGTCCCGTTTGTTTGGGCTACTACAATACAATGTCACAGATTCACAGGTTATAAATCACAGAATTTTGTTTTTCACAGCTCTGGAGGCTGGTAGTCTGAGATCAGGATGTCAGCAGGGTTGGGTGAAGACCCTCTTCTAGATTGCAGATGTCTCATTGGGTCCTCACATAGAGGAAGGGGCTAAGGGTCTTTCTGGAACCTCTTTTACAAGGGCACTAGTCTCATTCACGAGGACTCCACCCTCATGAGTAAGCACCTCCTAGAGGCCCCACTTTCTAATAACATCACATTGGACATTAGGTTTTCAACATGGATTATGAAGGGACATAAGCATTCAGACCACAGCAGCTCCCTCCTTTGGTCAGAACCCAGGGATATACCAGGCACATCATTTTTGCCATAGTGCTGGAAATTGGTCATCTTGCATTTTATTCTCGAGAAGCCTGAAGAGGTTTAGAAACTTGACCAAGGCCCATGGTTAATAGTGGTGTACGTGAGTACACCCTGTGCAAAGCACTGTGCTAAGAACTCTATGTATATCAGCATATTTAATCTTTGAAACAGCCTCAGCAGTGTAGGTAGTCTTAACACTCCCATTTTAAAGATGAGAAGACTGAGGCACAGAGAGGTAAGTAACAGGCCCAAGGTCATATGGCTCATAGGTGGTGAGTCTGGCCTTGGTGTCCTTGCTCAGACCATGACAATCTACTGCCTGGTAATACAGTGTGTCTGTAAAGTCATGGTGCACTTTTGATTGGTCACAGGAAAGCAACAAAAGACGATAGAAATGTGAAATCTGTACCAAATAAAAGGAAAACTCTCCCAGTTTCATACTTGTTCAGTGCAGTTCAATGTGGGCTCACACACAGATTTTTTAGGGCTTCCTAGGTAGCTATCCCGTATAGCCTGTACAGACTCGTCACTGACTGATGGCCTACCAGAACGGGGTTTCTCCACCAAACTGCTGGTTTCCTTCAACTGCTTATCCCACCGAGTAATGTTATTCCTATGTGGTGGCGCTTCGTTATAAACGCGCCGATATTCATGTTGTACTTTGGTCACGTATTCGAATTTAGCGAGCCACAGAACACACTGAACTTTCCTCTGTACCATCCACATCTTGACTGGCATGGCCATGGGCTGCTCCGCTGTATACACGGTGTTACGTCATCATTTGCACATGCGCACATGCTGCCACATCATCCTACAGAAACTGAGAGGGTTTTCCTTTTTTATTTGGTGCAGATTTCACATTTCTATTGTCTTTTGTTGCTTTCCTGTGACTGGTCAAAAGTGCACCATGACTTTACGGATACACTGTACATAGCTGTCCTTGTTCCTCAGGAAATTCTAAATGGTCTGGGAAAGCATTGCTGATGGATGCCGGCCCTGTCTCATTGGCCTGGACCACTGCTGGGATGGCCCCTCCCTATGGCAGGTCTTGGGCTCTCCAAGGAAGGACGGTCCTCTCCTGCAGAGTAAGCTCAGTGGCCATCAGGGTCTCCTGCTCTCAGGGCACATAAACACCTCTTCCCCCACATCCAGAGTGTCACCTATCACAGAGACCTAGAACGAAGGACTCTCTTCTCTCGCTGGAAATCCACCCTACAAGCATACCGCTTGTCTTCCTAAACTTTCAAAACACAGATCTCACGATGCCCCATTTCACTTCTCTCCGAGGGAAGTGACCCTTAGCGACTCCAGGGCCCACACCACCCCAAAGTGATGCCAAAGCGCTCACCCCTGACCTTCTAAGAGGGCGCCATCAGGAATTCTAAGGGAATTTCCTAGCACCTCTCTCACCAACGAGAAGAAACAAGTATACAAATCAATGTCTAATGGAGTGCTTTGCCACAATTTGCCAATGTCTGAGACCTTGTACTACGCCTGGTGCTTCCCAGACATTTTTCCCCTTTGTCTTCACAGCAGATGTTTCAGGAAGATGACATTTTAGGAATTAGGGTGGTGAGGCTCAGCAAAGTAAGTCACTTACCTTGGGACAGTGGGACGAAAGTTCTTCTGACTTCCAGCCCAGGACCTTCCTCGTTCTGTCACAGCCTCATTGATTGTACTGTAGAACACAGAAGACCAGAAGCAGGAAGGACTTAGGAAGTCACTAGTCCAACCTCCACTCTGAGGCCTGGCCTCCACTCTTGCTTAAGGTCTGATTTCTCAAAGCTGGCCAGGTACTTGGTGGTGGTGGTGGTGGGGCGGGGGGAGATTCTTAATCGCACGTGTTCTACCCGCCTTGGTATAGAACTTAGGGAGGACAAAAACACAGAAGTCCAAGGACTCGATGTGTTCAACTTTGAGCTCTTAATTTTCCCTCCAAGCCTGTTACTTTTTATCATTCTTCCTATCTCAGGAAACGGCACTGCCAACACTCAAATATTCCTATCAAAACTCAAGCATCATCCAGGATCTCTCTTTCATTTTCACCCTTAGAATCCAGTCTGTTAAATATTGACTATCCCACCTTCAGACATATCCCAGATCTGGTCGCTTTGCACAAGTTGACTCTGATATTGGCCATCTCTTACCTTGACAACTACAACCTTCTGGTTGTCTTTCTGCTTTCACTTCTGTCTCCTTCCCATCTCCTACCACACACACATAGTTCATTTTCTGTGGTCCTTTTAAAATTTAATGTCACTGTACTTCTCCCCTGTGCAAAAACCCTAAGGTGACTTCCCATTGTCTTTCTGATGAATCTGAAGTCCCTTCTGTGGCCTGCAGAGCCCCATTAATGAGCCCCTGGCTTCCTCCCAATTCCACCACCTAATACTTTCTCCTTGCTCAGAATGCTCCAGTCACTTAGACCTGTGTATTCCTTGTAGATCCTTAGGTCCACCAGCCTTTGCCCTGGCTGCTGCCACCCTTTGAATCCTCCCCAGCTCCTCCGTGTTAGCTTCTCCTTATCCTTCTGGTTTCCCCTGAGAGGTCACCACCTCAGGGGCCTCACCTGACTGCTGTGACTGAGCATTCTCCCTGTCATCTTTTTCTTCTCTTCCTCTCATCTCCTTGAATACTCATCGATTTCTGGAATGGTCTTGTTTGTCTACCTCCTCTCATCTCCTTTAATACTCATCGATTTCTGGAATGGTCTTGTTTGTCTACCTCCTTCTTCTAGACTCTGAGTTCTGCACGGCAGGGGCCTTATTGGTTTGGCTCACTGCTGTATCCTCCGTGCCCCATGCCTGACACATAATAGTCACCTGATAAATGTTTGTTGAATAAAAATAGATAGCGGAAAAAGTGAAAACGTTTCCTCTAGGTCATCTTCCCCTGGGAAGATGTGAGGGGTAGACTGAGGAGGAACAGCTCCCTTCCTACTCACTGGGGCTTGGCTTCCACGCCAGTGTGTGCATTTGTGGTGACCCACTGGTGTCATGGAAGTGTCTTGGGTCACAAACTGGGCACATTACCTGTTCTCTCCCCACTCCTGTGATTGCCACAGGGAGAAAACCCTCATAGGGCAGCTGTGATGATCAAATGGGGGAATCCAGGTAAAGCGCTCGGGCAGTGCCTGGTGCCCAGGGGCGCTGCGTGTGGAGGTTTTTTTTTTTTTTTTTTAATTTTTTTTTTCTGTATTTTTTTTTTTCTGAAGCCGGAAACGGGGAGAGACAGTCAGACAGACTCCCGCATGCGCCCGACCGGGATCCACCCGGCATGCCCACCAGGGGGCGACGCTCTGCCCACCAGGGGGCGATGCTCTGCCCCTCCGGGGCATCGCTCTGTTGCGACCAGAGCCACTCTAGCGCCTGGGGCAGAGGCCGAGGAGCCATCCCCAGCGCCCGGGCCATCTTTGCTCCAATGGAGCCTTGGCTACGGGAGGGAAGAGAGAGACAGAGAGGAAGGAGGGGGGGGTGGAGAAGCAATTGGGCACTTCTCCTGTGTGCCCTGGCCGGGAATCGAACCCGGGACTTCTGCACGCCAGGCCGATGCTCTACCACTGAGCCAACCGGCCAGGGCCTGGAGGGTTTTCATGATGGGTCCGTAACAACTCTTTCTCTCTCTCTCTCTCTCTCTCCCTCCCTCCTTTCCTTCATCCCTCTTTCTCTTCCTCTCATCCCTCCCTTGTCTGGTGCCTTCTTTCTATTTAGTATCATTTTTCCTTAAAATGAGATGCTTCTGGGGTGCTGTCACCTTGGGCTAGGCTGCTAGACAACTTTAGGTCTCATACCCCTTTATCTGGGGCAACAGCCGTCTTCCTGACTGTAAGGGAGGGGGGAATGCTTGTGCTAAAAGACTCTCGAGGGCTCCGGAGTATCTCAGGAGCACCCGCCCTTCACCTCCAGTCCTGAGCTCCCCACTCCCGCAGACACTGCCCTGGCTGTCGGATGGCCCAGCTGGCTGGCTTCTCCCAGGGTGGTTCCCTCCCCATGGCACTAACAGGGCAACGACATCACACAGGAGGCTGAGACACTTCGATCTGCCCCCCCCCCCTCCACACACACACTCTCACGCATGGAGGGAAGGCCAGATGGTTGGGCTGTCAGAAACACTGCTATTTGCAGAAGCTGGATCTGCCCTGGGGGAGAGGCAGGGTAAGGAGGAGCAGGCGCCTTTGCTCTTTGACTCAGCCACACAAGTTCAGGCCCTCTGTCCTTCTGCCCAGGAGTGCCGGGGCTGATGCTACTTGAAATACACACTTGGACATCTCATTTTATCTTGTTGCCATCACTGTGCAACTCCTGGCTGGGTTGTTGGGGACATCAGTTAGGAGGACCTGCTTTTCCAAACTTCAGATTCTGCAGCTGGCATCCCCTACTGGCCATTCCGCTTCCCTGATTAGAATGGTGCTCTGGGGACTGAGTCCTGAGTTGGACCCCTGGGACTAACACGGGCTTTCATACTAATTATTTTCCAAGGCAGTTTGCAGCTGGGTCATTTGTAGCCATATTTTTTTCATGACACAGTACCCTAGAGATTTAACACTTAAAAGAAAGGGGGTAGGTGATGACTCTGCACAGGAATTCTGACTGATTGTCCTTTCTGGTCCTGGATGGAGTCTGCCTCCTGATGCAAGTTTCTACAGGTGCAGAGCAGGAGAAACCCTCAGATGGCCTCTCATCAACCTGGGGTGGCTTTCTGGGGACTGTGGGATTTCAGGAGAGGGGTTGCCTCTGCCTGCTCACACTCTCTCTGTGTGGACTCTCGTTCATATCCCTGTAGCAAATCACTTCCAGGGTTTGGGTCTTGTGAGGGGTTCCCACTCAGTGGCCTGATTGGAGATCGCCCTACTTGTCTTGGAGACAACATACCGCCCCACGTGGACTTGGCAAAAACTTGTTCCATTTCTTCGGTCACATAATCTCTGTCATAGGCAGGCGAGCTTCCTTCCTTTGGCTACTACAGGATTCCAAAATCCAACTGGAGCTCCAGGGCTTTGATGCTCCCCTACCCCCCAATTTTCTCCCTCCCTTGAGTGTTCCCGGTGGGGCCTTCTTCCCCAGTGAAACACACGACATGGCCACAGGGCTTCTCTGAGGTGGGGACACCCAGATGATTTAGTGGCCTATCAAGAGGATTTGGATTGTTGATTAGAAATGCCCGTTATTTATGGTGGCTCATGGCCCTAAAAGCATAGGCAAAGGCTGTTTTAAAAATAAAACTAATAAATAATAACTTGGCCCATGATTTATCAGGATGGAGGGAGGGAGCCGTTCATTTCCAGCTGGAGTGAAGAGCTCAGAAAAGACCGGATTCTCTTTCCAGAGAAATTCCTGCAGGGTCGGGAGAGCTGAGCACAGTGAGTTCAAAGGAGATTCTAGAAGAAAATCAAAGACACGTGCCTCTCTATTCTGCATCCTCAAACCCTCCTGGCCACGTTTATAGATCTTCCAAGTTTTCAGCTCCTCAGACCTGATTACTTATTTTTGGGTGACATTGCTTTTAATTTTCTCACCCATAGAATATTGATAAGTGAGAAGGGGTGGGACAGGTGGAGGAGGGTAGAGGGGAGAAGTGGTGTTGGGAGGAGACTTGATGTGGGTTATGAGCACACACTTCAGTGCACAGATGTCGCGTTGTAGAATTGTGCACCTGAAATATATAGAATTTTGTTAACCAATGTCACCCCAATACATTCACTAAAAAAGGAAAAAAATAAAAATTTTAAAAAGTGAGAGATGGTTGGAGATGCAGTTAAGTTACTATTGAATTTGCTTCCTCAGGCACAGTGGGCAGGGGCTCAAACTCCTATTGAAAGTTTTTTCTCCCTCCCTCCCTCCCTCCCTCCCTCCCTCCCTCCCTCCCTCCCTCCTTCCCTACCTCCTCTTCCCTCCCTTCCTTCTATCCTTCTTTCCTTCCCTCCTTCCTTCCCCTGCTCTCCATCCTTCCCTCTTCCCTCTTCCCTCTTCCCTCTTCTCTCCTCCCTTTTCCCCTCCTTCTCTCCTTTCTTTCTGTCTGTGTCCTCTGTCTCTATTACTTTGTGTCTCTTTCTCTTTTCCCTCTCTTCTTATTCTACAACAGGCCACCACAGGCAGTCTCTGTTCACACCCCAGTGCCCATCCTGAAGTACAGCACATCCCTCCCCCAAGAACAAATCCAGAATTCTTTAAACACTGGTAACGAAAGCAAGTTTAATGAGTCTTTACTGAAGATTTCATGGGGAAGCAAATGAGGAAGTCACACTATAAATTGTACAGTAGAAGTTAATGAAAATTTCCACCAGACATCTCCACACCACCCATCCCCCAGCCTGTCACTTACATTTCTTCTTTGGTGGCAACCCCCTTGTGTCTTTCTCTGCCCTGCCTCCTCCCATTGCACTGGCTCTAGGCTTTTGTGGGTCCTGCATCTAACTCCAACACCCCCACCTGGTATCTCATGTAGGGAAATGTAACTCTCTGTTGACTGCCCCTCTCTTGTGTCTTCATATGCATTATTCTGCTCAGCCCCTCCTTAGGATTTGCCCTCCTTAAAATGTGATAGGAAATTTTTAGTAAATGACAAAAGTTTTTCACTGTTCCAATTATTCATTCAATAAGTGTGCATAATAGAGTACATCTGGCAACAGATATGACCATGCTCACTATAAAAAGGCCATCTAAACTGGCCATGGTGAGGGTAGGGTGGGGCAGTATGGGGAAAGGGATTAGGTTAACAGCCACATGGATGTTCAGAGTGTGAGATCTTAAAACTAACAGTGACCCTAGAAATTGATGGCAGGCATTTCCACAGGGCCTTGGCATTGTTTCCTTTAGTCAGGGAGAATAACAATCAGGCTGAAGATGTGCACATGGGTCTTGACCCAGGGAGGACCTGATAAGTATCAATCAACAGGGAGGCACTGCCTTCTTTGTTGGGCAGGATTTGTAGCAGGGAGGGCAAAGGGCTGAGAGGTTGAAGATCGGAGGGGCTTTGCTAACATATGTAAACTAAAGAATTAATGGAAGTGGCAGTGTTGACCATCAATGGTGAGTGCAAATCTTTATCCAAATGCTTCTTGGGTGAGGCGGCGCAGCGCTGGGCAGGACTTCCGCCTTGTGGGGTTGTGCTTGTGTCTGTCCAGGCATGGCATGGCGGGGAGAACCACAAAGCTGCCTCTCAGCAGAGGGCTATCACAGTAGACTCATGTGACTTCGTCTCCTACAGAATTATGACAGTGTCTCCAGATTCCCTGGCAGGCCATGCTATTTTCAAGCCTGCCTGGAGGACCTCAGGAGGTTTGGGCTGTGGTTCTTTAGGGGTGGTAGAGACAGGGACTGAGTTGATTCAACATTCCCAGCTGTGTATCAGCAGGGTCACCTACCAGCCATGCTCACCACTGACTGATAGAAAGTGATCAGAAATCAACATGGAAATGACCCAGAACCTCAAGGTACTAGACACATGCATAACAACTGGCCACAGATGACCAACTGTGCTGTCAAAAGCAGGGCTCTTAGACCTGGATGATGATGAAGAAAATGATGATGATGATGTCAATAGGAGCTATATTTATTGAGGTCTACCTTGTGCCAAGCACTAGGCTGAGTGCTTTATAAAGATTCCCTTCATGTCATCAGGGCAACCCTGTGAAGCAGGTGTCATGATCCTTTCTCTATAATTTCATTACTCTAATTGCATCCTATATTTGAACTCATATATGTCTGATGTTAAAATCTCCTGCAGCCATGTCTGTAGTTAAACCAAAAAAGCAAATGATCCCTCCCTTTAACACACAGTTGAGCCACAGATAGAGTGATAGTATGCTCTATAGACTCACATGGCCTGCCAGGGCTCTAGGACTGTTCACTAACATAAGTGAACTGAAGGGGGCATGAGGATGAAGGGGAGCTTGTAGAGTGAACCAGTTTTCAGTGTTGCTGGGTTTGCAGGAGTGACACCATGTTTCTCAGGACTCAGGGGGGGACTAAAACAAGTGAGTAACTCTCATTTTCCCAGGCCCTTTCAGCTATAGGGAGAAATCGAGGCAGGATTACACTTGTGATAGACATGGGGTCTCTAAACTTACCCATTCTAAAGTCCCCTTCTGCATGTGGTCTTCAAGGGCTCGTGTCTGCCTGTGACAGTCTACTTAGCAGAGGCTTGTGCTTAGACCACTGCTGGTACTGTTGGGTATCACCTCCTAATATCAAGGCAGTTGGTGTTCGGTCCCAGCCAGTTGGCTCAGTGGTAGTATTGGCCTGGTGTGTAAAAGTCCTGGGTTTGATTCCTGATCAGGGCACACAGGAGAAGTGACTATCTGCTTCTCCACCCCTCCCTCTTCTCTCTCTCTCTCTCTCTCTCTCTCTCTCTTACCCTCCCTCCCACAGCCATGACTCATTAGAGCAAGTTGGCACCGGGAGCTGAGGATGGCACCATGGCCTTGCCTCAGGTGCTAAAATAGCTTGGTTGGGCAGAGCATCTCCCCATAGGGGGCTTGCTGGGTGTATGTGGGAGTCTGTCTCTCTGCCTTCTCCCCACCCTCACTTAATAAAATTTAAAAAAGACAGTTGGTATTCTAAGGTTGCAAATGCAAGGATCACTGTGCTGTGTGGGAAAGCAGACATGGAAATGCGGTGTTCTTCTCCTTAGGGTCCCTGCTATGATGAGAAGGGAGAGAATACCTTGTCGCTCACAGAGTAAGTCTGGAAGAGACTTGGCAGTTGCAAAAGGCTTTCAACAGTGACCTTGCTAAATGCAGCTCTTTGAAGGAAGTGATAAAGTCTTCATTCATTCTGGCATGGTGCCTGGCACACAGCTGATGATCAATGACTGTGAACTGAACAGTGACAAATATTTTTAGGTGCATCATGTTAGGCTGAAGGTGGAGGGCAGGGAGGTGAAAGAGGATGTATGATGTAAACAATCAGTCAAACATTCTGATTTTAAAGTGTGGAGTAGTAAAAACTATCTTCAGGGGCAGGCAGATCTGAGTTCAAATCTTAACTCTGTCACTTACTGGTTGTGTGAGCTTGAGCAAGGCTCCAACCTCTTTGGACCTCAATTCCCTTCATCGAAAAAAAGTGAGCCATGATACCTTCCTCACTTAGGCAGGGGAGGATGAGATGAGATAGCAAGTGCCCGCACCCCCTGGTGCCTGCAGCAGACCCTCCGGGGCAGCACGCACATCCCCTTGGCCACCCTGGACGTCCCTGCAGCTCTTTGTCTGTGGGTGTTCTCTGGTTGTGGGGCATGCTCAGCCCATGCATAGGACAAGCTAGATGTACCAAGGAGTCAAGTCCAGCAGTAACCTTCAATTGTGAGGGATTCACTTTTATTTGTGTACTGTTGGTGTAATAATTCTTAATTATGTTTCGCATGGTCTCTTAGAAGGTCCCTGGTAGAACTGGGTCCCAGTTGTCTGTGGTGTTAACCTGTTCATGAAGGCATCCATGTTGTCTCCCCTCCCTTTGCTGTGCCACCACCCTACACCCCCACCAAGCTTCCTGGGCATCTCCCAATCAACCACTGATTCCCAAATCCTTGACTTAGAGGGTGATCCAAACTAAGACATAGACAGTCAATGAAAGCTGCTATTATTGTGATTTTTCCATGGGGAATGGATTAATACAGAGAAATATAAAATATTATAGAAGATTCTGGAGGGAGATGGATACCTGCTGAAGGCGTCTGGGAAAGCTTTGGGAAGGAGATTATGTGTAACATTTGATCTGGATGTTAGAGGATGGGAAGGATTTGTACACAAAAAGATGGGTCAGAGAAAAGCACTTCGGGGGAGAGAACAGGGCCTTTTCTCCACTTTTTAAAGATTGCCAGAAAAGCTATTTGTGCGTCAGATGGGCCGTCAGGCGGGTCCACACACTGGTCTCATTTGGACAGAGAATTCCCAGGTCGCGGGGCCCTGACCTTTGGCCCTGAGCTCAGCGCATGTTCAGACTGTACTCCTCAGTGCACATGATAACAGAGTCAATGCTTTCCTTCTGCCCTAGATGTATGCCCTGTAATCTCTTTTCTTTGCCAAACTATCTGTCATGGTCTGTGGAGATCCCACTAAGCACTCCGCACAGCTGCCCGCTGGAGCACCCCATGGTACTCGAGTCTTCCAAAGGCACCAACAAGGTTTCTTCTCAGTGGTCCTCAGGGTCCTTCTGGGAGCATCAGCTGTCTCCTCTGCTTGGACCCAATAGAATACACTGGCACTCTGACCCCCAAGTTTGAGACATCTGTCTTAGACTGTGTTTGTTTCACTTATCAGATGACTCTTCACCATCTGAGTAGTGAACTCAAGATGTCTCAGCCTATCCAGGGGACATACAGTTGAAGGCTTGACTGCTAAAAATGAAGGAGGAACAAGGCCATGGTGCCCAAGATACATCTTCACTGGCTCTACTCTAGCTCAGTATTTAATAAATTAAGCCTTTTTTTTTGTTAGGGAACTTTGTTCAAGTAAAATCTTACAGGAGCGGGAATTATACAGGTCAAAGCTTAATTCTCTTGGTGAACTGAAGTGGTGGGAAGAAGTTCTGCTGGCCCAGACCCCTGTTTGAGGAGCGCAGTGTGAAGCCGTTATTTGAGTGGACAAGATGAGGAAGTGTGAGGAGAAAGGTCATGATTTGATGTACCTTGGTTATTTTTTAGCCTCATATAACCTGGCACACCATTTGGGACCTCCCAGATGAATTCAGTACTATTGCCAGAGAGCTGAACTTTTTGGTTTCTCTAAAGGTGTGAGCTGAGAGACAGTGGTTCGTGTCACAGGGTCATAACCCAGAGAGGTGAGAAATATCTCTCAATCTTTGCTCTTCTCTTTCAGAGGTTCCCAAAACAGAACAGACTTTTGAAGAACGCCTGATACTGAAAGCTTTCTTGCTAAAGTTTGTCAATGCCTACTCGCCCATCTTCTATGTGGCCTTTTTCAAGGGGAGGTGAGTATATTGGTGCCATATATGGAAGAGAAGTTGGTCACTTAGTCCGGGTCCTCCACTGGGGTTAGCCTGCCTCCATTGTCAGTTCACATCCTCAGCCCCACTCCCCATCTCCACCCTTACCTGGCTGTTTAGGAAGCAGTGGTGTTAACACTAAACCAGTTTGTACTGGCATCTTCAGATCCTGATGAATAGGAAACTCTACAGGGGTTTGGCTCTGCACCCTGAAGGGTGAGTCTTAGAAGAATTTGTGTTTCCTAACTTTGAAAATGATGCATGAGAGAATGTCATGTCCAGCCATGGCTCTTAGGTTTTCCATGCAGTTCTGATGCTAACTACCCAGAGATAGCGCAAACTTCGTAGATTAAGGGCACAATCTTCTACAACACTGTCTTCACTTCAGATACTAGCCACAAGCTATGAGGTTCCCAGGTCACTCATGATTTGGACAACTAACCTTTATAACCACTCACCCCTCAGGTTCAATAGTTCACTAGAACAAATTCCATAACTCAGAAATGTACTGTGCTTAAAACTGCAGCTTTATTATAGCAAAAGGATACAAATGTCACCTATCAAAGGGAGAGGCACATAGGGTGAGGTCTAGGTGGGTCACAAACCAAACCTCCTGTGTTTTCAGGACATGTCAGTTTCCTGGCACATTAATGTGTACCGCCAGTCAAGAAGCTCGTTCAAACTTCAGGGTCCAAAGTTTTTGTTGGGGTTCCATTATGTAGGTATGATTGATGGAATCATTGGCCATATGAGTAAACTCAATCTCCAGTCCCTCTCTCTACTCCCCTGAGCTGAGGCTGCTATTAGCTGGCTCAAAGCCCCGATTGTCTAATCACATGGTTAGCCTTTCTGGCACGGGCTCCTTCATTCCGAGTGATCTCATTAGCATAAACTTAGGTATAGTCCCAAGGGCCAATCAAGAATAGCAAAGACACTCCTATCAGGAAATTCCAAGGATTTAGAGGCTCCTTCCAGGAACCAGCAACAAAGACCAGTGAAATTCTTTATTATATAATAGGTCTGGATGTAAAACCACTTCTGATAAATATTTTTGTGGTCAAATCAATTGGCTACCTGCACGATTTCTCAGTAAGTATTAACTGTGGCAGGAAAGCTTCCCTGGAAATAAATGCTCATCAAATAGACATAGAGCAAGAACTGCCATCATCCACATATGATAATTTCTTATAAATGTGTTTATAGCCTAAACCACAACCCCTTCTCAGGACCTCTGTCCTTGACTCTTAAGAAATTATAGTAGCAGAGAAACTCTTCACATGAATAAGGATATACTTCATTGGTGTTTTCTCTCTAGACTTAGCATCAGTAACAAAAAGCATACATATGATATTCTAGGTAAAAAAATAAATAGAGTCCTTCCTCACTTTAGATAAATTTGTGGTATATTGAAAGAGAACTCATGGCAACAGCTCATTGCAGTCTACAAAAAGGGCTGTAATAAGAGGTAGAAAATAAACAGAGACAAGGAGACTTCACAGAAAACCAAAAGCTTACCCTGAGCCTTAAACAGATGAGTAGGATTTTTAACAGGCAGATCCAGGAATGACATTTCAAATAGGTAGAATTCTTCTCATTACCTGTCTAGTTCCACAATTGGCTTTTACCTCTGTTTCCCCCACCTGCTCAGTCTTATATCCCCCAATAAAACTGGCATTACTTTGTAGAGGAATTAAGCAGGCTTCTTTCGTGTCTTTGAATGTTTTCAGTAGGAAGTCTAGATTCTTCTTTTCTGTTCCTGGGAATCTCCACTCGTACTTTTAGTCTGTTTCGCCCTCCATTTCCTGGGGAATCAGAAGCGCTCACTGAGGAGTTACAGTCAGAACTCAGTTCTTGAAACTAATTGGGAAAAGACAACGTCCACACAGTACTCTTAGAGATAACCCAAAACCTGCTGTACTCAGGCTCAGAAGTTATCACTCTCTCATACACACACACACACACACACACACGCACACACACGCGCTCTCTCTCTCTCTCTCTCTTTCCTCGTGACCTTCCCAGCCTCACACTAGACTCACCCATCATCCCCTGGCAGTGAACCCTTTGTTACAGATGATTGTTAACTGATAACAGCATATAAACTGTCCCTGGGTGACCTACACCGTCTCCCCTGGCCAGTACTCTCAAGAAGCACATTGGACAGTGGCTAGTCCTCTGAAGTCATGCCCTCAAGCAGCCCGACCTTCTCTTTCCCTAACTCTTCCCACCCTTCTCAATTTCAGGTTTGTGGGCAGACCTGGCAGCTACGTTTATGTGTTCAGTGGTTACCGCATGGAAGAGGTAAGTATAGCTAGCCACTGGTGTTTCCTGCCTGGCTAGTGGTCTGTAGGGGCACCCGCCACCCCAGCCCCACCCTTATCCCCATGGCACCATGGCTGAATTCACGCCCTTGCTTCTCCGTGCTCACCTGGTCTAAGTGCTCCTTCCTTCGTGTTCTCCTCTCTGCAGTGTGCTCCCGGGGGCTGCCTCATGGAGCTCTGCATCCAGCTCAGCATCATCATGTTGGGGAAGCAGCTGATCCAGAACAACATCTTTGAGATCGGCGTCCCGTATGTAATGAATGTTTCTCATTACTCTCCTTCCTGAAGGCCAGACTTCCTGCAGGATTTTCATGGCCTCTCCTCTTCTCAGAGAGCTAGGCTATTCAGTCCTTTGTCCTCTTGCCAATAACTTACTCCATAAGGCAGGTCTCCTCCCACAAGTCTTGTTTGTTGTCTGATTTGGGATGTATGGGGCTCAGAAAGATTAAACACATAACCAGTAAGTGGTAGAGCTAGGAATTGGGTATCTCTGACTGCAAGTTATCCAATATTTTTTTTTTATTTATTTTTTTATTTATTTTTATTTTTTTCATTTTTCTGAAGCTGGAAACAGGGAGAGACAGTCAGACAGACTCCCGCATGCGCCCGACCGGGATCCACCCGGCACGCCCACCAGGGGCGGTGCTCTGCCCCCCAGGGGGCGATGCTCTGCCCATCCTGGGCGTCGCCATATTGCGACCAGAGCCACTCTAGCGCCTGAGGCAGAGGCCACAGAGCCATGCCCAGCGCCCGGGCCATCTTTGCTCCAATGGAGCCTTGGCTGCGGGAGGGGAAGAGAGAGACAGAGAGGAAAGCGCGGCGGAGGGGTGGAGAAGCAAATGGGCGCTTCTCCTATGTGCCCTGGCCGGGAATCGAACCCGGGTCCTCCGCACGCTAGGCCGACGCTCTACCGCTGAGCCAACCGGCCAGGGCAATTATCCAATATTTTTAATGCTATCTGTTCTCCCAGTGAACAAGTAGAAGAGATTTTCAATATGGTGGATAAGAGACTATGAAAATTTGAAACATACTGTAACTGCTTAGAAGAATCTCTAAGTAAGTGTGGGATATATGATCTTAGGAAGGTAAGGATACATAGCTGTGAATGGATTTTCACATGGATTCTCTCTCCCCTCCCAGGTGGGTTTAGACAGGTTTTATAGAAGCATGACTTTCTATTAGATTTTGCATTGAGATAGCGATGAAAATAAATGCTAACTCACAGGCCCTAGACCTAAATAAAAGAGGAAGGCAGCAACTGAAAAATATGCCTTCAGGCTAAAGAAAATTTAACCTGTTGTGCCTTTCATTTCTATTGCTTTACGACATTGAATAAGAATCTGTTTCAGGGGATATTTCCAGACAGCCAGGCATCAGCCAGGGATGACCAGGGCGGCACCTACAGGCTGAGCCAATTCTGCTCAGGAGGACAAGATGGACAATTTGTTCCTGGAGTTCTTTGTAAACCCCTTGCAAAATTAACCACTCTGGGATGCAGTAGTCGGTCCCCACAGGGTTAGCTGAAGGTACCACCACACATTCTTTCTCTTGGTGATGGACTATGCACATTGCATTGGTGGTTCGGAGAAGTCCTGCTATATGAAGAAACTTGCTTAATCTTTTCCTCTCCAACTGTTCATATTATTGGCCATCTCAGTTGCAGGCATTGGGATCCACTCTGGCTAGTTCAAGAAACAAAGGAATTTAAGAACAATAGTGGCTAACAGAATATTCTTTAAGGATCAGAGAGCCAGGCTCTGAGCCACATAACCCAGGAATTACACTGTCTACACTGCAGGAGGGCTTGCAAGAAATACTTCACTTCCTGACTCACATGATTCAGATATTAAAAGAGGAGAATTGTACACCAAAGAGTCATACCCACAAATACTATAGTCTGAACTTTAACTACCTGTCTTCATCAGCTTGGGCTACTCTATCAAAAGTAGTAGACTGGTGGGCTTAAACAACACACATGTATTCCTCACAGTTCTGGAGGCTGGGAAGTCCAGATCAAGGTGCCAGCAGATCCAGGTCTTGAGGAGGGTCCACATCCTGGCTTGCCGGTGGCAGCCACCTCACTTCGCGCTCATGTGACCCCATCCTCGTATGCATGTGGAGAGAGTGAGAGCTCTCCGTGTTTCTTCCTCTTCTTATAGGGGCACTAATCCCACTGTGGGTCTCTATCATCACTTCATCTAAGCCTAATTACCTGCCAAAGGCCCCACCTCCTACTACCGTCATGTTGAGAGTTAAGACTTCAACGTATGAATTTAGGAGGAGATATAAACATTCAGTCTAGAATAACAGCCTGCCCGGGGTTTGTTTGTTCATTTTCCTTTCAACCGAAGCACAAGATTTATATACAACTAAATTTTTAAAAAATTAAAAATATAATACATTTATGAAATGGCTCTTCTCAGAGCTTATCTTTTAAGTCTGGAAGATACAATAAAACGTACATGACTGGTCACTCTCTGAGTGGTGTTTATTAACTGTCAGAATTCAGAGTAAGTAAAGGCCAGGGATTTGGGAGCAGTCAAAGAAGGCTTCCTAAGCTGAGTGGTTTCTTCCAGGCTGTCTGCCTCTTGAGAGAAGGCTGCCACCATCATATGTGACACGGTGGTCTGCAATTATTTTAAGGAAACAATTTTTCTTGGGTGTGGATATTTTTTTTCTAAACAAACAACAGACTGACTCAGGCTTATCAAAATCACCTCCTGGCCCTGGCCGGTTGGCTCAGTGATAGAGTGTCGGCCTGGCGTGCGGAAGTCCCAGGTTCGATTCCCGGCCAGGGCACACAGGAGAGGCGCCCATCTGCTTCTCTATCCCTCCCCCTCTCCTTCCTCTCTGTCTCTCTCTTCCCCTCCCGCATCCGAAGCTCCATTGGAGCAAAAGATGGCCCGGGTGCTGGGGATGGCTTCTTGGCCTCTGCCCCAGGCGCTAGAGTGGCTCTGGTCGCGACAGAGCGATGCCCCGGATGGGCAGAGCATCGCCCCCTGGTGGGCGTGCCAGGTGGATCCCGGTCGGGCGCATGCAGGAGTCTGTCTGACTGCCTCCCCGTTTCCAGCTTCAGAAAAATACAAAAAAAAAAAAAAAAAAAAAATCACCTCCTGCCCCAGGTGGTGCTGAAGATGGGGAGAGTACGGCTCACAGAGATGGCAGCTCCCTGATCAGAGTCTTGGGGTGTGTCAGGGTCATGGCAAGCACAGGGGCCCAGGATCTCTCTAAATCTCTTGAAAGATTGCCGAGTCCTAGGTTGCTTGGGTTGAATGGAACCATGAGAGGAATATGATCCAATTCGTTTTCCCATAGAAAATTATACCAGAGACACCTGCTTCTTTGGGGGGCTGTATCTGTCTGAAAGGTCTCCAGAGAAAACTATTCCTTGGTATTCCTCAGAAACACAGAGTTAACGTTGTAATGGAGAAAATGTAGTTTACTCTGAAATAAAACCCTTTGTAGTGAGAGCTCTACTTCAAGGACTAGGAATCTTCAACATTGCCACCCTACTCCTCAGAACAGCTCTCCACACCCCTGACCATTTATTGATCTGAATGCTTGGGATGGTTCTCTGTCCCCACCCTGGGACACCTCAGGCAGCCCTCGGTCTCATGCCTCTTTGGGGGGAGGATTAGTGAAAGCATCAGTGTCCAGACATCCTGGTCGACCTCCCTGCCTAAGCTGGCTGCTAGTCATCAGTCAGGAAATCATCCGTCTTGAGAAACTGAGCCCTCTGAAACTGCCCTGTTTTCCAGCTTTCTGATTGAGAGTCACTCGTTGTTAGTCACCAAGCAAAGCTGCTGAAACACATGGTGGCTGTTCTCCAGGAGTTTACCATCTCAGAGAGACCACAGTGGTTATGGACAGACACCCAGAACATTTGCAGACCAATTAAAAAAAGATGTACCAAAGCCACAGTTAGCCTTTTTGAAGCTATGAAACCAGTCTCTCCACCACTGCTACAATGCAAAGTCTGTATTCTCCCTTAACATCTGAGAAGACACCTGCCCTTTTAGTACATCGTGGTTCTGCTTTGGATGGAATTATATATAGTTTGTGGGCATGAGATGGCATTGTTCATTTCTGGACATCTGGTCTACCACTTAGCTCTTTTACTGTGGACCCAGCAGCCTTTTATAGAGTGTAAAAGAGGCAAGAACTCAGGCACATGTTTGGACAGTGTGTTGGTATGTCACTTACCCTTCAACTTCATCAGCTTCATAACAGATGAAACTAACAAATATTTCCATGAAGGCTAAATTTTCTGGTTTATGCTTGATGTGTGTTTAATGAGCTACAGTTAATTGGTAGTAATCCCTTAGTAACTCATAAAGCTGTGGGCAAGTCACTTCTCTAAGTCCAACTATCTTCATCTTGTGATAAACATGACAGCATTATAACCACCTCTAAGGTATTCTCATTTCAGCTTGGACAGTCTGTGAACCTTTCCTCTAGTCAATTGAAGCCAGTCTCCGCTGATTCCAAATGTTTCTCTTTCAAACTGTTTTTCTCATTTCAGTTTCGAGTCTGCTAAAGGACACACCCAACATAATTAAGTAGTTAAATTCAGGGATGTAGAACAAAAGTTCTTACACCAAATCCTAGGTGTTTTATCTCCAAAGCTCTTTATGATTGGCCACATGGAATCTCTATGATTATGATTTGTGGATCTTCCACTTTCTACGCAGAACCTAGTCTCAGTAAATTGGATGCATCCAATCCAGTGTCCAGCACCTGACAGTAGCCTTATATATGAGAGTTGAAACGTGCAAGAGGATAACAGGGGGTCCTTTATAGTCCAAAGAGAAATGACAGTTGAGCCTGACAGTGAGGAAGGAGTAGTATCAATTATGAAAACTAGACCCGTGGTCTTTAGCTCTATTGTGTAAGCACAGCACATCTCTGCAGGGCAGAGACAAGGTGGTCCAACAAATCTGGGTTTAAGTCCAGGCCTTACAAAATACTCACTGTGTGACATTGGGAAAGTTATTCTAGAAAGATTTTCATCCAACACGGTTATGTGAAACAGCTTGGATATAGGCTCAGCTATCTAGAAAATGAGAAATATGGACATGTGAGAAAAAAAAAGAGCCCTTCTTGGTGATTTCTGGCCACCAAGGTATTGCTGAGTCTCATTAACTTCTATGTTTACAAGTGATGCTTTGTAAGTGTTGCAAGTCTAGGGAGTGGACTGAAGAGAGCAACTCAGGATACAAGTTTCCTCTTCTGGCTTTCGGTTCATAGCCCTGTGTGCCTCCAGAGCCTGGCTCAAGGGTTTTCCCCAAGGGAGATGAATATTAATCTTAGGGACCAGACTTGATTTATTTTTATAATGAAGCAAGTCTGAGGAGTTAGGTAGTGATCATGTTAGATAAGACTGTTTGAAGTAAAAATATAAGATAATACAGTTCTAAGATGGACTGTCGATAGTATTCATTGACTACTTCTGAGAGCAATTTTCTAACATTCTTCCAAAGAAACTTCTAAAATGTGAAAGACTGTCTAACTAACCTTTACTGTAGGTCAGGCAGTCCGCTATAATTTATGTCTCCCCTTGAGGGTACAGCATTCTCATTAAATTGTGAGTATGTGAGTGTGTGTGTATGTGTAGAAAAAGTACCACAACCATAGTTTTTTGGGGTATTTTTTTGTATTTTTCTGAAGTGAGAAGCAGGGAGGCAGAGAGACAGATTTCCACATGTGCCCAACCAGGATCCACCTGGCATGCCCACTAGGAGGCGATGCTCTGCCCGTCTGGGTCATTGCTCCATTGCAACCAGAGCCATTCTAGAACCTGAGGCGGAGACCATGGAGCCATCTTCAGCGCCTGGGCCAACTTTGCTCCAATGGAGCCTTGGCTGTGGGGGGGGGGGGGGAGGGAAGAGAGAGAGAGGAAGGAGAGGGGGAGGGGTGGAGAAGCAAATGGGCGCTTCTCCTGTGTGCCCTGGCCAGGAATCAAACCCAGGACATCCACACGCCAGGCCAATGCTCTACATCCCAGCAGGGTTACCACAACCATAGTTTTGATGGCTTGGCAAACCTTCCAATCTAGCAGACTTCTTGAGTTGGAACACTGTTTCCCAATCTTCAATCATTTATGAGCCAACTTTTAAATTTTTTCCTCATATCTGCATGAATAGCTGTTTGCATATTAATTTCCTCTACACCAAATCATTTTTTAATTTAAACTCATAACAGTTCTGAAAGTGGACAACGAACACCATCAGTTACCATGAATAGCAAATAACAATAGAAAGAAATACAATAAGAGCAGAGCCGTATTAACCCATGACATTAGCCTAAGAGCCGCAGTCTCCTTTTGAAAGGAAGAGGCACAGGCATGGAGGGTGGTAAGGAAAGGCCAGCGCAGACTGGGGTTTCTCTGGCTCATAGGCAGTGAGCCTCAATGAGAGCAGGAAAGGAAATAACTTTCCAGGAGCTCTGATGAGATAAAAGGCCAAGTGGAGAGACCTTCTAAAGGTGTCACATGTACCGCTAGTGGAATGTGTCCTTGGCTAGGAACATTGGTTCAGAGCAGTATCTCACCCTTAATCCCCCTGGTTCTCCACGAGGCCGGCACTGAGAGCATGTGTGCCTGAGAATCCTGCACAGCCGCCCTGTTGGACCTCGGATAAGAACTCTGCAACTCTCTCAGACTCTCCGCTTTATCCACCCCTAAATACTGGCAGGTGTCCAAGACAGGGCCACCATGGAAGCCCAGCTCTGTCCAGGTACCTTCCACCAGGCAATGGCATGTCTCACCTTTGCTAGGTCTGGCTCAGAGACCCAGGAGATAGAGAAACAAAATGCTTCCCAGGCCTGTGTGGTCTGGCCTTGGATAATTCCCACTAACACCACCCAGGTTTCTAGGGCTGGCAGAGTTATGGCGGCCGCTTTCCAGAGAGGAGCCAGGTAGCCTTAAACAAACAGGCCCCAGGATATGGCTCATCGTCGGTGACTTCTGAGATGACTTCCGCATGGTGAGCAGCAAGGCAGAATCTGAAGGCGCACTGTTCATTGCCCGAGTCCACTGCTGGAGATCTCCCTCATCCCCTTCCCTCTCACCCCCCCACCTTTTCCTTTTCCATGTATGTTTGCGCAAAATACACTTGGAGCCAAACTGTGTGGTGCCTCTAAAACAGTGATTTTCAACCTTTTTCACCTCATGGAACACATAAAATAATTACTAAGATTCTGTGGCACACCAAAAAAAAATATGTTTTTGCTGATCAGACAAAAAAAAAGTTGTAATTTTGATTCATTTACACTGGGTAGTTATTGTGTTGGATGTTGTCATTTTTTGTTGGTTGGTTTGATAATGTAAGGGTAAAGCAGTCAGTGCCGGGGACTAAATAGTCAGGTATTCCATGTTTTAAAAATTCTTGTGGCACTCTGGTTGAAAATCACTGCTTTAAAACATGTCACATGATGTCCCAACTCCTCACTATAATTTTATCTCAAACTAGGTCCAATATTCCTTAAAGCAGAATTGGAAATGGTCATTGTATGATTCAGAAAGGTGTGTGTGTGTGTGTGTGTGTGTGAGAGAGAGAGAGAGAGAGAGAGAGAGAGAGAGAGAGAGAGAGAATGCCAGAGTGCCAGAGTGTCTCCTGGGCAAAGTCTGGGATGAACAGAGCAGATAGGGCAGTACTTCCACAGGGGAAATACCCCCATCCCTATCCTTATTAAAAGCACAAGAACGCATCCCAGAATAGCTGGGATAGAACCCTGAACACAGACAGTAACATTTTATAAACTTTGCTTTTTTTTCATAAATGTGGAAAATATTACATTTCAAGACATAAAACAGTCTCTCTTTAAAGCCATCATAGTCGGAGGGGGTCTGTGTTCTTCTCAAATACAATGCAATCTGGCCACGAATCCATAATTTAAGGAACAAATTGGAACCTTGTCAGGTGTCAAGAAAAGGAATACATAGCTCAGAGGTTATGTTTCTCTACTTCAGACCATGTAGGGCTTGGTTCTGCCTTCTCTAATGAGGCTTGTGATGCCAGTGGAGTCAGGGTCTGTGGACGACAGCCCAGGGCCCAGATTCCTGTGGCAGGAGGCCCCAGGTGTGAGAGACACTCCTCATGGTCTTGGGGTGACGCGTGGGGCACAAGCAAAGAAAAGGCGCTGAGTTTTCCAGACAGACTTTCTCAGACTTGTCATTTAAAAAGAAACGGAAAAATAGCAGATGAAAAGGATAAGGGGGCAACATCAAAAGAGCTTTTTTAATGAGCAAGTGCATCATACGGTCGGAATCATAATCTGAAGTTTTCCCAAGGGCCCATCTGTATGTTGTACAGTTTTTAGGATGCCTGTTAAATCCTGCTCTTGAGCGACTTTCTGCATTAATTTTTTTAATGGTCACTGAGATTGCCAGGAGGGAAACTTCTGAGAAGGAGGGGTTCATAAGAATTTTGAGCGTTGGCCCTGGGCGCTGAGAATAGCTCCATTACTCCGAGTATCAGTCCCAGACAGGGGTTGCCAGGTGAGTCCCAGTTGGGGTGCCTAAGGGAGTGTCTCACTATCTACCCTCTTCTCACTGAAAAAGAATTATTTGCGGGTTTTTCTCCCTCTTTGCTTTGGACCTCCCCCAGTGTATTACACTGCTGACCACAAAGTTCTCCCTGAAGCTCTCCTGCTGCCCTTTTTTTTGCCACAGGGTCTTCCAGTTGGCCTTCTATTCCTATGACTTCTCCTTCTTTGCCCTTTGAAGGCTCCTTTCCTTCCATTCCATCCCTTAATTGCTGGTATTTTTTCCCACTCTGCTACATTCCCATGTGGTGCTCATTCTAAGGTTTCAGCTCTCTCCATGATTCTCAGATCTTGAGCTCCAACCCAGACCTATTTCCGAGCTCTAGATGCAATTATAGAATTGCTTACTAGACATTGCTACTTAGTTGTCTCATGGCATCCTCCATTCCCACAACTCTTTCTTTCCTTCATTAAAATGCCTCTTCTCTAGTGTCCCCTATCTCAACAAACTGTATAAACATCCACACACGAAGACCCTTTGATACTCACTCTCCTTTCCTTCCCATGTAGTTCACCACCAGCTTCTTAGCTCTACCTCCTAAGCACATCTCAATCTGTCTATGTCTCTTCACATCCATTGCAATCACTAGACTCTACTTTAATCTCTCACCTGAAGCACTGCATAAACTGGTTTACAAGGCCTTCGATGCTGTGAACTTGCCTAATCTCTGAGTCTTATCTTTTGTCACATTCTCTCTCTTGCTCTGCACTCCAAGTATTTTGAACTCTTTTCAGTCCCTTCTATGAGCCATTCTTACATTTGCCTTGACTGTTGTACATATAACATATTGCACATCTCCCACGGGCCTAGAACCTACCTTCGCCGATCATACCACTCTCTCTCTTTCCCATGCTTCTTCTATCATCTCTCGTTGTTTAGTTGTTTTAAACATCTCTTCCTCAGGGACAACTTTTTCTGCTTTAGGCCAGGTTAGGTTTCTTTGTGATGTTCTCATAATTACCTAAACTTCTTCCTTCGTAATCCTTATTATACAATATTGGTAACACTTTAGTTAAGTGTTTATTTTTCCAGCTGGACTACCTCATTAAATACACCAGATGTCTTGTTGGTTGCATTTATTTTTTTTTTCTGGAGATCATATTCTAGGAATCCTCCATTCTCTTATTTAAGCTGGAACTGTTCACTTAACCTTCTATACAGCTATCAAATCTGAGTTTGATCCAATGCCTCCTTTTCCTGATGGATTCCTTGCTTGCTGGGTTATATATTGTTTTCTTTCTTGCTTTCTTGGTTGGTGAAACTCATCTTCCTTTAGTATCATGAGAATGGATGACTTGAAGGATATCTTTTAGGAAAACTGGGATGTGTGAAAATGTCTTAATCTACCTTTGCACTTGATGTATACTTTAGCTGGGTATAGAATCCTGTTTAAAATCATTTGCCTCCTCAATATTAATACATTTCTCTAGAATTTTCTAGTGTCAAGGGCTAATGATGATAGTTCTAATATCATTTTGGCCCCAAATAGTTTTTAGAGAATCTGTTTGTCCCTCTGGGTTGGGAAGCTTTTAGAATCCTTTTCATTATTCTTGGAGTCTTGCAATTCCATAGTTAATGTTATTTTGTTTGTTTGTTTTATTACCATTATGCTGAGTAGGTTCTTACAATCAGAAAATGCATATCCTTCACCTCTGGGACATTCCTTTTGTATTTTCTTCCCCAGCATTTTCTTGGTCTTCTCTTCCTTTCTTTCATTTTTGTTTTGTTTTGTTGGATGAAACTTTTTTAAAAAAATTAAATTTAATGGGCTGGCATTGATTAATAAAAGCATATGGTTTCAGGTAAATATTTCTATTCAGCCTTTGAACTGTCGACTGAGTGTGTGCCCATCAGTCTTCTCTTTCTGATTAAATGTTAGAGTTCTTAGATTGATTCGTTTTCTTATCTTTTTTATTGTCCATTTATGTGTTTTTTGTACTATTCTTTTCCTGAGTTTATTGATATTTAGATTCCTCACGTTTTATTGAATTTCTTTCTGATCTAGAGTTTTCCTGCTTCATTTTCTCCTCCAAATAAACTTTTGCTCCTGCTGATGTTAGGAAATGGTAGTTGCTTGAGCAGTATGGGTGGGCAGACATATTAGGGCCTACTGTTTCTTTTTTTTTTTTTTAATTCATTTTAGAGAAGAGAGAGAGAGAGAGAGAAGGGGGGGAGGAGCAGGAAACATCAACTCCCATATGTGCCTTGACCAGGCAAGCCCAGGGTTTTAAACTGGCGACCTCAGCATTCCAAGTTGATGCTTAATCCACTGTGCCACCACAGGTCAGGCTAGGGCCTACTGTTTCTTAAACAGTGCATTTAGCAGTCATTACCCACTGCCTTCGTGATACCTGGTACCTGCAATTTCTGAGCCTTTCTGAGATTTTGCAGCATGAGTTGGCTTGTTTTTCTCTGCTGTCATTCACTATAAACACTTGGTATTCAACCACAACAGCTTTGCTAACTCCTACATCCATGTTCATCTTCCAAGGTATTCATTACAACTCTCATGCACTACTCTATTCATGACTATTTTCTTTAACTTTGTGGTTTTACACATTTTATAATTCATTCACTGTCATGTTTATAGCATTTCAGAAGTAGATAGGGATATATGCATGTGTTCAATTTTCCATCTTTAATTAAAATGATTATTTTTTTACTAAATATTTATCTAAGTTTTCTGATGATCGTTATCTGGAGAAAAGTCTCCATTTAAATTCTGATTCTAGGCCTGACCTGTGGTGGCGCAGTGGATAAAGCGTTGATCTGGAACGCTGAGGTCACTGGTTCAAAACCCTGGGCTTGCCTGGTTAAGACACATATGGGGAGTTGATGCTTCCTGCTCCTCCCCCCTTTCTCTCTGTCTCTCACTCTAACTCTCCTCTCTAAAATGAATGAATAAGTAAATAAATAAATAAAAAATAAATAAATAAATTCTGATTCTAGACCTCCTCTTCTACTTCCTCTTCCTTCCTCCATTTTTTCCTTCTTTTCTTTTCTCTCTCTTTATTTTTTTCTTTTATCCTCTTTTTTTTTGTTCCAACTCACGGATAGGGTCTCAGCTGCTCCATAGTATTTGGTTTCAGAATCTTTAGGCTTCATCTGGGTTTTTCTAAATTTCTATTATTACAGAATTATTGCTTGCTAATTTATTATGAAATATTTTACTTCTGCTTTCATGGATTTAATCTTATTCTTTATATCCTCCTTTGCTGCTGCTGCTGATGATGATGATGATGATAGAGACAGTGGTAGATATAGTTGGTGAGGTCTTGGCACGTGCTAAGCCCTTAGTGAAGCATGTTACATAGATTATCTCCTTTAACTAATCCTGTGGGCTGGCTAACATTTTCTTATTGATAAGAAACAAAAGATTATGGAATTTTTTTTATTTTTATTTTTTAGCGAGAAAGAGACAGAGAGAGGGACAGATAGGGACAAACAAGAAGGGAGAGAGGAAAAAAGCATCAATTCTTCTTTGCAGCACCTTAGTTGTTCATTGATTGCTTTCTCATATGTGCCTTGACCAGGGGGCTCCAGCAGAGCAAGTGGCCCCTTGCTCAAGCCAGCGACTTTGGGCTTTAAGCCAGCAACCTTTGTGCTAAAGCCAGTGACCTCATCTGGCCCAAGCTGGATGAGCCCGCACTCAAGCCAGCCAACTCAGCATTTTGAACCTGGGTCCTCCGCATCCCAGTCCAATGCTCTGTCCACTGCGCCACCGCCTGGTCCAGCGAGATTAAACTGGCCCAATACACTATAGCCGGTGAATTGTGAAACTAGGTTTTAAACAACTATTTTCTGACTTCAAAGGTCAGACTTGACCCACTTCACTATACTGCATCTTCTTGATGGCAAATGATATTAGACAGACATTGATTAGAACATAATTTTGAATAATTAGATTTCCATTAACTGTCAGAAGTACTTTCTAACAATAGAGTGAGATGCCTGATGTTAACAGGAGTGCTAGTCTGAAAATAGCTACACAGGGGCTGGATGATCTGGTGTGAGGAATGTGGAGGGCGGAGGTGGTTTCCTGCATTTAGATGGAGCATGGACTTCAAAATCCCTTTAAATTCTTCAAGTCTATTATTCTGTCTGCTCTGCTGTTAATTCTCCTCCAAACTATCTCCGGATAGTTTCTCATAGAATGATTAGCAGAGTTGGCAGGCTGCTCTTTCATTTCATTTCATTCTCTATGTATTGTGTCTTAATGAGAATTATGTAATGACTATGCTCTCGTGTATATTTTAACATTTAATATTAAAATAATAATAGTTGCCATCTGTTAAATGTTTACCATGTCGAGATATTATGCTAAAACTTGTGTAAACATTCTTTTACTTAATCCTTGTACCAACCTTGAGAGGCCGGGCCATTAATTGTCCTGTTATCCTTCTAGACCAATAAAGTCCTGCATTTGATTGACTTAGTCTGCTTGGGCTGCCATAACAAAATACCACAGACTGTGTGGCTTAAAAAACAGAAATTTATTTTCTCGGAGTTCTGGAGGCTGGAACGTTTAAGATGAAGTACTGGCAGGTTTTGGTTTCTAGTGAGGGCCTTCTTCCCGGCTTGCGGATGACCGTCTCCTCCCTGTGTCCACACCTGGCAGAGCCAGGAGAGCACTGTCTCTTCTTTGTGTGAAGAAGCTACCAGTCCTATGGATTAGGGCCCTACTTTTATGACCTCATTTAACCTTAATCTCTAAAAGCCCTATCTCTAAGCACAGTCACATTAGGGGTTAGAACTTTGACATATGAATTGAAGGGGAGAGAGGATTGAGTTCAACTAATAGCAGTGGCAGAGAATGTTTGGCTTGGCTTTAATGGAAAGAATATGCTGTTTATGTTATTAAAACCTGAAAATTTTTGGAAGAGAGCATCTTTTTACTATTTTCTAGACACCCTCTCCCCCTATGAAGAGAGCAAACAGATCACCTGTTAGATGATAGAACTGTCTCAGTATTTGGCAGGAAAGGCCAACTCTCTTGCTGCTTATTAAAAAGCAAAAAGAATTCCATTTCTTTCCTAATCCTTTGTATGGGGTTTTTCATTATCTTGATAAAGGACTTCCTCGGGTTCTGTTTAAGAGAAAACCAGTCTCCGTAGTATCCCTCTATCTGTCCTTGGATCAGGGGTGACTTCAGTGTCAACACTTCATTTGTTCCCCCTTTCTGTCTGCAGAGCTAACCCTGTCCTCCAGAGGCTTCTGGTGACTGGTCTGTTTCTGTTCCAGGAAGCTGAAGAAACTGTTTCGGAAGCTGAAAGATGAGACAGAACCTGAAGAAACTGACTCTGCCCATTCAAAGCATCCAGAGCAGTGGGACCTAGACTACAGCTTGGAACCATACACTGGGCTAACACCAGAGTACATGGAAATGAGTAAGACCCGTAGTCGTTCCTTCCACTGGATGCAAGTTCAGACAAGGGGTTTGGGGGAAGGGTGAGGAGGGGGTTAGGGAAATGAATAGGACAGCCACTGCACCTTCCTGGGCTTCCTGGTTCCACAATGTCACCACATAAAAGTTGAGGGGTATGGAGCAGAAAGAACCCTGGAATGAGAACTGGGAGCAACTCTCATCACAAAGATACTAGGATGATGCCCTCTTCTCCTTGGGCTTCTTCTCCTCGTTTTATATCATTGATAAAGCTGAAAGAGAAATAGTGAAGTCTGAAATTTAAGAATAGAGTTTCCATTAAGGAAAACTAATCTATGTATATGTATATGTATATGTATATGTGTGTGTGTGTATATATATATATATATATACATATACATATACACACTCTTGGGACAAGAGTGTGTGTGTGTGTGTGTGTGTGTGTGTGTGTGTGTGTGTGTGTGTATATATATATATATATATATATATATATATATCTTTGACATGGAGAATGTAGAAGAATCCCCTACTCTGATCAGGTAGGGCTGGATAAAATGCCAACATTTCTCTTAAAAATTTGGAGATGTTTTATGTAGGAGATGAGAAGTAGATTACTAGTTACTGAGCCTCTGGTTATTCTTGGATAAGACTCTAAAACAGGAGTGCGTGTAGGACAAGCTGATAGAACACAGTTGTTTCACATGTGGTTGAGAAGCCATGAGTTTTCAATTATGAGAAATGTCTCATCTTAGACAAGCTGCCTTCAAACTCTTAGCTACTTGTGAATAATTCTAATCTTTTTATTGAGGTGTATATTTGAGAAGCCTCTTTCCAAGAGTTAGGACTAATGAATTAAAAACATAGGACCAAGAGGTCAGACATATCATCTAAACATTTACTCACTCTAGAGTGTTGGAGAAACATCAATCAGATCCAACAAAAGAATCACTCAATGCTTTAGTATCATTGTATTTCCATAATGACTCCTGCCTTCTTTGATTAATCACTTTTAACGGGGGATACCAATGCCTCTTTCTGGGCACTGGGTACTTCACTTGTTATATCTAATTTATATTTATCTTCTTCTATTTGTAAAAATGTGTGTATGTATGTTAAGAGTAGAGAGAAATACAGGGTCTATGTTATAACCTCAAAAGTTCTGTTCTGGAAATCTAATATTCCAGGCAAAGCCTGAACTCTGTATTCTAAATAAACTCACCAGAGAAGAAATAATCATTGTGTCTGCTTCAGGAACAATAGACGAAGAAAATAGCAAGATTCAGTTTATATAAGCACATTTCTCCTTTATGCTTCTCACTTTTAGCTAAGTGTTACCTCTGATCCCTCTCTAACCAGATATTTACACAGAGATGATTACTCGTACTATGTTTCAGATGCTATTATATGCCTGCCATCCTCTCAGAAGGAAATTGCTGCCAGAGATTGAGGCTTCCATTGGGAAAGGGTTTACATGAGACATCCTTGAGCTCTGTCACTCAACCTCCATTCTCCCATTCCAGTCCTCTGCCCCCACCAGCCAATTATTTGTGTAGGTTTTCCATGACTGTCCATTTGAAAGCTTCTTTTGAGTGATTAAGAGTAGAGGCCCTCAAGCCATATGCCTTGGGTTCAAATTTTGGCTTTATCTCCAGCTAGCTGGGCAGCTTTGGGTAATTGTGTCTCAAATTACTTTAGTTGTAAATAATAATAATGTCTACCTAATGGGATTGTTGTAGTTAATGAATTAATATCTGTGAAGTTCTTAGAAGAGTGTCTAGGCCATAGAAAAACTATGTTAAGTGTCAAGTGTTGTTTCTCTTAATGGACCTGAGGCCCTAGGAAGGCAGAGTGTGGGAGAATATGCTCCATTTTGCCAGCCATTGTGTCACTGAATAGACAACCACTCTGTGTTCAAACTCAGATACTAACAATTAATGAGAAGAGGAAAAAAACAAACTAGAAGACTTGGTGATTTCTGGAAGAACTGCACAGCAAGATTATAGAGAGTGAAATTCATTCTATTGATTGAACACACAAACACACACACTCTCTACTTACAGGTTATAAGGGAATAAAACAATCATACAGCAGAAGGTTTGAAAATATGTAGGAAAAAAATGGCCCTGGCCAGTTGACTCAGTGGTAGATCATTGACCCAGCATGTGGATGTCTGAGGTTCAATTCCCAGTCAGGGCATACAGAAGAAGTGACTGTCTGCTTCTCCACCCCTCCCCCTCTCCCTCTCTCTCTCTCTCTCTCTCTCTCTCTCTCTATCTCTCTCTTCTTCTTCCGCAGCCGTGGCTCAGTTGGAGCAAGTTGGCCCCAAGTGCTGAGGATGGTTCCATGGCCTTGCCTTAGGCACTAAAATAGTCCTGTTGCGGCCCTGGCCGGTTGGCTCAGTGGTAGAGCGTCAGCCTGGCATGCGGGGGACCTGAGTTCAATTCCCAACCAGGACACATAGGAGAAGCCCTTCCTTCCCCTCTCTCTCTCTCTTCCCCTCCCACAGCCAAGGCTCCATTGGAGCAAAGATGGACCGGGCGCTGGGGATGGCTCCTTGGCCTCTGCCCCAGGCGCTAGAGTGGCTCTGGTCGCGGCAGAGCGACACCCCGGAGGGGTAGAGCATCGCCCCCTGGTGGGCAGAGCATCACCCCTGGTGGGCGTGCCAGGTGGATCCCGGTCGGGCGCATGCGGGAGTCTGTCTGACTGTCTCTCCTCGTTTCCAGCTTCAGAAAAATACAAAAAAAAAAAAATAGTCCTGTTGCTGAGCAATGGAGCTACAGCTCCAGAAGGACAGAGCATCACCTGGTAGGGGGCTTCCAGGTGAATCCCAGTTCGGGTGCATGCAGGAGTCTATCTGCTTCCCCACTTCTCATTTAAGAAAAATATTTTAAAAATAGAAAAAAAAATGAATCATTTCCCCAAAACTTCCCTCATTCAAGTACAACATTTATTAACATTTTGGTGCTGTTTCATATATATATATATATATATATATATATATATATATATATATATAAAATCCTTTTATATACACACACACACACACACATATATATATGAGATTTTAAATATATGGCTTTAAAAATAAAGTTGTGCTCATACTCACACATATGTTTCTCTTTTTTCATTTAGCATACTATGAATAACTATTCCCAAGTTATCACATTAAATTCAAAGTGAATAGCTCCATAAATAATAAATAATTCCTCTCATAAATGTACCATAGTTTATTTACTTGTCTTTTAATGAAGTGTGTTATAGGCTCATTTTCTAATTCTCCCTCATTTTAGTGATCTAATATATACTTTCTTCACATATACAGTCTTTTGCACATTGGAAATAGTATTATTTCCTCAAATAGACTCCCACAGATGTGATTACTAAATCTGACAGATGGCCATTATATGGTTCTTGATTTAGTTTATTAAATTCCTCTCTGAATAGATTAGTTCACCTACCCTCAGGCAATATACAAAATATCCTTCCAGTGAGTACACATTATTCAGTATCTAGCAGTCATGTAATATGGAAGAATTAATTATTAGTGGGCAGGCAAGCTTGAGATTCCCAGGCCCTGTGCCTACCTTATTCTACCTTGTTGGCCTGAATATTTCAGACTCACCTGTAAGCTCTTCACTGTGCTTCCTCTGTGAAGTCATTCTAGATAAAGCCCTGTTCTTCTTGAGAGGAACTTTTAATTATTTGTTTTTCTGTCCCAGTGTTGTATTTGATATACACACTGATGGTGCATCTTATAGAATCATGTTAATACTGCTCATATATCTGTTCTTCAGTACACCCAGTCTATTAGATTCCAAAAATCAGTAAGGAGGGACTAAGGCTTATTCACCTTCATATCCTCCAGAGAATTGTACATTTCCTGGCAGATAATATGTCTGATAAACAAAAACAAAGATCAGTGAATGAATGAGAAGGTTTCTTAACAGAAGTAAGTTTCTTATAATGTTAAGTGGCAAATGAAGGGTCGTTTTCAAAGCAAGCCTTTGTTGATGATGGGTCAAGGATATTCTGAAGAGTTTTCCAGCTCGGGGTAGAAGGTTGGACCTGATCCCTAAGTTCTCTTCTGGTACTGAGAATTTACACATGAATAATAAGAGTAAGGTAGAGCATTTTAAGGAAAAGGGCTGGCAAATGCAAATGTTAGGTTTTGCTAGAAAGGGTTCAGGTAAAGACCTAGGATTAACAGAGAACATTGAAGACCAAACAAGTTTGCATTTCACATTAGGACATAAGAAACAGTTATAAAACCTTGGCCAATGCTGTGACTATATATGAATCTGTTTTCCTTGAGGGAATGGGCAGCAAGTCTAGAAGGGAGATAGTAAGAAATGAGAAAACACAGGTAACCTCAGTCATTTATTCATTCATCAAACACTTATTAAACACCTAGAGGAGCAAGTTTGGAGACCAGAACAGTCTCTTTAACAATTCAAGTTGATATTAATTCAGTCAAGAATCTAATTGATATTGATTCAGTCTTTTCTGGAGAAAGAAGCCTGGACCACACATGGCTTTTCCAACCTGGGTTTCATAGAAAGTCACTCATAGCACTCTGGAGGCCATTTTGCTGTCAATTATTTTAGAGATATACTTGTTTTATTTCATATTTTATATAAGTACAAGGACAATGGTTCTGAGTTAGATTCCTTTCATTCTTTTAATCTCTGAATTAACCCTCTTCACCCTTTAAGGAAGTATTTACTCCCATGTGCAATCAAAGACTGCAAAATAAACTACTAAGTGATGACTTCATCTAACAGTGCAGGTGGTCAAGTGTGGTTAGAGGTGGGTTCTGGAGTGAAGCCACCAGGCTTTGAATCCTAAGTGTGCTGTAGCCAGTTACATGACTGTGAGCTTGCTGTCCAAAGTCAGCCAGGCCCAGTTTCCTCATCTCAAAAGCAGGTTTGATGATAATAACATCTACCTAATTAGGATGGTTCTGAGAAATGAGCGATGTACATAAAGTAGTTTAAAAAACAGTGCTTAATGCACATTGGCTCTCAATGACTATTAGCCGCCATTGTTATTGTCAGTTCTTTATCTTTAATCCTGAAATAAACAGAACACTGTTTGGAACCCCTGAATGTAGTGGCCCTGGGAAGTCTTCCATCCTGTCAGTGTGAGGTTGGGCAATAATGTTTAAAGACTGAGGGTACCAGTCTCCAAAGCACATCTGACTCCCTCAGAAGCCTGAGATACAAACATTTTGAGATTTCTGTCCTTCCAGAGAACCCCAAGCCCTTTGGGCGGGCTCTCCTTGACAAACCTGACATCTCAAATGCCTCTCTTTTTGTCATCTGTTTATCTAAAACATGCAAATTTTTGTTCTTCTAGTCATCCAAAAGATAATCATTATTGTCTTCCCGACATCATCAGGAATTCAATTAGCCTCTTTAGAGTATTCCTCTTCCTCCTCCTCCTTCTTCTAATAGCAAATAACAGTTTTATGAATTAGCAACAGTAAATGATAAAAACCCAACTTCCAGCTTCTTAAAAGCCTCCCAAGCTCTGAGGCCTTGGACTATTAATGTAGGCAATGAGATTAACATCTTCTGCTATTCACACAGTCAGAAGAAGCCTCATTTTCTCAATCCTGGGTTTTCATCCTGTCAAACTGTTATAGAAGGGGGGGGGGGTGATGATCGCACATTTACTTATTCATTATTTGAAATGAAAGCCAGATAGTTATTCTGAAGAGCAAAGAGCTGTCGGTCTCCCCTGCTCTCTGGGTATGTACACTGAGACCTGTAGGAATCACCCAGCTGGAGGAGATGCTTGGGGCAGGTCCCCCTCAGTGACCATGACATCAACACCCTTGCCACTGCATTCCAGTTTTCTCATGAAATCATGAGCTTGAAATCCTGGGCTCAGGAGGAGCATCTATGACTTACATAGACTCTGTGGCCTTCCCCATGACTCCTCTCTGACTTTGCATCAACTTCAGTTGGGGAGATACCTGCTCAGTGTGATCCTGAGTCTTTTTTACCTATGGCTTCTTACCTCACAAACTTTGCCTCTACCAAGAATTTTGGATTCCCATGGAAGCCCTTGCCACTCTTTGATCTATGGCAAATGTCTCCTAGTTTGTCTCCCAGCTTCCTTTCTCTTTCCCTCTTCCCCTTCTCATTCTCACTTTTAAACCTAATTTTCATAAAATGCAATCCAGAGCATATTGTCTTTGACATTTAGAATCCTTCAATGTTACTGACTTCCTTTAAGATAAAATCCAAAACCCTCTGCTTAGCACGTCAGGGCATCCATGAGCCGTTCCTGCTTTACAAGCCCTCCTTGATGCCACATATCCACATCCAGTTTTCTCCTGTCTCCTGGTCTGAGTTTGCCTATCTGTCTGCAACAAGTCTGGCTGAGCAAAGCAGGCTCAGATATATCTCATGGAAGCATTTCTGGTCCCCCCACTTTCAGTTCCTCCTTCTGTTTTACTTGCCTTTTTTTTTTTTTTTTTTTTTGACAGAGATAGAAAGTCAGAGAGAGGGACAGACAGGAAGGGAAAGAGATGAGAAGCATCAATTCTTTGTTGCAGCACCTTAGTTGTTCATTGATTGCTTTCTCTATACTTGCTTTGATATAGGAGAAAATGTGAGTGCTTTGGGGGCAAGACTGAGCCTTATTCCTCTCTAGC
Source organism: Saccopteryx bilineata (assembly GCF_036850765.1). Classification (NCBI taxonomy): domain Eukaryota; kingdom Metazoa; phylum Chordata; class Mammalia; order Chiroptera; family Emballonuridae; genus Saccopteryx; species Saccopteryx bilineata. Next base: position 96,800,626 of record NC_089490.1, read on the forward strand.
CACAACACTCAGCACAGTTCCTGGAACATAGTAAGAGCTCAATAAAAGAGTTCTTGAATGAATGGCTTCTTAATGCCCCTTCCTTCAGTAGCAGGGAGATAGAGACCCCACTGTGCTGTATTCTTTGATATTTGTGGACATATTTGTACACATTTTTAATATGCAGCAACTTTCATCTCCTGAGACCAAAGTAAACCCTGTTTATTATCAGGGTTTCCCTCAAAAGCAAAGTCACTTCTGGTTTTAATTTTCTCCTTTGCCTTCGGGGATCAAGTCATTAGTGGAAGTGGACAGAATGGAATGCTCTTGCTCACACTCGGATTTAAACTCAACTCCAATTTCAAGTCTTTCCCTCTGTCATGTCCCCTGCAAGCCATCCTTGAGGGTAATGGTGTGTCAGGGCCTGTACAACAAATGGGCCTGGGCCCTGCAGGCCCTAAGGACCTAGTGGCAGAGAAACATGGGCCAACAGTTCCAAGAAAGAGCCTCGCTGTCAGAAAAAACATAGCCAACTGCTTGCTTCAGAGCAGTTAGGTTTTTGCAGTTTTCACTTGATAGAGCAGAGGTGTGTCAGAGAACCATCCACTCTTGGGTTTCTTTTAGCTCATAATGGCCCGCTTATGGAACATCCTTGGGTTTCAGAAACTTCCTACTTAGGCAGCGCAAACTCAGGACTGAAGACAAGAGGCTCACCTCCCAGCCACCCTCTCAGGCTTATTCTGGTACTTTACACAAGGCCAGGAAGAGAATCCATCTCAGGGAAAACATTTTCAGCCCTCCTGACTGGGCTTAGTTCCTATAACTATTTTCTGAGTTCTCTACCACGTTTGTTGTCCCCCATCTGTCCTCCAGGCTCCTAGCTGAGAAACCTCCTTATCACCGTTCCTTCCTCTCTACACAGCCCCATCCAGCGGGAGGGCCTGCCCCTGGAATATCTCTGGAAGCTGCTCCTGCATGTAGCCTCTCAGCCTCCTGCACTTGCTGCTTTTTCTGCTATACCCTCAACACCACCACTGCAGCCACCATCTCACTGCTACCCTGTTGATTCTTTCTGAGGAGTAGTGGTGGTCTTTTTCATTGTTCAGAAACTTCCAGAGTTCTGTATCCCTAACAAGGCCTTTGTGGGACATCCTGTCAATTTATTTATTTAACCCTAAGCCCTTTCACAATTCGAGGTACAGCCACAATGAACCCCTCAGACCATTTCTCACCCACAGCCTACTTTTCACTCTTTTCATGCCTGACCTCATGTATTCCTTGTGCCCTGGAATTCCTTGTGGTTTCCCATTCACATGACCCAAACCAGCTCTGTGTCACTTCCTCCCCAAAGCGCCTTCCTATCCCTAACCTAACCCTTCTCCTGTCCTCAGTATGTCAGCACCCTTCCCCACAGTGTGTTAGACAAGCTGCCTCCTAAATCAGTGATGCTCATTGGTAGTTAATTTCCAGAGGGCAGGCTCCTCCTATCGATAGGTCCCACCACAGTGTGGGCCCTGGAACATCCTGGGTAAACTAGTAAAGGAGCGACTGAATGACTAAACCGACCAGGCTATCATTTATCTAGCATTCCCTTTCCCTCATCCAGGCTGAAGCAATCTCACTTCTAGTAATGCTGATATCCGTCTCATTTAATGGGCTGCTAATCCAGGGAGTGGATTATCAAGAATGGTGGTTATCCTTGTTTCTCTTTCTCTGCCTCCTTCTCCTCTCACATCTCCCCCCTCCCTCCCCCGCCCCTCCGCTTCTGCCTTCTCCCCTCCCCCTCCCCCTCCGCTTCTGCCTTCTCCCCTCCCCCACGCCAAGCCGATTATGAACTCCTTTCCAGTGAGGAAGCCAGGGAAATAAGAGAAGGCGTAATGTGAACCCATCCCTGCTGCTCATAGGTAGCAGCTCTGGGAAACAGCTTGGTGGGAGAGAAGGCTGAAGTCCACGCATATCAAAACTTAGTTGGAGGCCATTGTTTCTGCTATCCCCATGGATAAGTAAAACTTGGTGATAGTAATCACCACTGCTTCTGATTTCTCTGCACCCTGTCTTCAAAGTGGAAGTCCCTTAAACCTCAGATATTCACTGTAGGGCAGAGTGAGAGCAACATCTCTCCTTCCCATCTTCCCAGGGTGTCAGACGAGACTTGGGTGCTTACCCACCTCTGCCTTTATCTAGCACTGTGACCTCGGGCATGTCAAATCATCTCTGGGCCCCACCTTCCTCCTTGACATTACAGTTGACCCTGAGCAACGCAGGGGTTAGAGGCACCAATCCCACACACAGTCAAAATTCTGCCAATAATTTTGACTCCCCTAAAACTTTGCTAGTAGCCTTCTGTGGACTAAAAGCCTTGCTGATAACACAAACAGTAGATTAACATATGTTGTGCATGCTATGTATTGTGTACTGTATCTTCACAATAAAGTAAGCTAGAGAAAAGCAAATGATATTAAGAAAATCATTATGAAGAGAAAATACACTTACAGTACTGTACTGCATTGACTGGTACCATTAAGTTCTTTTAAAAAAGAAAATCTGTGCAGTTCAAACTGTGTGATTCAAGGGTCAAATGTGTAGGGAATTATGCTAGATGATGAGTTTTTTCTTGCAGACATGCAACCCACTGTTCTGTGGTCATAACCAATTGTGTAATGAGTCACAACTAATGTGCTACTACTAATAATATGTTTAAAAAATATAAAGTAAAACATTCATTGCCCCCCTCACTTTAGCACATTCCTAGATTACTTTTGAGCGAGAGAGCAAGGTGTAAGAATGAGACGGCACTCAAACTCCAGCTGTGCAGGCTTTATTAGAGGAGAAAGACCTGCGGGGCACTTCTCTGAAAGAAGGGCCCCAAAAACAGACTGAGGCAAAACTTTATAGGGTTGGGGATAGCTTTGAGAAAGGGTGTGCTGGTATGTTAGGCTTTCTGAATACTCCTCCTTGGGGTGATTGACCAGCTTCCTGGAACCCCTCTGTCCCAGGGGCGATTGTCCGGTAATTAAGGGTGGGGTCAGGCAGCCAGTGGAACAGCAAAAGGGCAGTTGTACTTCCTGGTAAATTCATGTATTTATCACAAGGGAGGTTTCAAAACCTGGCTACACCAGTAGAAGTGAGGGGTGTGTGTAATCATTTTTCATCGAGTGTCTTGACAAGGATAAAGAGTCTCAAACTGCTGGCCAGGTGACCTCCAGGGTCTCTTCCAGCGCTAGCAACTTAGTATACACTTACCAGCTAGATATCTGCCCAACCATCAGCTAGATTTGCTCTACAGCCCCTTTCCAGACCACTCATGACCTGTGGGAACTTGGGCTTCAATAAAGGGATGGGGTGGAGTGAGGCTTTCTCCCTCAATGAGCTAGACCTCCCCATTCCCAAAAGGGCCCTCCTCTTGGGCTTTGAACAGAAAACAAGAGCAGTGAAACCCAAGCGGGCCACTCCCTCTGGTGCCGCTGCCATGGTGATCCCTGGCCAGGCGCTCAGCTGTCAGCTTCCTTCCCAGTGATCCCCAGGACCACCCATGCAGACAGGAAGTGTGCTGAGCCCACTCTGAGCCTGCCTGTTGTAACGGTGAGGTGGCAGGCAGCGAGGCGGGTCATCAGTTGAGGGAGGCAGCAGGGAGAGATGTATTATATTTACATTTTTGTAAATTGTGCTGGAACCAGGGCTGGGTGAGCAGGCGTGGGGGAGGGGCCCTGAGAGGAAGGGGCAGTGGGAGTGAGGGTAAGGCTGGGGGTCAGCCCAAGGAGGGGCGCTGGGGGTAGGGAGCTACCTCCGGGCAGGATTCCTGGTGGGGAGGGGCTGGCTCCAGACAGAGAGAAACCTGAGAGTGAGGGATTAAGCCAGGAAAACCTGTGAGGGGAGCAGCAAGCTTTCGAGGGAATCTCCAATATCAAACCCTTTTCCTGAAGAGCTTACTATGAAGGACTTCAAGGGTAGTCCCCCCCACCCCCCATCTCTGAGGGGAGAAAAGAAAGCTGGCCCAGGAGCAAGCCTTGACATTAATCATCACTGTCCCCAACCCCAAAATGAGGCTTCGGAGCTGCTTTGCCGCAGGCCCTCACAGCCCACTGTGAAGCTTTCCTTGGGGCCTCAGTCTCATTAAGGGCTGCGAGGGAAGCTGTCTGGACACTTGCAGCAGTCCTACTTCTACAGAGTAGAATTTGGCATAAAAACATAAGCCTGAGTTTCATCCTAGAGGAAGAGTTCAGTGACCAGTTCTGAAAGAATCTCCTGATAAAGTTTTATTACCATTTTATCAGGTAAATCAGGGGTGCAGTTGTCAGTTTCCCACCAGAACACCAGCAGCCCAAGCTCGTGTTATTCACTAAATTGTGATGGGAGCTTCTTGAGGGCAAGCGCTGTCTTATTTATTCACAGCACTTTACGACAGGGCCAGGCATAGAGCAGGTGCTCAATACATGTGATGAAGAAAGACAAAGATAGAATGAAAAAGTCATCCTTTAGAGAAGCCCTTAAAGATGGAGGGGCAGTTGGACTTTATAGACATCAACTGGTTTTTCTGTATGTTTGTTTGGTTTTTGTTTTTTTTTGAGAGAGAGAGAAAGAAAGGGAGAAGAAGAGAGAGAGACAGGGAGAGGAGCAATAAGAAGCATCAACTCATAGTTGCATCACTTTAGCTGATCATTGATTGCTTCTCATACCTACCTTGACCTGGGGGTGGGGAAACGGCATCCAAGCCAAGCCAGTGACCTCTTGCTCAAACCAGTGACTTTGGGGTCACGTCAGTGATCCCATGCTTACACCAGCACCATCATGCTCAAGCTGACAAGTCTGCGCTCAAGCTGGTGACCTCAGGGTTTTGAACCTGGGACCTCAGCCTCCTGGGTCAATGCTCTGTCCACTGTACCACCACTAGTCAGGCTAGACATTAACGTTTATCAGAGCTTTCCAGAGACCTTGACGGTATTGATTTAGCTGGGACAGTCTATCCCCCTTCCTGCCTCCAGTGGCCAAGATTCCTTATTTTGAAATGTTTTTAATTAGGGAATGCTATCCTCCTAAATAAGGTCAATTTTCTTACAGCAACACAAAATAGTGGTCTTATTGTCTATGTAGTTCTGGCAAAATACCCCATGTAATAGTCAACTACTGCTATGATAATGCTTTATAACAAATCCTCCTAAAAGTCTCAGTGACGTACAACAGAGACAGAGAATAAAGAGCAATGGAAAGAGCTGACTCCAGACATCACTGGGTACCCCACCCTGGAAATGACCAGGTAAAAGTGGCTGCTTATTAAGAAAGAATAAAAGGGACTGAGGCTTCAAGTAGAGTGATGATTCAGGTGACACCCAAGATTCCTTCCAACTCTGATATTCATTGGTCAAGGGTAATAGGGATTACACTGGGTAATTTCCAAGTTCTCAACAGAGGCTGGCTAGATAAAACTAGTCCTGAGGGTGCCTTTGTGGAAGCGATAAAATATTCTAGAATATCTGCCCAACCATCAGCACTGAAGCCTGCAATAGCTCAAAGAACCAGGTAATTCCTTTCCCTGGGCCATCCTGTTTATACAATGTGAGTCATCTGACTGGATAATCAGTCATCTGCCATCTTCTACAAAGACACCCAAATGCAGTTCAGGCAGCATCCAAGGTTGAATTCCAGTATTTCTGGGAAGTAGCATGAGTCATAGGTCATTTCTCTCCTTTTGCTTCTGAAGCATACATTGCTTTTTATTACCTGTGACAGAAGTTCTTCTTCCCCTAAATACCTAAAAGATAAGGAAAGAATATATTTGGGCCCTGGCTGGTTGGCTCAGTGGTAGAGTGTCGAGCTGGTGTGTGGATGTCCCAGGTTCAATTCCCGGTCAGGGCAAACAGGAGAAGCAACCATCTGCTTCTCCTCCCCTCCTACTCTTCCTCTTTCTCTTTCTCTTTCTCTCTCTCTCTCTCTCTCTCTTTCTCTCTCTCTCTCCACCTCCTGCAGTTAAAGCTCAATTGGAGCAAGTTGGCCTCAGGCACTGAGAATGGCTCCATGGCCTCATCTCAGGCGCTAAAATAGCTTGGTTGCAGAGCAACAGAGGAACAGCCCCAGATGGGCAGAGCATTGCCCAGGAGGGGGCTTGCCAGGTGGATCCCAGTCTGGGTGCATATGGTAGTCTGTCTCTCTGCCTCCCTGGTTCTCACTTAAGAAAAATTAAAAAAGAACATATCTGATAGAACACCCCTCAGTGCATCACAGAAAGCTCCTGAGACACAGGAGATGCCCAATCAGTGCTTGATGGATGAATGACTGACTGACTGACTGACTGACTGAATGAATGAATGAATGGCAGTCTTTTAAGTTAACAATGAAAATGCCATCATTTCCCCATTTCTTTTCTTGTCTCAAGAACCAGGAAGCTCAGAGTGAACTTTGTTGATCAAGTATAGCCCTATTATGGGTTCTTAGAGTTTGTATATTTGTTTTTCCCTCCTTTCTCTGTATTTTTTTCCTTTTCCCTAAAATTCCTTAAATCTAATTGTGTGTCCTTTTGGTTGATTTTTTCATAGCCTTTTGGGAAGATGTAAGGTCAAAGGAATAAAGCAAACAAGGGTCCTCGGTAATAATATGTTGTTTGGCAACTTCTTTCGATCATGACTGGTTTCATTGACCTTCCACCTTACTGACTGCATGACCATAGCCCAACTGACTAGATGGAAGGGTGGATGGGAAGAGAGATGAATGAAACTGGCCTTCACATTCCCAGTTAGCAGATGGATAAAGTAAATAAGAGTGAGCAAGATGGGTAATTAATTGGTCACTCAATGAACATTTACTGGAAATTTGCCAGGCTATTTATTCTCTGGAATTCAGAAATGTATCAGTAGATATCACCAACTCAATCGTCCCTAGTTTTAAGAAGCTGAATTAGGCCCACTCAGTGGTGGGATTTAAATAATTTAATAACTGATTCTCTGCCCTAATGACTATTTTAAGTATAAAAAAAGATATACCAAAAGGTAGTTTATTGTTTTATGTATTTAATACCTATCCCTTTGAGTAGTGAGTTTTTTCATGCTCGTTGACCCCACGGAGTGAGTTTTATTTTCAAAAAATAAAATTAGTTCCAGTAACAGTTTTATTAACTTAAAATCATGTTTGTTTGATAACTAATTTATGGAAACAAGAAGAACATACATTTGCCTTTTTTAATGTTGCCTTACACATTTTTCAAATAAAAGTTTTTGTTTTCTGGATGGTCAGGATGCACAAGGATGTACATGAATGTTCATACTACTCAAAGGGTCAATTAAGAAGAATAAAAGAGGCACATAAAACTAGATTATGTTATAAAAAAGTTTTTAAAATATTACTGAAAAAACACTAAATAATACTTGCCAAAACAATAAAACTGTTATTTAAGATATTTCCGTATTGTTTCTTGATTGACATCCTCATTTGCTATATTTTTCACCTGTGGATGAAATGAACCTTACTGTGGGTGCTTATAATATGCTGTTTCACAGATGAATGTTAAAAAAGAGTAAGGACCCTGACCAGGTGGTGGCGCAGTGGGTAGAGCATCGGACTGGGATGTGGAGGACCCAAGTTTGAGACCCCGAGGTCACCAGCTTGAGCGCGGGCTTATCTGGTTTGAGCAAAGCTCACCAGCTTGAACCCAAGGTCTCTGGCTTGAGCAAGTGGTTACTCGGTCTGCTGTATCCCCATAGTCAAGGCACATATGAGAAAGCAATCAATGAATAACTAAGGTGTCGCAATGAAAAACTAATGATTGATGCTTCTCATCTCTCTCCGTTCCTGTTTATCTGTCCCTATCTATCCCTGTCTCTGACTCTGTCTCTGAAAGAAAAAAAGAGTCAGGAATGTAAATTTGTGATTTTCACATCAGGCAGGTGCCCATCTTAGCGAGAACCCTGATTACAAGTGCCATTTTAACAACCAGTTCACTGAACTCAACAAAAAGTTAGGTATGGTTCTGCCGAACTGGTGTGAACCAGTTGAATCCCACCACTGGGTCCACTGATATAAGATTTTTGAGGTGGCATAAACGCAGACCAGACAGGAACAATAACACAAAGAAAATAGCAGGGATAGAAGACATGTGTATATGAATAAAGACGCTTTGGAGAATGAATATATCTGTACAAGAAAATTAGAAATCAGATTGGAGAAGATCCAACACAGGAAACCTGTGTGAGGAGACCGAGGGAGGGGTAGGGACAGCGCTGCATTAGAGCTGAATGTTGACGTTTTTCTGCAGTGAAAGGACATTGAATTTGGTTGGCATCACAAACACTGTTTGTTTCCCAGTGTCATCAGCTGGTAGGTGTGTGGCCCTGGGAAAACTATTTGACTTCTCTGAGACTCAGACTTCTCACTTGCAAAGTGGAAGTGATGTTACTTGACACTGAAGATTATTTTATAAGCCAGAAAGCATGCTGCCTGTGCATGATGGATAAAGCTCCATGATTTCTGAGGGTTTGACATTTTGCTTAAAGGACATGGAAGGGGAACAATGGGCAGATTTTTCTAAAAGACCATGGTCCAGGCCTTTAAACCCCCTGTGGCTGAGAGCCATGTTCTCCTGCCCTTTTCTGTGGCCATCAGCAGGATTTATCTCTGAAGGCTCCCATGACCTCGCCTTGTTCCCAAGGCAGAGAAGAGGGCTTCTCATGGACTGGTCTGTATCACACCATCACTCTGAGTTCCACTGTTATAACTAGACATTGACTTCTTCTAGCAGAACTCTCAAGAAGTCATGGGCCCTCTCCCATCTGAAGAAGCTAATATTTTACCATATATGTGGGGGTGAGGAAGAAGCAGGGACTAAGTCTCCATTAATCACAAAGAAATGACAAAAATGTGCCTTGCTGGTCTGTCCCAATGTTTCATTAATTTGTATACAGTAAACTCTGAATGCTTAAGCTGTTAATTTCAAGCATGTTCCTTCCTGCTATGACTTCCAGGGTTTCTGAATTGAGTCTGATCTATTGTATAAATCCCAGGTGACTCCATGCAGATTGTAAGGGTCCACTTTATTGTCTTGATCTCCTAAGTAGTTTGTGAATTTGGATCAGTGGATTTGCAACAAAGATCTTAACAACCAACCAACCAACCATATAGCAAACCTTCAGATGCCTCTTTTACTTATTCTTCAAGTCAACCCCAGTGGTCATGAATCTGTGAAGCCTCATGGCCCCGCTGGTGAGAGTAAGTTACTCCTGCCCCGGTGCTCCACGGCACTCTGCCAGTGCTGGCACTGGAGTTCTAACTCCATGTCACTGGCAGGGCTTATTTACGTGTCCATCTTCCCCACTGCGTACTCTGAGCTCTTGGAAGGATGACACAGTAATTTAGTCATTTTTGTTCCCTAGCAATGAGCGCAGTGTCCAATATATAGAATGTGCTCAGTAAATGCTTGTTGGATAAATGAGTGTCTGAATGAGTGAATGAATGAATGATGAATGATGGACATTGAGCACGCACCCTCTTACATTGCTTTCAAGAGTTCTACTGTCCTCCTAAACAACAGAGGACCATGCTAAGGAACCAGTTCATGCCTTTCTTCTCATTATCTTAGTCAACCAACACTTGTAATTCTTTTTTGGCACTGGGCACAGCATTAAAATGTGGGCTGAGAAGCAAACAGTGATTGATGACCTCCCCTAGTTGTATTTTTACGTGTGTTTATGTTAATAGGTTGTTTATAGCTGAATCTTTTGAGGATCTGCCTCTTGAATTAGAAGATAGGCTCACACCAGTGTGGCCCTTGTATTACTTATTAGTGGCTCATGAAAAGGAGAATTGATTTTTCAGTCTCCAGTATTCAGTCCCCTTAAGCAAGCTGTGTTGCTTTTACTAAACTATAGAAAGTTTTTAAAAAAAGAAAGCTATAGCTATTTTCATTAGAATTAGACTCTGTTGACTATTTTTACTCTCGACTTTCTTCAAAGTCTCCTGTGCAAATTACAGCCCTGAGAACTGCTGTGTGGTGTCCGCCCTCACGTCTCCGTCCTGCCTCAGCATCACCGAGTGCGGCGCTTTCCATTCACAGTTTAGTTGTCTGCCTCTTTTTGTATTTGTTTTGTGTTTACAGCTGATGAAAATATGTTTGTATTTATGAAACAGATAACCTCTGGGCATCTGCTAATGGAATAGTGGCCACACTGAATGGTGAGGATTCAGAAAAGAATCAAATACGTTCATGGTCGAAGGGGCTGACCATCTAGGGAGCAAACCAAGTAGACAGATAAATAGAGTGACATGTACAAGGCATTGTGGGAGTGAGGGGAAGAGATGCCATGTGCCCACTGGGTGAGGTGGTAGGAACTAGGGTGCAGGAAAGTCTTTTTAGAGAGGTTAGGTTTAAGTTGAACCTGAAAGATAAACAGTAATTCATCCAGCAGACAAGAACAAAAGGAAAGTGACAGACAGTAGTAGTATGTACAAAGGCTCAGAAGTGTGGAAAATGTGATGAGTTTGGGGAAGTACCACTGATTTTAAAATGGTTGGATAATAGGCAGAGTTGATCTCCTTGCATAGCTGCTAAATATTATCCCTGAGACCAGAGTCTAGTTGGGAAGGAAATACGTCCGAAAAAACAAGTTAGGGTCAGATCACAAGGAGTCTGGAATGCTAGACCAACAATCTGGACTTTCTCATGTGAGTGCATGAGTGTGTGTGTGTGTGCGTGTGTGTGAGTGTGAGTGCATGAGTGTGTGTGTGTGTGTGTGTGTGTGTGTGATGGGAAGGTAGATTTTTTTCACTGAAGGATTTGAAATAAATGACTTAAAAAATCAGAGTCATGTTCCATCAAGAGCTTCTCTACCAATCCTGGCCAGTCTACTCTGTTCTATCTAGTATATTATTTTTGTGTCTTGAAGTAGATGGTCCTGGAATGTCCTTGCTTAGTTTAGTTTAATCCAGTCCTCCTTGTTATTTTAACCTAAGCCCAGGTAGTCAGGGCCAGTTTCTATCGTCTCCAGAACCTAGCAGTGCGGGGCTGGTGGTGGTTTGAAAAGGTTCCTGGCAGCTGGGAGTGAGGAGACACCAGCGGTCTTCGCCCGGGGTATTTCCAGGCCTCGTGCTTCCGGCTCAGCATTTCTGGGGCACTTCGCAGCAGGCTTTGTAAAGATTTAGTTGAAAATCAACTGTGGATTCCTCCCTAATTGACATGGCCGGGTTTAATCTGCTATTGGTCAGACCAAGCTGGCTTCTATTATGTGGTGCACTGAGGATTTCTGGAGTTATTTTTATCCTAATGGAGGCTGGCTGTTCTGCGAAGCAAATGCTGGTGTTGGTGAAGGTCGGTATCACCGTGTCCTCTGAAGTGAACCCAGAAGGATGCCCATCTGATACAGCACTGAGACTTCTGACTACAAAGAGCGAGTGTTGGATTTGGCATTTATGTGCTAGAATGTTATGTTTTGTTTTCACTGTTTGTTTGTTTTTTTACTCCCTAAGATATAACAAAACTTATTTGTTTCTGCCTCTTTGGGTTGATTTGTAGACAGTCCCAGGAGGCAACACCTACAGCAAAGGGACATCTTTGGAGAGTGGCTTCTCTTGGCCCTGGAGACCATGAGTGACCACAGATGGTGGGACAGGGGTGTCCTGTCACTCCAGGCCCAGCGCCTCTGGCCTTTGCTGAGCCCCCTCCCTTGAGGTCATCCAGTACTGAACACACAGACTTACACGGCTGGGGAAGGGAAGAGACATCGTGTTGTGGGGTTGGGAAGATTTATGGGCACTATTTGCCTTGAACTGTCACTGAAAGTTGCGTGTGTCAACAGAAGAGGGACAAAAGAGAGCCTGTGTCTGGAAAGTTTGTGAAAGTACAAACGCCAACTGTCAGGGCAAGCCCTTGGATTTCGTGTGAAAGAAAGGAGAGAGGAGTGGAGAGTCCCGTTCTTCCTATAATCCTTGAAGGACATTAGATTTCCTAGAATCATTTGCATGAGTGTGTTGAGGGCGTGCTGTATATATTTACAGTCACTTAGAAGTAACTTGCCCCTACCCCACCCCAATCAGTCACCTCACCAAGCCCATGCTGGGGCTTGGAAGAGTTAGCACAGTTTGGCTGGAGGAAGTCACTTATAGAAAGAACATTTACACTATAGCGCTAGCTCACAGAATCAAGAAAGTCAACTTAGAACTCTGTAAATAAAGATATGGTCATATATAAACATAGACATGCATTTCACAGCTTTTAGAAAACCAGTCTAACATCTGTTTTGCTTTTCTTGTTAATTCCATCCCCCTCCACCCCTGTGCCCTCACCCCCACCACTGACTCTAATGTGAATTCCTCAGAAAAGCCTCATTTAAAAGATACTATAGACCCTGCATTTTGAACTGGCTCCCAGAGCTTAATTTTAAAGATTTCTCCTCCCCAACCCTCCCATCCCATTCCCCTTTGGCCTTCCAGCTAGCCACGTCACTATTCGTGGCCAACCCTGACAAGCCTGGGCCTTCTGGGGCACCTTGCCACCAGCTGGCACCTCTCAGTCTCCCAGGGCCTGCTGAGCGTCTGTTGGGCTTTCAAGACGATGGTAGTGATGGGTTGTAGCAGAGCAATAACACTCACCGTGGGCCAAAGCAAACTGCCATGTCAAAAGCATTTGTGCAAAAGTTCCCCACGTGTTCCCTTTCTAGGAATTTCTACTGTGATTAGTCTCTCCTTCTGTGAACTTTCTATTTTATTTTATCCTTTTAGTTTTTTATCTTATTTTTATTGATTTTAATGCAGTGACATTGATAAATCAGGGTACATATGTTCCAAGAAAACTTCTCCAGATTATTTGGACATTTGATTATGCTGTATACCCCCCCACTCAAAGTCAAATTGTCTTCTGTCACCTTCTATCTGGTTTTCTTTGTGCCCTTCCCCTCCCCCTACCCCCTCCCTCTCCTTCCTCGCCCCCTCCCCTCCCCACCCCTCTACCCCATCCCCCTGTTACCATCACATTCTTGTCCATGTCTCTGAGTCTCATTTTTATGTCCCATCTATGTATGGGTTCATATAGTTCTTAGTTTTTTCTGATTTACTTATTTCACTCCGTATAATGTTATCAAGGTCCATCCATGTTGTTGTAAATGATCCGATGTCATCATTTCTTATATCCTTTTAATTTTGGATCCTAGTTTTTCATTCCTTGTTTAAATATTCTAGACTCTTGAAGCTTGTGCAAGTGAACGAGAATCATGGATCATAGAAAATCAGACCTGAGGGGAATTTAAACCATTCTCTCCAGCTTATCAATGAGGACGCTGAAGCCCATTGAAACAGGACTGCCAAGGGCTCGCAGCCAGTGATAGTGAGGACGAGCAGTCAGGACTCCTGACTCTTTTTTGGTACTTCCACCTTAAATGTGTGTCTGTTTAGCATATAAGTATGCTGTATACATTGCAGACATCTGCATGTGTTGATATTTATCCCAGCAAGATTAAAACTACACATAACAGGTGACATTATTGAACAATTATTAAGTGGCAGACATTGTTCTAAGCACTCTGTATATGCAATAACATGTCTATTATGACAACCCTATTAGGTGAGTCTTATGATTATCATCAATTTACCATAGAAATACCTGAGACATGGAGAAGTTAAATAACTTGTCCTCAGTCTGTAGGGAAGTCCTATAGACTGTGACTTCCCTGGGGCTGAGAATGGTGTTTGCAAGCATGTACTGAGCCTCTGGAATGGATGAAGCCCCTGCCTTTCTAATAGGACATAAAGACATGTGAGCAGATCAGTCCCAACAGTACACAGTGGCAGCTGCAGCAGGCATGCACGAAGGGTGGCGGGAGGCAGAGGAGGAGGTAACCGGCTCCCCAAGGAGATGGCGTTTGAGTGGTCTTGGGAACCCATAGGAGTGGGTTAGCTGGGGAATGAGAGCTCACTGTGCACAAAGGACTGGAGGGACTTACTGTGTTCAGGGGAAATCAGGAGGGCCAGAAGTTCAAGTGCCGGAGGACAGAAGTGTGATGGTTGGAGAGGAGACGGTGGGAGACAGGGCTAGAGAGGCAGGTCAGGAACAGGCTGTAAAGTACCTGTAACCCAAGATAAAGAATTTGGATGATACTCTCTAAATAGAGGGAGCCAACAGAAATTTTTATGCCTAGGGAAGTGACAGATTCAGGACTGAAGAGACTGCAGAAGCAGGGAAGATTGGGCCAGGGATGCCAGCGAGGCGGAGGCTGCAGTTGTCCGGGTGGCACTGAGGGCCTGGCCTCCGAACAGCCGTCTGCTGGGTGCAGGTGTCCCCACGTGGTTTTCACACTGCTTTTATGGTTTGGAATGCTCTCTTTGATCCAGCCTTGCTAGAACTACAGACCCATCTTCAGGACTAGGCTTGGGTCTTCGATACAATCTTTCCTTAGCGCCCTCGCTGAGCAGGCTCGCGCTGTCCCTCCTCCGGCGCTCCACTGTCTCCGGCACATTCTTCTTTCTCCCTCGGCACACATAAAATCGTGCTGCACGTCTTTGTATACATTTCTCTTTTCTGCTTACACCCAGCTCCTTGAAGGCAGAAGCAGACCTTTGCCTCCTTAAATACTTGGCGCGGTGCCTGACATTCAGTGAACTCTCAATAAATGTGAGATGAATGAATACACTGTCTAAATAAAGGCAGTGACTGGATAACTGGATACCAAAAGAAGAGGCCAAATTTGGGGGATAATTTTTTTTTTAAGTTCCATCAGGGGTAGGAAAACTGTGGCCCACAGGCTAAGTCCAGCCCACTTTTCTGTCGCTTTTTTTGTTGTTGTTGTTTTTGTTTGTTTTTTTGTGGGTTTTTTTGTATTTTTCTGAAGCTGGAAAAGGGGAGAGACAGTCAGACAGACTCCCGCATGCGCCCGACCGGGATCCACCCGGCACGCCCACCAGGGGCGAAGCTCTGCCCACCAGGGGGCGATGCTCTGCCCCTCCGGGGCGTCGCTCTGCCGCGACCAGAGCCACTCTAGCACCTGGGGCAGAGGCCAAGGAGCCATCCCCAGTGCCCGGGCCATCTTTGCTCCAATGGAGCCTCGGCTGCGGGAGGGGAAGAGAGAGACAGAGAGGAAGGAGGGGGGGGGGGTGGAGAAGCAAATGGGCGCTTCTCCTATGTGCCCTGGCCAGGAATCGAACCCGGGTCCCCCGCACGCCAGGCCGACGCTCTACCACTGAACCAACTGGCCAGGGCTCTGTCGCTTTTGTAAATAAAGTTTTGTTGGAATACAACCAAGCCCGTTTGTCTACATTTTGTCTCTAGCTGCGTCCTTCCTGAAATGGCAGAGTTGATTCATTGTGACAAGACCAGATGGCTTGCAAATGCAAAAAGCGCTTCCTCTCTGGACCTTTGCTGAAAACGTTTGTCAACCTCTTGATTAGGTGACCAGGATTAGTGACTGGAGATAAAAGGGTGATGGCAAGGAAAGAGTCAAGACTTTTCTGTTTCTCTTGGCTCCTAACTGTGCCTAGCACAACGCTTTGCTCCCAAGTGATGGCATTGCCCAGTAGGCCTGCAGGGATGGGGGAAGGGATACCCATGACTAGGGGGCGGGGCCATAAGCCACAAGGCAGAATTGATCTTAGTCCTGCTTCTTCCTGGGGAAGCTGCTCATGCTTGTGCTCTCTTTCAGTCATCCAGTTTGGCTTTGTCACCCTCTTTGTGGCCTCCTTTCCTCTGGCACCTGTGTTTGCCCTCCTCAACAATGTCATTGAAGTGCGGCTGGATGCGAAGAAGTTTGTCACAGAGCTGAGACGGCCAGATGCTGTGAGAACCAAAGATATTGGTATGTCCCCTGCTTGGAGGTGGTAGAAGACCCATCCCTCCCACACACACACACTGTCAGAAATACACAGGGCTGGGGAAACCCTTGCCTCACCCCCCCCCCCCGTGAGCTCCTCATCCTCAGATCTTCAGGCGCTGGGAGGCCTTCAGAGGCTATGTTACCCACCCGCAGCTGTCCCCCTGGTTTCTAGACAGGGCAGCACCTCAGCCTCTCCAGACAAGCCCGCTCCTGGGGGGCCCAGCAAACCTTCCCTAGTAACATGCCTGCAGAGCATCACCCAGAGCTGCAAGGTTGTCACCACTGGGCCACAGCAGGAGTGAGCCAGACGCCCTCATTTCTGTCTTACAGGAATTTGGTTTGACATTCTCTCCGGAATCGGCAAGTTCTCTGTTATCAGCAATGTAAGTGCGAACAGTCATGGCACCCTAGCTCAGTGGGAAGGCCTTTCCCGGGTAGCTGAGGTCTTCCAAGCAGGACCCTAGCCCTGTTACCTCTCAGCCTTTTCCACTTGGAGCTTTATTTAAGACAGCCCCCTGGTTAATATTAATAGCACATACAAGCCTTCTAACTTATCTTGCTATTGCCAGCACTATGCCACTTCACTGTTAATTTTGCTAAGAGAAAGAGGGATAATTACCGACCAGAATGCAAAACTTCTTAAGAGTCACAATCAGATCTTTGCTCAGAGCCAAGAAAAACGAGGAAAGAATTTCATGTATCTCTCTATCGCTTTCCTTTCTTTTCTACTCCTGAGCTAAACAATACCTGGAGCATTGCCCAGGCTGCAATTCCTAATGACAGTTCTTCCAGGTTGTCAATGTGAAGTCTTAATTATCCCCACGGACTCTGGCACTGCGTAGGTGAAGAGAGGACATGGAAGAAGAGGGGTCCTACCTGTTGTGATCTCCTTAATGGCCTTGGCAGACATGTCCACATTTCGAAGGAAATCCTGCTGGGCCCAAGCCAGCAGCTCCTTTTGCTTCTGCCTTCTGTACAGAGGGTGGCCAGGCAGGGTCTCCTCTTTCATCTCCCAAGAAGATATCAGCCAGCTCAGTGAACACAGCCCGTTTTCCTTGGAAAGAGAAACGCTGATTCTAGCTATGACCCGGTTCCCTATTAAGAACACACGAAATGGCTGGAGAGGTGTGAGGGGAGGCAGCGAGAATCAGCCCATTGCATGTTGAAAGTTTGACATAGGAAACACACATTTTGAGAACTAAGGTGCAATTTGGAAAATAGATCAATAGCTACTTTGGAGTTGTGTTTATGAAAGAGTCCCTGAGCACTAAGCACTTTCCATCTGTAAAGTAGAAGGAAAGAAGTTAGACTTCCCTAGCCTCTCTAAGACCTTTCACTCCTTTGTAAAAATGGGAAGGACTACGAGGACCCACCCAGTAGGATCACTGTGGAAGTTAAATGGAATGATGAAAGCGCAGGGAGCCAGTGCTCAGTAGTTGCAGCTGTGCTTATTATGAGCATGTTACTCATTCTCAAATATGGTTATGGCCATCCACACTCATATATACATTTAGAAAACAATACCTAAACTACATTTTTATAAAGGGCTTTAATTGTTGGCATGCAATATAATATAAGCACTTGCCAAAAAGATTTAAGATTTTCTTTGCAGAAAGCACCTCCACATTCAAACATCTAATCATTCATTTGTCGTTTGGTTTGCTCCATAGACATTTATAGAGTGCTTAGATATGCCAGCCCTGATGTTGGGTGTGTGTGGTGCCATGCAGCAGGATCCACTCATTTCCCCTCTGTGTCTTACTTTTCCTAAGCAAAACAAATTGTGGAACCATATCTTTGGTATTCTTGGCTTTCTGGTGTCACTCAGGGGCAGATGTACCTGGTCATTCAAGGTTCCGCCTATTGTCCCTAAGTGGCACTCTCAACACTATAGATAATTTTCTCAGAAATCTTTCATTCTGCTTTAGCTTGGCCAGTACCAAATATCTCAGATTTGATTTATTCCCTCCAGGACCAAATAGTCCAAAATAGCTTTGCATCCTTTGCTATAAGTGGTTGTAATTTACTCTCTTAACAGCCACTATTTTGTGGATTTACTTACACATATCAAAGATGGAAAAGCCAGGTGAGTCAGCTATGTGAGCTCAGAAATAAGGACTTCCATATCAATAGAGCAGCACTTCTGGATGGGGAACTCGAGAGGGGACAGTTTGTCAGCCAGGTGGACTGTGTGCCACCTGGACAGCATCCATCCTGACCTCTCCGCAAGTGCTTGTGGTTCTGTTTCTCAGGCGTTTGTCATTGCCATCACCTCCGACTTCATCCCCCGCCTTGTGTACCAGTACTTCTACAGTCACAACGGGACTCTGCATGGCTTTGTCAACCATACCCTTTCCTTTTTCAACGTCAGCCAGCTGAAGGAGGGGACGCAACCCGAAAACTCACAGTTTGACCAGGAGGTTCAGTTCTGCAGGTAAGGTAATCATGAGGAGGGGGGGAAGCAGAGGACCTGAAATGGTAGATGCAAGTAACTATCTGGATGGCCTAGACTTAATCATTCTTCTTTCCCACTGTCTCCTACCCACCCCCAAAGACTATAATTCAATTTCCATGAATCAACAAATACTTATTGAGTGACTTTTGCTAGACACTGTGAGCAGACAAAGAAGTATATAGCCTCTTCTCTAGGGAAGTATATAGCCTCTTCATCAAGGGATTTATGGTCTGGTTGAGAAGAAAACAGCCAGAATAGATAAGAAATAGCAAGTTATTCAGTGATTATATCTAGTTTGGATCATAAACATTGTGGGTATTCAGAGGAGAGGAAAATCAATGTTGGCTAGAATGGAGAGGGTAGGCTTCCTGGAGGGGCCAAGAGGAATTCTGGGACAGAAAGAGAATATCCCAGATGGGGAGTCAACATGGGCAAAGTCATGGGCTGGGGATGAATCCGCAGTATCAGGTAAACACTTGGGGGCTAGGTGATGTAGTTAGCAAAGAGAAAGCTTAAGAGATAATAATAGGGAATAATATAGGAAATATATTAGACACTCTTAAGATAATACAAGTCAAAACTATTGTTAAACTTGGATAGAATAAAGTAGTTAATGGGGAATTTTAAAATCATAATAATTTTAATGTAATGTAATAAGAAGAGATTGACCTTTTTGCTGCCAAGGAATGGTAGGGTAAAGGGCAGGCTTAGGAAAATTGTCCTGGTCTTAGAAAGGAAGATGAACAAGAACTGACGGAACTGAGGGAGAGCAGGTGAGCTGCATCACTGACACGAGCCATGGTGGGCGCAGACCAGGGTGCTGGAGGAGGAACAGAGAAGACGAACTATTTTATTAACATATTACAAAGTTTGTGGTAAGACACAGAGCATGTGAGTCAAGAATATCTCCAAAGTTTGGACTAAAGTCAGAGGACTAGGAAATTTTGTGTCCATTGAGAGAGATGGGGAAGATGCTAAGTGAACCTAATTTTATAGTTCATATGATGAATTTGATTTCAATCATATTGTATTGAAAATAATGGGAAGAAGTCTAAGAGGAAATTTTTACTTAACTTCTAGATACACTAAGCTGAAATTTCAGAGAAGTCCAGGTTAGAGTTATGATTAAAAACCATCAACACAGGGATCATTGAAACCAAACAAACAAAAAGACAAAAAAACAAACAAAACCTCCCCCAGAAAACTCTCTACTATTTACTCAAAAAGGGAAAATAAAGAGAAAAAGATCAGAGGGGACTAAATTCTTTAACATTTTTGTACCCTGGTGAAATGATAGTCCCCATGAAGAACTTAATAAAAGATTACACCTCATAAATAAAAAAATTAAATTAAAAACCCAGAACAATAACTACAACAAAAATAAAAACCTAGGAAAGCTATTGTTAGGAAAATATAGAGCTTGCTCGGACCATCCCCAGTGGTGTCTGATGTAAAAGCTGTCAATGAGTTCATCAAAGAAGCAGTGTTTCAGCTGTGTTTGTAGCAGCCCTTTCCCTGTCTGTCACACTTTCCCACCTGGGACACCTTGGTGTTCAAGATCAGCCATTGGTAAGACGGCTGCTGAAGTTCAGGTTCACAGTCTGGGACCACAAAAGAAAGAAAACAAATTTGTCTCCCAATCCAGGTGCCTGAGTTAAACAACCTTACTGAATTCTGATTTAAATAGAAAGGTATTCTGGAACCTGGAAAAATAAGTTTAAGGTTCAACTCTAGCCAACCAAGAAAAGACTCAAAATCAAGGACCAGATCTAAGGATAGATGAGTAAATTTATCAATACAGTAGATAACAATCAGCCTCAGTGTTTCAGGAATTTTCACATCTGGTGTTGTGAAGACTAGCTGTTAGACTAAGGTCATATGCAGGCAGTTCTGCTACCAGAGTATGAACTCCCAGGGTCCAGTCCTCTGTGTGTCTGAAGTGCCAGACTGTCCATGGTGCTGGATTTTGGTCTGTGGATCCAATAGACATAATTCTACTGCTCAGGGAGGGTCTGTACCAGCTCTCAGCCTTATCTGGTAGCATCTAGATCTGTTCCAGCACAGCCCATGGAATCAGTTTTTGGGTTGACATTAAATAAGTGAGCACTGAAAAGTGAGAATTATATACTCATTTTTGTAACTGAAAGGTACCAGAGAAATCATCTTGTTAAAACTCCTCCTTCTACATATAAAGAAACCGAGGCTCAGAAAGTTGAAGAGCTCTCCAAGATTACAGTGATTTCTAGTGACAGGTCCTGAACTAAAGTTCATATCTATCCAAGAACACAAGCCTCCACCCCTGTGTGCAGTGGGGGAACAACACCACTGACCTACGTGTGGGGAGGCAAGGTTAACAGTGTCTGCTTTATCAGTTAGTCTAGAAGCACATGTGTGTCCAGAGCAGTGAGATGCTCTGATCTTGCCCCTGGCTATCAGGTCACCCAGTAACACAACTGAATATGCTTTCTACAATAGATGTATCAGTGGCCTAAACTACCTTAGACACAAAGGGATTTTAAATACTTTCAGCATGAGGAAAGGCCTAATTTTAGGAAAAGTTTGATTCAATCAAGTCTGCTCCAACCAAATCTTTATCTTCCAAGTCTTCCAATTGATGTTGACAAAAATTTGAAGATCTGTATGACTGCTAGCAGCTAGAGCCAGCAGGATAAAAGCCCATACCCCTTTCCCAGTGACCCCAGCAAAAGTGTCATTGCAGCTCATTGACAAGAATCAGTATGCATGCCCTCCCCAGAACCAATCACTATGACAAAGAAATGTGATGTGGTCCAAGGCCTTTGGGCCATTGGGGTGCAGTTTAGGGGTGAAATCACCTCTGAAGCACATGACCTCTGAGTTGGAGGTAGTTCCCTTGTGAGAAGGAAATCATCTTGTTAAAACTCCTCAAGGTGAATGGATACCACTCAGCTAAAACAAACAGGCCCGGGACGTCAGCTATTAGGACACATGGATCAGATTGCGCTTTCTTGTATCACTGAATTTTCCGGCCAGTTATAAAATCCTGGTAACACTTTTCTCCATTGTTTCCATGCAAATAGATCAGATTGTGGCTTATCTATGGCCCATTTGAAAAATGGACTGAGTGACAGAATTATTATGGATGCATGCATAGGAAGTACATTCTACATTTCTGTCAAGAAAATTTATTCACAGATAATAGATCATTCCAGAATCAAACCAAAATGATTTTTGGAGCATCTGATTATTGTTTTCCTTGTTCAGTACCAGTGAGAATTATAGGTTCACTAATGCGACTGGCTTTGAGACCTTAGTATAAGCTTGGCAATGGTTATATGATAGGGAATAAGACACAGTGCCTCCTTCGAGAGTCCAGATAGAGGACATGAGTAAATGAACAAGCAATTAAATATAGCTTTAATCATTTACAATAATGTCATCATAAAGAGCTCTGAGAGCCCCAAGGACATAAGCCATGTGCCTTGTCAGACTTAAGTGTCGGGGGAAGCCATAAGGAGGTGGGACCTAAAGAATGAGTAGTACAGAATGACCAGAGAAATCATATTGTTGAAACCTCTCATTTACACTCCCAGCTGGCCTGGGCAGTGAGTGGGGTGGGAAGACCAATGCTGGAAGGTAAAGTGGGTGTCCAGTGGGAGAGGGAAGTCCAAGGGCAGGAGTGTCTTTCTGGTAGAGGGGCAAGTTTGTGCTCAGTGGTTGGGGCTGGAGTGAGAGGTCAGCTATGAGAGAGGAGACTGGGAGAAGGCACAGAAGCCAGACCAAGGAGAGCATGCTGTTCATTCGCAGGTATGAGGACACCTCTTAGGACAGTACGGAATCACTGAGGGGATTTGAGGGAACAGTGATGAGCTCAAACTTTTCCTTGGTGTTTCTTCTGACCACAATGTGAAGACCAGTGGGTTACATTAAAAATAAAGTGTGTGCAGCCTGACTAGGCAGTGGCACAGTGGATAGAGCGTCAGACTGGGATGCGGAGGACCCAGGTTTGAGACCCAGAGGTTGCCGGCTTGAGTGTGGGTTCATCTGGCTTGAGCATGGGATCATAGACATGATCCCATGGTCACTGGCTTGAGCCCAAAGGTCGCTGGCTTGAAGCTCAAGGTCGCTGGCTTGAGCAAGGGCTCACTCACTCTGCTATAGCCTCCCAGTCAAGGCATATATGAGAACACAACCGATGAACAACTAAGGAGCTGCAAAAAGAATTGATGCTTCTCATCTCTCTCCCTTCCTATCTGTCCCTCTTTCTGACTCTCTCTCTCTCTCTCTTTAAAAAGAAAAAAAAAGCCTGTGCAGAAGTCTAGAGAACAGGGTCACATATCATCTAGACCAGGGGTCCCCAAACTTTTTACACAGTGGGCCAGTTAACTGTCCCTCAGACTGTTGGAGGGCCAGACTATAAAAAAAAACTATGAACAAATCCCTATGCACACTGCACATATCTTATTTTAAAGTAAAAAAACAAAATGGGGACAAATACAATATTTAAAATAAAGAACAAGTAAATTTAAATAAACAAACTGACCAATATTTCAATGGGAACTATGGGCCTGCTTTTGGCTAATGAGATGGTCAATGTGCTCCTCTCACTGACCACCAATGAAAGAGGTGCCCCTTCTGGAAGTGCGGCGGGGGCCGGATAAGTGGCCTCAGAGGGCCACATGTGCCCGCGGGCCGTAGTTTGGGGACCCCTGATCTGGACAGACCCTATCAAATAGGTGTATTTTGCAGGCTACCTTTCCTAGGTGGATAGGAGTTGTTGATAGAAACCTCTACTCAGATGGGTCCTAATCAATGCATGTTGTCTGAACTTGTCTGGGTCATCAAATTCTTTGGAGATTTAGAAAGTTGAGGCACAACCTACTGATGTCTTTGTAAGCTAGGAATTATCAGTGACAAAGAAATAGAAATAAAGTATAGAGAGGGAGAGACAGAGACAGAAGAAGATTGGGAATGTGGAGGGATTCCATGAGAGATAGAGAGAGAGAGAGAGAGAGAGAGAGAGAGATATCTTGAGAAACAGAGACCATTCTGTAGCTAGCCCCAAAGCCAGCATTTAAAACCACTTCCATGGTAGGAAATGAAGTTGGCCCTGATTTTCTGGCAAATAGAGTTGGGAACTCAGTGACCCTTCTTATTCTTAGCTTTCAGTGACCTCTGAAGATAAATGTGGTCAAATAAAACAGGTCTCTGGCTCCAACTTAGCTTTGCCAGGGAAGAGGTATCTTAAAAATAGCAATAAAAGTTAAGGCAAGTCTCCGGCTGCTCATTTGAGATGCATTCCCAGCATTTTTGGAGCAGCGTTGGCCTCAGCCATCTAACTGCTCTGGCAGGGCTTCTCAGTCCTGTGACGTCAACCTGCAGGCATGATTAGTGGCCATTTGACAAGATCGAAGGACCACTGTGTCCTGGAGGATGAGTGATGGCTTGGGCTCCTGGCTCAGCTGGAAGGGAGCAGAGAGATCAGCAGGGCAGGGCCTGGAGGGGGTTCTGGGTCCCCAAGCTGGAGGCGCCGACCCGGCCTGGTCAACCCAATGGTCAGTTTGGAGGTGCTGAGCCTGAAGAAACGGCATTCTTGGGTGGCTCTGGTGGGGTTTTTCCGCATGGCCAAGTCTTTTCATGTCCCGAGGTCCCATAAAAGTCTTGGAAGAGGTGAATTTCCCCCCTGCTCCAGCCCATGGCTGCCTCTCATCTGCTTCTTGCTGAAACCAGAGGTAAAAGTCAGCTTTTCTGGGGTTTGCCTCTCGTGATCTTTGACATGGTTCTCATTAGTTCCTAATTGGCTGTACTGTTTTCCCTTGTTAAAGGCCAATTTCAGAAGGCAGTTTTAAGTAGCTCAGATGGCATGAAAATATTGTACGTAATTGTGTTCAGCATTAATATAACATTAATTTCCACTGGGACTATTAAGACATTTTTTACATACCACTGCTTGAAGTTGAGAAGTGCATTTACTAACTGATTCGAAATGTACTGAAACCTCATTTAAAAAAAATTACTGGTTGTTGATGACTGGTTGTTGGTGTGTTATTTAGGCACCCTTCCTGCCCACAGAGATTCAGTATTGTGATGCAGTGTGGCAGATGTCACTGTCACTGGTCATCACTGCAAATAAGGATGGGAGGGGGACATTGGAGCCAGGAGTCTTTCTTTTCTCTCCACATCTCAGTTTCCTCATCTGTGAAAATGAGGACTTAGAATAAATAATCTTCAAAGATTCTTTTCTGCCTTAAAAAATAATAGTTGAGTGAGACATGCAACATATTAACCGATTCCTGTAATAATTCTAAATGTTACAGGCAATCTCTCTGACTCTGTGCCACCTCCACCATAACCCTTGCCTGATCCAGGCATCCTCCCAACAGTGACCAAGGCGATACATTTGTGTGATTCTTTCTTAGACATTGTTCCATGCATTCACATAAAATGACTCACAGAACTTTTAAAGTATTGTTTCATAGGTTTGTTTCATAATAATGTAATATATTTTGAGTTCATGGGAACCTTATATCTTTAAGTAATACATAAATTCCACTCAGTCAATGCAATTTTTCTTAGTGTTAGATTTAGGTAAAGTAATCTTAAAGCTAAAATATAATGTTGATTTTTGTACCAGTTTCACTTACTCTATGTGAGTCTGTCTCAGTTAACACTAAAATTTTGCTCCTGAAAGTTTAGTATAAAAATGTGTTTGCATCAACTGAATATTGCTACTAATTATATTCTTCTTTTGAAATTATGAACTTAATTTTATTATAAAAGTATGAAACTCTCTTCTCCACCTTCTAATTCTGCAAGTATGTATATATATGTAATTTCTGTGTGTATACATACATGTATGTATGTTATATGCATGTAGCATATATAATACATATATAACTTATATATAATTAATGTTATTTATTTAATTATATTTATACTTACCAATTATATTATATTTTCATATAAATATAAGGAGAAGACTCTCTTCTCAACCCCAACCCCAGTGATTTTCCCCCAGAAGAAACCATTGTGTCCATGTTTAGTGGAAGTCTCCAGAAATTGCATTCACATGTGTTATCTCATTTAGTTCTCCCTGTCTTTCTTTAATGTTCAATGAACACACATATACACATGTATTTGTTTATTCGTGGTATGACAAGAGCTGGAGAGCATGCCATTTGTGTACTCTGAGACACACGTCTTAGCTTCACTTTGTGGATTAGAAGGCTGAGGACCCAGTGAAACAACTTCCTCAGGATTACTTATATTAGTGACATAACCACTCTGAGCATTCACTTGCTTTTTTAGACACTATAGTTGTTTCATTTGAAAGGCTCTTCTTATTAAAAACAAACAAACTAAACTTCTTATTAAAAAACTAAAGAGAACTCAAAATTAATGTTAAGTCTCAGAGAAAATAAAGGAGGACTGGAGGGGTGAGGGTGAGATCTACAGTTCCTAAAATTATATCCCTGGGCTTAAATCCCAGGCAGCGGATGCAGGAAGCGACCAGATATGGGTCACCCAGTGCTTGGCTGTCCAATGGGACTATAGGAGAACCAAGCTCCCTAAACCAGGGGAAAGGGTCTGATTTCAGAAAGCACTTGAGCTGATGGGAATGGAGCAGAAGTTAATTCCCAGCAGCCTGAGGCTAGCCTACATTATCATGGACATAGATCCTGAGAGAAGCCCCTTGCAGTTGTAGCGTTGGCTGACTCTTTGATTCATAGCAGTGTCATGGGAAACTTGGAGCATCTGTGCTTGAGTATTCAGACATCCTCCTAGAAAGCCAGGAGGAACTGGTAGCAAAGGTGTATGTGCTCTGTCCTCTTTTAACATAAAGGGTGTCTTTCATAAGTTCCTTTCAGTCAAGGAGAAAGAATAACTACTGTTTACTGGGTGTATATTTCTGACAGATCAGGTGGAGTGCTGAGTGCCCTTCTCTGACATTTCATCTTCATTACAACTCTGTGAGAAGGAGAAAATTGAAGCCCATTTCATAGACAGTCTTGGCCATCAGAGTGTTAGTTAGGTCACTTCACAGAGGGTATCGAACTGAAGTGGTAGAGATGACATCAAGACACCTGACTGCAAAGCCCAAGCTTTTGCCAATTCTGTGCCATGGGCTTAGAAGCGAAACAGACAAAACATTTAACTGTCACCATAGTGGACACAATTAAGTCTGTTAACCATTTTGTTCTTTGTGGACATTTCCAGTCTTAAAGCTAATTATCTCTTGTTTAATTAGTGCCTTCTTGTTACTTAGTCACAACATTTGATAAGCTTAACATCTTAGGAAAAAGTTATTTTTAAATTATGAAATCTGCATGTATATTAGAATCTAAATAACGATTAGTTGTTTACTTGGTGGTAGAAGCTTACTAGAATCAGTTTTATGAGTCATGGTTCATTATTGAGTTATGAAATCAATTTAGTGGGTCATCATCATCATTTTAAAGAATAGAATAGGATAAGATAGGATGGAACAAATTTGAATGGAATGGAATGGAACGGAACGGAACAGAACAGAGCAGAATAGAAAAATATCAGTGCATTATTGCACACAGCAAGAGTAAGTATGTGTAATTTTCATTTCAGTGGCATATTTATGTGTGCATTGGTTCAAACTGTATTTCTTACTACTGTAAGTCAGTTTTTAAAAAGTTAGCTTTGGGAAGAGAAATGTGAACAGATGTATAATTTATTAAATCGCATATTGTTCTTTTCCATGGATAGCTTGTCCTGTTGTTCCTAACAGAGCTCCCTTAGCTCACTGGTCTAGGTGTATTTCAAGTAGAGCTTTCTGGACATATCTAATCTTTCCCCAGATCCTTGATTATATGAATATGCCTGTTAGATTCAAAACATGTTTTGGACACTCAGGGAGGGCAAAGTGACATTTTCAAAAGCTGTGGTGAGTTAGTAGCAGAGGTGGGACCAGAATTCGATTATTTATGGATTCTTTCCAGACTGGAAAAAGGCAGGGTGAGCAGTGACTCTCATACTGAGGTCAGTGAACATCTGTTCCTTCATAGATGGAGCTAGAGAACAAGAGAAACAGACTCTGACTGCAGAAAGAAGGATCGGGCTAGACCTGGGGAAGTATTTCCCTGTGGTAAGGAGTGGGTGTGTGTGTGTAACACCCCTCTTCAGAGGTCTTGAGAGGAAAATGTAGGATCAATTCCATTCTGCCATGGGGTCCTTTGGGCGGCAGCAGGAGGCTGGGGAGCCTGAGTTTTTCCCACCCCAAGATGTCCTTATTCCTTTAGCCACGCTCTCACTTTCTCCCATTAGCAAGCATAATTGGAGCTGGCCGTGTTTCTGTCCTCAGCCACGGATGGATGTGATGAATGCCGTGGTGTTTTGTTGGGCTGCAGTCAGCTTTGCTTTTCATCCAAATGTCAAACCAGGCCTGCAACAGCTGTGATCAGCTGTTGGGAGAAGGGGAGATGAGTGGGGAGGGGGCAGCTCCTGGCCTCTTGCCCAGCCTTCGTCGAATGCTCAGTGTCCACTTCTCAGTTTGTCTCTTTCCATCGCTGACTCTGTTACTAGGCTTTTTTCTACCTTTTCGTGTGCATATTTTTTCAGGGTTTTGTTTTTTTTTTTCTCTCTCTCTTCTTCCCTCATCTCTCCTTGGGTGATTAGAAGTCACCATGCTTTGACATGCATCTTTCAGAACAGCTGGTTTATTCAGGGTAGGGGAAGCTACAGAGAGCACCCCGTTCTGAGTTCCCTACCCCCACTGCTGCTGGTGGAAGGGTACTCTATGAAGATAGCAGAAAAGCCTGAATTCAGCCAGACTTGGATTATTTTTTCCATTTATTTATTTATTTATTTATTTATTTATTTATTTTTGAGGGACAGAGAGTCAGGAACAGAGACAGGAACATCAAGCTCCTCCTGTTTGTGCCCTGACTAAGGAATCGAACTGGCAGCTTCCATGCTCCAGGGTTGGACTTGGATTCTTGTCTTGACTCCACCTCTTGCTGGCCATGAGACCTTCGTCAAGTACTTGAACTTCTCTGAGCCTCAGTTATGACCTGTGTTACGTGGAGATTCCGATGCCTGCCTGAGGATGCTGTTGTGAAGATTAAATGAGAAAACTTCCAGAAGGTCCCTTCCTCGGGGATGGACACATACTGCCCATTTCCCTCCTCAGACAGAGTCCCCACTCGACAGGCACCTTGCATTATGACTCAATGCTGCCCACCTCTTCCTCCAGCTTAGCGCTTGCTTTGATTTTACTGAGCATCAAAGCTTTGTTGACTTCCACGGAGGAAACAGTTTTTTGAAGGTTCATAATTCTTCTAAGCCTGACCTGTGGTGGCGCAGTGGATAAAGCACCAGCCTGGAACACATAATTCTTCTGGTAGTGATTTTTGTCATTTTCCCAGGCTTAGAAAAAGTGAGTCTGAGAAAATGAGCCATTTTTAACATATGGTATCCCAGGATGCTGGTAAAAAAAATAGCAATGGTGAAGAACAGCCCTGGACCTCTCCATGGGTCTGAAAAAGAGGCATGAGTTCATGTTAGGCCACTGACATTTTGTTTCTTAAGCTACATGGACCACTTATAAAGATGGCCAATGAAAGAGGATGATACTGACCAACAGTGACTATTACCATCAGCCCTTGCCCACTAAATCACTCAGCCTTCAGCTTAGTCACAATCACTTTCCTTTGGGTACAAGAATGCAGTCACCAAGGGAGGCCGGCCCTTCTCAAGGCCATAGTCCCAAAGCAAATGCCTGGGCATGAAGCCCGAGATTGTCTGCTGGTACCTGTGTCTTTACTGAGTCCACGGGTTGCAAAGAACTGTATGAGATCAGGGTTTGGGGGTCTCATTTCCCCCTTCAGAGCCATAAGCTAGTGGAAACCAAGGTGGATTCACTGTCCTGGGGTCCTCTCATGATTTCTGAACTCCCCTGGAAGGAGAATCCAGACACCAGAGGAAGCTTTTGGGAAAAAGACATTTCTAGTCTGACCTTGACTTTTTTAGACTTTGGTCTTTTTATTCCACGGACACCTGTTGGTTGAGCCATGGATTCCTTCCTCCTACCCCCTAGTAACCAAGTCAGAAAGCCAAGGGCTTACCTGCTGCTTTGACCCCTGAGGTTTTCCCAATAGTTGTACCCCATCTCCTCCATCTCGTCTCAACCTTAACACCACATTTCTCTTTGGACAGGTTTAAGGATTACCGAGAGCCGCCTTGGGCCCCAAACCCATATGAGTTCTCCAAACAGTACTGGTCTATCCTGTCTGCCCGTCTGGCTTTTGTCATAATCTTCCAGGTGAGTTACTCAAATGAGTAATTGCCACTTAGAATTCAAGCTTCAGGAATAAAAGCAGCCATGCCTCTTTGCCCGCCTGTCATCTCCAGGTTTTCATGGCATAGTATGACACAGGGGCCTTAGCCTACAGCAGGCGGAGTGAGTGCTCCTGTCCCTGGGCTTCCGTGAATTGGCGGATTTGCAGAATGAGACTAAAAACACAGAGTAAGGTTACAAAACAGATGTGGAGTAAGTTGCAGAGTGGAGATAAGTTCCCGTTTCAACCTAAGACAACAAAGGGAAGCGGGAAGAACGGCGGAAACCAGAGTCTCGACTCGAATGCAGACAAACAGTGCCACCTGAACCTTTCTCCTGGCCCTCTCGGCTGGCTGGCTCCCTCCTTTATTTGTGCTGTGTTAGCCCCTGAGACATCTGGTAGAAGGGCCACCAGAGCCATCCCGTCATCCCGCCATCCCTGGATGAATAGCAAACCTGAACCCAGTGATTACTATCTCCAACAATAGCAGCAGCTCCAGTTGCACCACCGAGATTCTCTGAGCACGAGGCCCCCCTTGCCACGCGGGGTCCTGCCCGTCTTTCAGCCAGGCCGGAGCGCAAGCCCAGATCCTTTTCTCGTGGACTCCCTCAGGCTTTTGTATTCCCTGAATGCACATCTCTGGAGAGCTCTAAAGTATCCTGCCCCTGACCCCCAGCCCAGGAAGTGGAGAAGCCCACCAGCTAGTCTTTCACCTAAAGAAGACAGCCATTCTTCCTCTGGAGAGATGGGGCGATATATTTGAAAAGTTGCTCAGACATCCCCCTGCTGCCCCAGCCGCAGGAGTCGTGGCACTTTACCATATGTCACGTGTGACATTCACTCACCTTGTGAGTTGGTGTAACTCAAAGGAGCTCTGGAGTACCCAAGGCAGCCAGGAGCTTCTGGAAGCAGCAGCTGGTTCCCAAAGTCTTCCCCTGGGCTCCTAAGATCACAGAGGGTTTAAGGTCAAGCTGGGAAGAGGCTGAGAGCATGGAAGACAGCAGTGCTCTGTCGTCTCCTCCTGGGCTTTGTCACTGTCCTCTGTCTCAGAGAAGGGGAGACACATAAACACATCACTGTCAGGCACAGAACACAATTGAAGGGAGTGCACTGGGTAGGGCGTTGTTGGGGAATGGATGAAAACCAGATTATTAAAGTAGCAAACGTTTATTGGGCCATGATGGCACTGTTATATTCACCCACTTGAACAGAGAATACTCCCTGAGAAACGCAGTCTTATCCTACCTGTATTTACAACCGAGGGGGTGTGGCTTAGCAGACAGAAGGAGGAAGCCAACTACAAGAGTGCACAAAAGAGGCAGGGGCTCCCAGATGCCCGTGGCTGGAGTGGAATGGAGAGCAGGATGCGTGACTGTGAGTGGTGGGTGGGATCGGCTGAGGCTAGGACTCAGGGCAGAAAGCAAAGGTCCATCTCTGATACGGAGGACAGAGGACCAGGTACAAGGAGAGAGAAGCAACTGGTCCAGGGAAAGCGCCGAAGAGGCCATTGCGCCTCATGGCCATTTCCCCGGAGGTCTGGGGCAGGGAGTCTGGAGCCTTTGAGGCCAGGAAGCCCGAGCAGGACACGTGAGCTGGGTGGGGGGAGGGGAAGGAGCAATGGCTAACGGTTGTGGAGCCCTGCTGTGTGTGAGGGGTGGACTCATTTAATCCTCACACAACTCCCGGAGGTAGGTGCTGTTGCTGTTCCACTTTCTTTCTACATAGGGACAACATGGGACAATTATGCTCAATGGCTAAGATCGCCCACTAGTAAGTAGGGGAGCCAGAATAACACAGAGGCATCTGCTCTCTGGCCTGTGCTCTTCCCTGCTGCGCGCTGGGCCCCTGCTGCTGAGACCGGCACCCAGATAGGCAGGGGTTGGGTGGACACTGTTACACTAGTGTTCCCAGGCCAAGCCTCCCCTCTCAACCCCTGTCCCTCACTTTCGACAGAACCTAGTGATGTTCCTGAGCGTCCTTGTGGACTGGATGATCCCAGATATCCCCACGGACATCAGTGACCAGATCAAGAAAGAGAAGAGCTTGTTGGTGGACTTCTTCCTGAAAGAGGAACATGAGAAGCTCAAGCTGATAGATGAGCCAGCCCCCAGCAGCCAGGGAGGGGGGCTTCAGAGCAGAAGGAGCCGGGCGGCGAGCTCGGCCCCCTCCAGCCAGAGCCAGCCAGGCAGCCTCGCGTCCTCAGGTTCCCAGCACACCAGCGTGTGAGCAGGCAGCCGGCGCGAGGGGAGTAGTGTGAGGCCACGCGCAGGCGCACAGGGATTGCCGGGATCTGGCCTGAGGGAGCCTTGAAAAGGGGTGTGTGTGTGCGTGTGTGTGTGTGTGTGTGTGTGTGTGTGTGTGTGTGTGTGTGTGAGATAGAGAATGAGCTCAGGAAGGAAGAGAAATTATGCTGCTTTTTAGAAACTTTAAGCTCAAGTTTCTTTTAGGTCCTAATGTGAGCAGGAGGCTTTTGGGGGATGGGTGCCGTTTTGAGTGTATCAGTGAAAAAATTGAGTCTCTACCCCAGGATTCCCAGGCACTGAAACCAAGGGTCCTTATGATTTTGATTACATTTAGCTTTAAGTCCCAGCTCTCTAGAAATAATATCCTTCTCTCTGTATATACGTACCCCTCAGAGGCCTTCCCCCCACACTCTGCCCATAATCAGCAACCCGAGGCAGCAGAAGACAGTAGCCAGGACCTGACTAATAATGGTCACCAGGTCCGGAACTTCGGCGGGCTAAAGATAACATCTTCACCTAAGTTATATTTCAGTTTCTGAGTCCTACAGTGGAATGACCCTCAGGCTACTTTCCCATGAGACTGGACAGAAGGACACTAGAAGAGAACTCGGAACTGTCCTCAGGACCTGAAGAAATGATTCATTACCTTTACTTCACCTCGGAGCAATCAGCTTCCAGCACGACCCTGAACCCCTGACCCACGGTGTCTTGTGACTTGCCCTATGTAATCTGTAAGCTATACTCTGTTGGAGAGTTTGGTTGCTTTAGAGCCTAAGCTCCCCACCTCCGTGTGGCCAATTCAATATTAAACTGTATTTTTCTTTCTATACTGCAAACTCCTGTTCATGTATTTCTTTGCCCAATGCGCACAGGCAGGTAGACTCAAGGGAAAACATTGGGGTTCAAGGACAGCACCATGAGCTTCCCCTGTTTCCTCAGGGGCCCTCTCATGTCAGATGGCTGCAGGCTGTGACAGAAGCAGAGGCAGGGCCCTGTTCTAGTACCCATCCTAAGTGACCACCACTCCCCTTCCCACCACCACCCTGAGAACAAGTCCTGAGTCACTTGCAGCTGGGGCTGTCATAGCTTCAGTGGGTGCAAATTAAGTTACAGGGCTGATTACTGAGGCCACTGGAGCTGATGGTGAGTTGCAAAGTTTCAAACCCGGGCCTATCTTCAGTCATGTCATGGGGATGCTTTGAGCTAAATGCAACTAACCGTCATTTTATGCAGATTCAGATTTCAAATAATAAAATAAATCAAAATATTCTTTATACAGATGCTTCTCCTTGTCTTTGGTTCTCTCTCCCTCTTTCTCCCCATCCCTCCTTCCAATCAATATTTGTTGAGTACCTACTATGCGCCAGGAATTATTCTCAGACTAGAGATACACAAAACAAAAGAGTCCCTGCTTCATGGAGCTTATGTCATGGGGAGAAACAGGCAATATCTGATGAATATATACTATTTTAGATAGTTTTGGAGAAACAAAAGGAGTAAGAGTGACAGGAAGTGTGAGAATACAGGAGGTGAAGGACTTACTGTTTTCTATGCAAATTCACTTGAAACCCAAGACGATCTTGCAAAAACATCATCGATTGGTAGCAGCCTCCCAGGGCTTTGTGGTAAGATTTTCAAGAATAGTTGGAACCAAGGGCCAAACATCATTCATGACCTTTCTTGTACAAGTCCACCTGCTGCCCAGAAACCAGCTGCACAGTCCTCTTCCTCTGGACTTGGCCCAGTTTTGTAGGTCAGTCTGACAGGTCCAGCTCAATGCCTGGATGGAAGCTGCAAGGAAGCCCACGCTCCAGGGGAGAAACGAGAGCTGCTGTTCTGATATGTCAACGGATCTGGCGATGCAGGGACCTGTGGGTGCTTGGCTGCCCATTGCTGCTGCTCCCCTTGGCTGCTTATTTCCTCCTGGCCACATGCAGGATCTCACTGCCACCAGCCCTTGCTCTGAAAAGGGGGCCCTTCTTTTAAAAGGATACCAGGACTTAGATACAGCTGTTCGTAAGAACAACGGACACTCATGTTCCAGGCCACTCATACACATGAAATCCCGTAATAAATGTTAATTATGTCATACCTTAATGTTCACACTGGCTACTTGAGCCTAGATTCAAACTATAGTAGTATAAAAACATCCCATTCCTGTGCAACAGGCTTCTGCTAATCTGTGGAGACTAAAGTGGCCAGCAGTAGGAAAAATTTCACTTCAAGGGCCATTAATGACATGGAGATTCCAGGCCCATAAAAAGGAGAATATCCCTGGTGACTCCCACCATTGTGGGCAGGTTGGTGTCTCCAGGAACCCGTGACGGTCCCCAGTCAGGAGGTGCCTCCACCACAGGGCACCCACTGTGCAGTGACTGAACCACAGCCAAGCCCATTGGCTGCCCACGGCTGGTTCGAGACCCCACCTCTTTTCCTTCTTCTTTTTTAAATTGAACATTTTGACATGAGGCTAGAAGTAAAACTTGCACACTAAGAAAGAGTTAGAGAATCTAAAAAACAATGAAGAAGTAAAATCATCCACAATCCCAAAATCTATCATCAACATTGACAATTGCTGTGTTCTCTTCCAGACTCTCCTGCCCTCTCAAACACATCTATACTTTTCATTACAATCATGTGGTATATGCTATCTTACCGTTTTTTCTCATCAGCCCTTTTATCCCATAAATTTAGGTCCATCCTCTCCAAATTACATAATAAACACCTACTGTGTGTCAGTAGGCATGTGAGCTACCTCACTCTCCTATGACAAAGACTCCGGCCCCCAGGGAGCTTGTGTTCTTGTGGGTGAATCAGAAACCACGTGCTAAACAATAAAAGTAAACTGTACAATGTGTTAGAAGGTGGTAAGTGCTATGGGGGAAAAAGTAGAGTGATGTAAAGGGGATTAGAAGTAGGGAAAGGGTTCCATTTTATTGTCATTGTATAGACGGATGTTTTGCTTCCTTTTCACTGTACTCCATTCATCTTGCTAATGGAATGCAGATTGGGTGTGGAAGCCCGTGAAGGCCATAGCTCACACCCTAGGGACCAGGGCAGACCAAGCCACACTGGGGAGGTCTAGGTGAAGGGAGATTTTATCTGACTCTGTTCAGGTTTCCACACAGCTTTCTTCCTCTCCCACCACAAGTAACTAGGAACTTTGTGATTTGCCCCCACCCCCAGGCAACCATCTCAGCAGGGTGGGAGTCAAAAATAAACTAGAAGAACACTCTTGTCTTTTTATATCGTCATAGTCATCCCTTAGTTGGCTAGAGTTCACCTTCAGGGGAAAAAAATATATATATTTTTTAGCAAGTTGGTGTTAAAAACGCCACCAAGTTTCCTTCAGGAATTAAGTGCTCATTCCCCAGCTGCAGGTGAGACCCTGTCAGAATTGTTTTAAGTGGACAGCAGGTCCTCAAATAATGTCATTCATCCAATATCACTTTGTTATAATGTTGATGAGAGAAAAGACATTGATTCCCACCTGGGGCCGCTGTCTGTGTGAAGTCTGTATCTTCTCCCCATGTCTGTGCCGGTTTTCTCTGGAAACTCTGATTTCCTCCCACATCCTGAAGATGTGCTTGTTAGGTTAACTGGTGTATTTAAGTTGCTCCAGTCTGAGTGAGCAGGGGGTGTGTGAGTGGCCCTGCGGATGGGAGTCCATCCTGTGCAGGGTGGGCGCCTGCCTTGTGCACTGGGCTGCCAGGATAGGCTCCTGCCACTCGTGACCCTGAACTGGAATCAGTGAGGTGGCAAAGAATGATCTGACTTGCTATTATTCATCTTTCTTAAATGTATAGCTGACCTTTATTTCAATGTTTAATATTAGAAGTATTTGGGTCTTTATTTAGAAGTTCGGTGATATTTTTGTGACTAGAAATATTCCAAACATACTCGTATTTATATCATTTAGCTTAGAATTGATTTCACTATATCTCATTTCACTTAAAAGTCATATCCCAGAACCTACCGAAGTGGAGACTTACTGTACAACCTCCAGTACATAATTCCAGCAGTTTCTAAGCTCTCACTTATACAAATCTTTCCTGGATAATCTGAAAGACAGGTGATTTCCCCTAACCCCTCATAACGCTACTCTTCTGAACTGCCCGTGCCACTGCGTGCCTTACCTTTACCCGAAGCACATATTTACCAAGACCCATTCCTTGCTAGAAAATGAAGAGGTTGAACTTGTCAGGTGCTAACTTCCATTCCTGTCCTGACATGTACAATTCTACAGGTTCACCACAGCCTGGCAAGATTGAAGAGTATGACTCAGTGTTGATGGCTCAGTCTTATCTTTCACTCGACCATTCTACTCACCATTCGCAAGTCAGGCCCTGGGCACCTGTGTCTGGAGAATCCTCACCCAACTCTAGCCATGTTAAGTATTTGAATTTCCACTCTTGCCCCCGCCCACAGTAGCATCTGATCTGCTCGGCCGCAGCAGAGGGCGCCAGAGAGCAGAACCCACCCTTCAAGGTTTAGCCACACATTCTGGAAAACAAAGCGGAGGTTTCCTCAGAATGCCTATTTGCATATCCGTTTAGCCTCCTGCTCCCCTTCCCATTCTTCTCCCAGGGCAGTGAATGGCAGTACCCCCTGAAACCACATCCCTCCAGAAGACACTCTCACAGGACTCTCACCCAGTCACAGCGAAACCTACTTACTCTTCTGACCTTCCCACGTCTCATGCAGCTTTTCCTGCAGAAAAGAAATGCAAGGTGAAAGTTCGATGGCAATTAAAAAACACAGCTCTCCATATAAGTTCGGGAACTGTCCTGTTTTATTGCCCCACCTTTTGCTCACTTCCTGTTGGCCTAACAGAGCAAGGAGTGCAGGACTGGGGCTTCAAGCCAGGAAGGAGGTCTTCCTCAGAAGAATGACGCCACACACCCTAAGGAATAGAGGCAGGCTTTTGACATGGGTCCCACATCATAACCTGCTCCTACGCTGCCAGCATGACGGACTCTGGTTGGCCTGCATGAAATTCTTCAGAGTATGTGTCAGAATCATAACCGCTTGGTTTGAGCGAGGCTGCTAGTTGAGAAACAGATGAGACCCCTTAAAATAGGCCTCTTCAACACCAGCCTCATTTCTACTATGATCTTAGAAAATTTTCTCTGCCTTATTCACTTCAGACGTGGTTTTCTTAACTGCCAGCCCCTGACTTCACTGTACTCCACCTGTCTCTTTTGATTCTTTTTTTTTATTGCTTAGATTTATTGCCCACTGTTTTATCTCCCCATCGTGCTGCAGGGGCTGCGTCCCCAAAGGTCTCCAAGGTCTTTCAGCCTCACCACATATGAGCAAAATCCAGCCCTTACCTAGGAACTCTGAGATATTTGTATTAAGCCAGATTCACCAGCCTAGACTCTCCTTCCACACAGGGACATCATCTCTGAGGCCCCAGTGGTCTTTCCTGCCACATCGATCTACTCTTAATGGCTGCCTATTTTGGACTATGAGTTGAAAGTCTCAGAATGTTGAGAAGAATCAGCCCATTTTCTCCCTTCTAAACCAACCTGAATGTAAGGGTTTGCCACTCAAGCTGTGGAAGCGTACATTCTCTCTCCAACCTGGGCAGTCCCTTCATTCCATAGTAAGAAACCTCTGTGTCAGCCTTCCTTGAACCCAGAGCCTTTCATCTGACTCGGCAGAGATGGCGTGCGGGTGACGGCAGAAGGTGCTAACATTGCATCACACACAGGTAAAGCCCTTGAGGCTCAAAGAAGCTCTGCCTCTGCTCACGAGTCCGAAGCGAGGACGCTGCCAAGCTGGAGTGAAATTAGTCAGCCTCCCCAGAGCCTGTGCTCTTTGTTGCTGCTCATTGGAGGAAAAGAAAGGATACGTTTCTCAGCAGTCCCAGGTTTGCATAAAGACATTGCGGAGACAGTCTTAGATATGGTGCTGTGGGAACTTACTCTAATGGAAATGCACTTCATTTTGGAGCCGGACTTGAGTTCTAGTGTCCGCTCTCCCAGTGGGACAAGCTCCATAGCTTCTGAGCTGATTTCTCTGCCTGAAGCATGGAAATGACCTGCCCTGCCCCGCTTCCTCCTCTGGGTTGTCCTGGGTAAGCCACAGAGCACAAGGCTGATGTGCGAGAGTGATGTTACAATGAACACATACATTTCTAAGAAGATGAACATGATCATCAGTGGCTAAAAGAAATGGAGATCCAGTATGAGACCCATGGGTAGAGGCATTTGTAGCCAAACCTGGATTAAATCTAAAGTCCAGGTGGGGCCATTTCCAGAGAGGGGCACAGATGCCCGGAAATGGAGGGCTTGCAGAGCACCCAGCCCTGCCTGGTTAGTATTCTTGACATCAGCACGTTTGCTGAATTCCATTTCAGACTGCTGTTTCCAGACAAGTAAACTATGGGGGAGGACCTCAAATAAGATGTCACTGTCCAGGATTCACTATAGAATTATTGTCTTTCCCTCCCTCCACACACACTTCTGTTAACTTGCCTTGGCTTTTTAAAACAAATGCCTTCCTTGCTTTGACGTCGAGTAAGTATGTCGCGGTTTTATAAAAACATTGCACCAACTCCATTAAAAACATATCAAGTGATGCCCAAGTATAAGTTTCAGTCTCTAGACCATGATTTTCAGAAAATGCATTAATCTAAACTAATTTTTCATGGTTTTTGTGGTTTCCTTGAGTGGTTCCTTATAAATGTCTGCCAAAGAAAAGAGAGTTTATTGTGGGAGCAGGAGAGACTTTAGATTGAAATGCTTCATCATCAAGACTGAAATTTCCTCAGAAGAAAACTGGCTTGTCCACTGATCTTTGGATGATTACTTCATAGTGTCACCGCTCATCTAGAATCCAAGATGGTGACTCTGGTTGTACTCCCGCCTGTTTGGGATGCCACATGGAGGCAATTACACTCCAGGATCCCTAAGTCAGAAAATGTCAAAGGACTTCTAAGAGCTGGCAACCAAGACTAGGCTTTCTGAGAAGTGTCATCCATCTATTGGTAACAGTTTGCCATCTCAAATCTATTTCCGGTGAGGTCAGAAATGAAAATCAGATGCACACTGAAAAGCACCAACTCAGATGAGAGTTTCTATTGGAAAGATAACTAAGTAGGCATTTATTTGCCCCTTATTGGTGGGGGATGTGGACAGCAGTACGTGGTTGGGAAAGCACGGGGTCAGATAAAAGCATGCCTCACTGGTGAAGATTTTTAAAAACAGAGGATATCTCTGTTTCTTTATCTATCACCCACTTTCAAAAGAGATTTGAAATTGCTTTCATAACATACAAGATAGTTAAACTACTAGAGAGGGAGACAGAGATAAGAAAGTATATGCCAAATGTGACAGATGATGATAACGAAAGGATTATCAATTAGTTAAATTATTAAAACATCAGAGGCTGCATCACTTCACTGAAGAGCTAACTGGACCCCTTGAGTGACATGATCCTAACTCCAGGCTGGCCATGGCTCCCAGCTGCCTAACCTTCCACACTGCCCGTGTGTTAGGTGGTACCCAGCCCTGGCCTGACCCCTTTCCTCACCGGCCCCATCCCCACTTGGCTGGAGATCTGAGCCTATCCCTTATTCTCATGCCCAGGACTCCTCCCGTAGCTTATGTCAGCCTCTCTCCTGTCCCTGAGCATGCCCTCCCGGATGTTTCTTAGGGCAGGTGGGGAGACTCCCAATCCACTGTGGTCATGCCCACTGGGATCAGGCACAGAGTTTCACCGACTCCCTTCATCATGCTTTCCCAATTACTTCCGGAGCTGCACATGAAGCGTAGGTCTGGGATTAGAAGGGATGTAGGGAGAGTGAGAGGGATGAACGAGTACAGATCTAACAGTCACTCACTGGGGCCTGTTATGAACAAAGCACATCATAGTGATTATCTGTAATCCTCATAATGACCCATAACAATAACCCCATTTAATGGTTGAAAACCTGGTACTCCAAGACATTCTCTAACTCACTCAAGGCCACTTAAACATTACACTCATGAGCCAGAAGTAAAATCTGGGTCAGTCTCAGAGCCATGTTACTTCCTTTTCCTTGATGCCAGCCTGCCATCGCGCCCCCCATCCCAACCATGATTTTAGTTATATAAACTCTCGACTTTGGCCAAACCCATCTATTGTTATCTCTTATATTATACATTCTTGCCTTCCTTTCCTGGGCTTTTGCTAACATCTGGAATGTTCATTTCTTATTAGCTGCTGGATAACCCATGATCTTAACACCTGGCCCTTGGTTCCCACCAGGGCTACACACCCCAAAAAGCCAGTCTGTTCTTTATACTGTATTTCATAGACCCAGCCCTCTCCCACCCCCAGCTCCTCACTCTTTTATTTCCAAACTACAACTGTGCCCGTGAATCTGCAGGCATCACGCTAGAGCACTCACCCCATGCAAAGGTTGTATGGCTCACTCACGGGCTTGATGTCTCATAAGGAAAATGGGCTCATGTTAATTATCTTTAGGACTCAAAGCCTAGTACAGTCTCTGGCACATAGTCTGTACTCAGTAAAGGCTGATATCTGCAAGGAACGAAAGCAGAAGCTAAGGAAGGCAGGTGAGAAGCAGTGTGGGCTGGAATCCCCATTGAGTACTTAAGAGGAGGGCCAGTAACTTATTGGGAAGCACCAATGACCACCCTCTGCCTTCCTCTTTCTATGCCTCACTGCCTCACCCTACAGCTATATTAGAGAACCAGAGCTGATATTTCACTGACATACCAGTAGGGCCATACTGAGGACTAAAATATTAAAATAACTTTGTATTAGATTATAAATAGTCACCCCCCCCCCCAATTCCCCAGTGTACTCCCAGGCCATGCCAGCTACTCCATGGAGGCCCCCTGGTCCTCTTTGTGACCATGGAAGTTATAAAGGAGCGACATGTCACAGCAGGGGACCTCAGGATCCTGTAATCAGTAGCCATCCAGGCTGTACCAGCTGCAAAACGTTTAAATATTTCTGCAAAAAATACCAATCCCTGGATGCCTAATGAACTCTCATGTGTCTCGTGAACTCTCATTTCCCTCCATCCTACCGCACTCAGAAACTCCCCTTCAGTAGCTTTGAATTATCAGAATTTGCTCAGAGCCTCTGAGTAGAGGTTGCTTCCTCTTGTCTCAAGGCTCTTAAGTCACTGCCGGCAGCCAACATAAACAAAACCGGGAGGAATTTGCCCAGAATTCATTCCAAAAGAAACAGGCCAAGCAGAGAAGCCGCTTACCTTTGCCTTGATTCCAGAACATAATAAGTGAGATCCAAGGTGGGAAAAAATCCTTTGGCATCTGTGAGGTTGGCTTTTCGATGGAAATCTTGTCAAAAACGTCTGGACCTTCCAGATT
The DNA here is from genome assembly GCF_036850765.1 of Saccopteryx bilineata. Classification (NCBI taxonomy): domain Eukaryota; kingdom Metazoa; phylum Chordata; class Mammalia; order Chiroptera; family Emballonuridae; genus Saccopteryx; species Saccopteryx bilineata. The sequence goes on from NC_089490.1 coordinate 96,841,714, forward strand.
TCCTGAAGAGACTGTAGCAGAGGCAAAGGTTTGCATGTCCCAATTTTCTCCTGTCCTCCCCCTTTCTTCCCCTCCCCAGCCTCCCCAAATCCCAGTCTCTTCCTAAAGGAAGAGGTAATTATCATTTCTAATCCGATCCCAAGGAAATGTATTAATCACAGCCGGCCCCTCATCACATCCCCAAAGCCCTAGAGATCCTTTGTCTCTATTGCGTTATAATGAATAATTTTGAGCCAATTGGGGTCCTTTCCAAGGGCAGTTATGTGACTGAGATGCATCTGCACTCAAGGCAACTTATCTTTCCTCAACACTATATAATGGATTTAAATACCAAAAAGCCCCTTTTAATGAACACCTGCTATCTTCTCAATGCAATAAATCTTTTTTCAGGAGAGAGATGACAGCACTCACACTATTTTCCCTGCCTACACTTAATTTGTTTCCATCCCCTGTCTCCCTCCTGCCGAGAAAGGACTCCAAGATGCTAAAATGTGCCAAACTCTGGTCTGGTTGGTGGTGACGTGACTCAGAGACACACTGATGATTCCCGTGGCTTGTGGATTCCTCCGGAGGTCACCTCACTCATCCTCCTGCCCCTAGGCCAGGAACCATGTCAAACTCATCCCAGACTGGTATGCCAAAGACCGAATGGGCAAATGAGCTCCGGGCCTGGAGTAAATTAGGCCAAGATGAAAGGAAACTATGTTCCAGAAAAGAGAGAATGGCAACTGGAACAGATAATACAGACCAGCCTTCTGACACCATATTGCCTATGGACAAAGGTCCAGCCAGAAGGCCAGTGTCGTTATAGCCTTGGTACGGGTAAGAATGGTGAGAGGTCAAAGGCCAGTTACGTAGAACTTAAATTCAGAATGTATCTGATTCAAATTGTTTCTTAGAAATGGAATTTCATAGACAACAGGAAGTATGCCCCAGTGGCTGGGGGTGGCTCTGGTAGGAACGGGGAGGAGCGGATCGTGAGGTCAGTGCTGCAGTGCCAACTTCCTACGGGTGGGGTGGGGGTTGGCCTCACAGTTTCCATAAACACACTCATGCTTCCTCACCTAAGGCCTCTGCACTTGAGACCCCTTTGCCTGAGATTCTCACATCGCTTGTTCCCTGACTTTACTCAGGTTCCAGCTCAGATACGACTTCCTCACAGACGCTGTCCCTGAACACCCCAGAACTAAGCACACACTGGTGACCTGGGCCACTCTTGGGAGGACAGACACAGGAAAGAAGGCAGACAGCCCTAGGAGTGGGCTTGGGCCATTTAGTTGGAAAATTCCGGGGTCCTGAATATCTGCAAAGTGGTCTGGAAGGGTGTTCTCCTCACTGTGTGCGGAAGGGCAAGGCGGGGAGGTGCCCAGAGCGAATGCAAGACTCCACTGCAGGTGGAGAGCTGGGTGCTGAAGATCTCGGGGCCACCTCAGAGCAGCATGGGGGCCTCTGCTCCAGCATCACTTTATTCTAGGGAAAAAGAAAGAGCAAAGAAGAGGAAATAAACGACTGCCAGTTAAGCTATCCTTCTTTCCTCTTTAGGAGCTTTCTGGAAGTTCCACCCGATAACTTCTGTTTATACATTATTGCCCAGGACTCAGTCATGAAGTCACCCTATCTGAAAGGGAGCCTGGGAAATGTAGTTTTCTTTGCCGGGCACCTTGTCTCATCTCCCAGTAAAATCAGGGTTCTGTTAGTGAGGGAAAAGAGGAAAATGGATTTTGCATAGGCAATTAGTACTCCCCGCCCCCATCCTCCTAAATGTTCTGCTTGGCCCTTAAAAGGAGGATAAAGAAGGTCTAGCTTGAAGTTCAGAGTAAATGCCACAGAAGCATTAGGGAAGGTGAGGCTGCTTTTACAAGAAGGAGCCAGATTATAACCAGCCTTGGATGCCAGACTAAGAGTGATGGAGAGACTCTAGGTATGGCTCAAGAGGCCTCAGGAGGCGAGAGTTTCCTGTGTGTGAGCTCGCTATGCGCTGGGCACAAAGTCAAGTGCTTTTTATGGACATGATTTCATTTGATCCTGATAACAATACTATGAGGTGGATTTCCTGGTTGCCATTTTACAGATGAAGAGCTTGAGGCTGTAAATGTCTTGTCAAAAGCCGGAAGTCATGAAGCCTGGCCTTCTTCCTATCTGTATTTGGTTCTGAAGCTGAGGCTCTTACCCACCTGCAACAGCCTCGGGCTCCAGGGCTCGGCTCCCTGGACCCTTCAGTCCCCGCCCTGGTCTTCCAGCTCTCCGTCCACCACGCCTCCTGCTCCCTGCCCCAGCTGACCCCTTCCTCTTCGGAGTCCTCATGGCAGTCCTCTTGCTCCTTCTACCAGCGCAGTCCATGGAGCCTGAACATCAGGGTTGGAGGCTGTCTCCGTCCCCCAGCCCAGTCTCATGCCATACTGCTGCCAGAAAGACGGATGGTGTCGACAATGGGAGAGGACAGGGACTCTCAGCTCCCTCCTCCAGTGAAGTCTGGGCAGACTGGTGGCTTGAGCCCTTCCAAGGGCCAGTGGGGTGAGGCTATATTGCAAACATCCAGCAATATCCCCACATTCTCCACTCCCACCCCATGGTGGGTGTTTCTAAGACCCAGCCAGCAAAGAAATGTACTGAAGTGGTGTGGGCTCTCTGGTCAGCCATACCCCTTCTGACTTTGCTCCATGAAAGAAGCCTACTCTTTTGTAGGGGAGACAGGGAGGATGGAACGGTAGAAGAAGAAAAGGGAGCGAGAGAAGAAATAAGCTTGACTTCAGAATTCTGCAACCTATGGGATACATGAAACTTTAATGCCTGGATGAGGGTCCAACTCCATCATACCAGGGTCTCGTTCCCAGGCTTGCTGAAGTCTGGAGTCAAGCTTGGGCCATTTATCTCAGGTGGCCCGAGAGTCGTCGTGTAAGCCTTTCCTGGTGTCACAGAGTCCCCCAGGCAGAGATGCAGATGGCCCAACACATGACCTGAGAGCTCAAAATGAAACAAGTTTCATCTACAATAAGAACATGGGTCCAGATGAACTTTTCAGGTCTCTCCGACATTCACAGTCCGTGGATTCAGGATGCTGAAGTCTTGGGAGAGCTGATTACAATAGTTCTGGGTATTTGTTTGGAATATACTTAGGATAAAGGCTCTTGTTGGAAAGCCTGGTCACCAGATCATGGAAGCTGTCCCTCCACGCCTGTCTGGATGCGATGATAGCAGTTATCATCTCTGTTTTACAGATGAGGTGCCAGACGTACCTCATTAGAGTAAGTGGGGAGCTCGCCGGCTGGACCACACATCCAGTGTTTTCTGCTCTACAGTGCACCGGCACATGCTCTTAGCCAGGGGCTGCAGCACCTGCAATGGGCTCTGGCTGCCCAGATAAGATCAGCAGAGAGGGAGTTCGGGTCTGGGGTGCCCTTTGCCCTCTTCCCGACCTCTGATCTGGGAGCCAGCTGACTTCACCTGACACTCATCAATTTGAGTGTGGAATGAGCGCTTTTTCTTCAGGCGTCCTCCCACCCCCACTCCCCACACACACGTTTTAGCTCATGCCATGGAGATCATCTAATCCCCGTTTCCAAATTTTCTCTCTGCTCAGATGTTCTTTTGTGAGTTTCACATGTGATGACAAGGGAGAGATAAGAAAAGTGAGGTGGAGAGATATTGCGTTCTAATCTTGTTGTCTGGGCTGCCTGAATGTGTCAGAAGAGTTCCACTGTATTGAGGAAGATAGTCGGTTCAGAGCTTGTTTTTCTGTGCACGTCCGTATCAAATCTTGCTAAACCAGTAGTTGACAAGTTTGTACTGAGCTTTTTCTCTTCCCTTGGTTTGCAGCAAAGTGTTAAGAGGGATACAGAGGCAGGAAGGCACTGAGATTTAAATGGGCAATTACACAGATGTACTTGAAAAGCCAACATTCTCCAGAAGCAACCCCCAATGCCAAATTAGTGAACACTTTTTCTTTATTTTGGTGGACTGAGAAGAGTTAACTGTTGAGGTGCCATTTAAAGTGAGCCAAGAAGGATGACTGGGTTTTCTACAGATGGAAACAGAAAGGTAGGGAGGTCACAATTTTCCAGGCAGTGGATAGGTAAGGTAGGTGGTATGGTGACTGCAGGTGTCCAGGGGGTGTTATAGGTAAACAATGAATAAAATATAAATTAGGACTTACTCTGAGAAAGGACTATCACCAATCAGTTAATCATCATTTACAAAGTTCCCTCCATGTGCTAAGTGGTAGTTCAGAAATAAAAAGTTATGGCTTGTGCCCTGATACCAAAACATAGAGTAATTGGAGAAGAAGACATCCTCTTCCTTATCCTCACTTCCTCTTTCACTGAGAACGCTGGAGCCATGAGAAGAACTTCTACCCACTACTGTCCCCAGATCCTTCAGCGATGGCCCTTGAGCCTGCATGCTGGCCCCCCAGCACTGAGCACTCCCAGTGCTCCTCCCTGGGCCGTTTCCCCTCATCCCAGACCCCACTCTCTCCGTCTCAGGTAGACGGCTTGCCCTTCCTGCATGCCCACTCTTTCTCTTTCTTGGCTTGTTCATATCAGCATACAAACAAGCTGTAATATCTCTCGTCTTAAAATGAATATGAAAAGAGCTGCTCTCTCCAGCGATTGTCCTATGAACTGTTCTCTTTTAGAGCTAACTTCCTTAAAAGAGTTCTAAGTCTTCATTGTATCCACTGGGAAGAATTTTCTACTCTTTGTTGAACCCCCACCATCTGGCTTTGGTCCCCACTATCTGTCAAAGTTACCAAAGACTCCACGCTGCTCCATCCATGATCCGTCTCCACTGCTATCCTGTGGCTTTGCTCCAGTCGGGTTGCAGCCCTCCTCCTCTCCTCCGTATCCGATCTTTATCTGGCTGCAGGGCATCCCGCCCTTGGATTTTCCGCCTTCTTCACTGTTCATTCTTGCTCTGCCTCCTTTTCTAGTTGTTGGGTTTTGTTGTTTGTTACATCTGCCCCAGGGCTTATTCTATGGATCTTCTATTTTCTCTCCCTGCCCTCACTCCATTATTTATTATCCAGATACAGGGTTTTAAGTACAAGCTCCAGGCTTTCTACCTCTAACTGCCTATTAGACATTATATAAATATCCACTTTTATCTCAACTTTAATATCTCCCAAATGAAATTCCTTCTGCAGGAAGGTATATAGTGACTATGCTTTCCAATGGCTTAGGTAATAAAAGCTTTTCATTGTCTCAACCCTCCAGCGCCTTCCTCTACCCAGAGAACCCGCCTTTCATCCCAATGCCAGTGCTAGAAGGCCACCCACAGTCTTTCTCACCTTTGTTGATGGAAACTCCATCTTGCCAGTTGCGCAGATCAAACACGTTGGCATCATCCATGCCTCCTCTCATTCTTTCATGACTTATATTTTTACCATCAACAAATATCGCCAGATTTACTTTAAAAAATATATCCAGAATCTGACCACTTCTTACCCGCCGTGCCAGCCCTAACCCACTGCCACCTCTGTAGGACTGACAGCCTGCTGGGCCCCCTGCTCCAGGCTCTGCCTCCTTAGGGTCTGTTTCAGCTTTCTCCACCTGCAGCGCCTTAGCCTTTTCCACCTGGAAGCCGTCCTTGCCTTTCCGCTGCTCAGAACCAGCAAGGGGCTTCCTTTCTCATTCAAAATAAAAAGCAAATTTTTTACCACCTGATTTGGCTGCTCCCTCTCGGACTCCCTCTGCTACACAAAGTGATATTCAAAATGTTAAACGGCACAAAAGGGGGCAGGCTGGACAGAATGGCTGCCCGCTACATTCTGGAGGAAAGTCGTGAAGGTGCCCTGCTTCGCCGGGCACTACCCCTGTAGTTGCTGGGCATGAGGAGGTCCAAGGGTGAGGACTGGTGTGGCCGGGGTTGTGGGGTAGCACTTGAGAGCTTGGAAGAGTGCTTATTTACCAACCAGCTTGGGAGGTTGTCAATATTTTCATGAAATGTTGATGCATATAGGGTATGTTGGCTGAACACCAGACTTCCTTCTAGCATTTTCCTCCAGCTTACACTGCTCCTGTCACACCAGACTCCTGTTTCTTCTGTGGGGATGCTCTTCTCCACATCGTTCTCCCCTCACCCCTCCAGGCTGCTGCTCAGGGAAGCCTGTCCTGACCACGAGAGCATCCCAAACACTCGTCAGTGCTGTTCCCCAGCGTTCTCTCAACCACCTGCTATGCCCTGTATTCACTTTCTTCTTTATTGCTTGCCTTCTCCGTGAGAAGAAAGGGGCTTTGTTTTTACTCTGTACCTAGTAGGTGCTCAATGATGTTGTGAATGTGAACAAATGAACATACTCTGTTATTAAATAAAACTAAAAATTAGCATTAATAATCTCTCTTGTTAGCCTAATGCTCAGAATAAGGAAGAACTTTTTGAGACTAAGAGCAACCCACAGGTTAAATGAGCTGTTTCAAAGAGATGGCATACTCTCAAATTTGGGAATCTGTGTATTATGTTGGGAAATATGGACTCCATCAATCTGAGCTTCAACTGATGCAGCTCACTGAACTGCTCAGGGCCTCGGTGTCCTTCTCTGTAAGATGGGATCATATCATTTGTGTCACAGGAGTATGGTGACAGTGTATGCAAAGTGCTGATCAAAATGCTCCATACATATTTGGTGCATAGTTAGAGTTGGTTCCCTTCCTCTTCTTTCTCTTATCGCTACAGGGATATGGTGGTCCCACATGGACATATAGCTTCAAGAATGCAAGAGTAGATGGGGATATAGATTCAGGCAGGGGCTGAAGATGGGGGTGGGGGCAGGGAGTGGTGCCACGGCTCCTGCTGGGTTGACTCCCAGGCCTGCTGAGTTGGAGGGCACAGAGCAGGCCCCATCTGTGCCACCAGGCCTTCTGTGATACTTTGGGAGGAGTGACAAGCACTAACCCAGATCATGCATATTCAGAGGCAGTCTGGCTCTCTGGCACAACGGGCCATAGCAAACAAGCAGGTAACAGCTTGCCTCCTTGAGTCAAACACCGACTAACTGGGTCGTTTGGGTCTGAATCGATAGAGCAGGATGGGATCCTAAGAAAAGATTATATCTTTTACTTTGAATTTCAGTGGATTATCTCTACATGAAGGGTTCTTACCCAAGATTCCATGACTCCCAAGGTATATTTAGATAGAATTTTTCCAAGAATTTGGATGGGAAAATATACAACTCTATTTAACTAACCTCTAACAGTGTAGCATGTCCTTCTGTTTTGAAGGCACCTAATCCTACTACGATTGGTGGTACCAGGAACTTTGTCACCAACAGACTTCACAGGTAGTTTCATGTCACATTCTCGTTGCAGACGTCACAAAATATCATTAGTACTCATCACTATTTTGAAATGTAGTAGTTTCAAATTGCTGCAGGATCTTGTTATTTAATACCTGATGAATGGTTTTTAATTATGTTTTGCCATCATATTTTGATAACAGTGTTTTAATATCATTGGTTTTGTTTGTAATCTTATGCATTTTGTTCTGAGAAGTGTTGTAACCATGCAGAAACTTTGTTTCTTTACTATGACCTTTTCTCCTTTCTTTCCTCTTGATTCACACTGGCCTCTCCCAGCCCCTGACTCACCATCCTCTCTCTCCCTTGTACAACCATGCTCTATCACTAAGCCTTCAGGGCAATACAATTCTACTCAGCAGCAAATAATCTTTGGAAAAAACCCTTGGCTCTGTTGACCACAGAGACACACTAGAGAGAACATCTAGGCCTCAGTTGGTTTCAGCTCCTGGACCAAAAAAAAATGGCAAAACCAGATGAAGGGGAGCCAGGGTTGACATCAGGACCAGACACGCTGGTCAACTGCCCTCTACCCTAGCACTAACCAGCCAGTGGAAACCACAACTCAAACTCTCTTAGTCACCATGATTAATGATTTTTCCCCTATATAATCCATCCCCTGAAAGCCATCAGGAAACCAAGCCTTTGAATATTGTTAGCTCACCTGTATATCTGGGTATGGGCCACTTCCTGAAAATATACCTTTACTTTCTTTGCCGCAAGCTCCTGCTGGTGTCTTATTAAGTTCTGATGCATACAGGCAAGTGAACCCCTTTAGTCCAGCAACAGTGTCTATGGGCTTCAACAGACCACCAGAGTGACCTATGGCTTCAAATCTTTCTTTAAACCATCTTGCTCAAAACCTTCTCTGAACCATCTGGAAGAGACAGATGTATGTTGTATCCTGTCTTGTTCACGTACCCTGCACACACTCACAGATGTATTCATGTTCCTAACTCAGGAGTAAATCATAAGTCAATTTCATGAACACTCACCTTCAGGTCGAACTTTGATCCTTTCTTTCTGTCACAAAACCCAGTTGCCCGGTGTCAGCAGGTCTGGAGCCATCTCCTCTCACAGGCAATGGGCTGGGTCAGTGAATTCTCATTTCTGGGCCTGTTTACCCAGCCCTGTCATCATTCATCTACCCAGGATGACACTGGCAATGATTATCCTCGTGAGTTTTCTCGTCTATCCCCATCTGTTATTCACAGAAGGGTTGAGCTCCCTTTTAGATCCAAAAACTTTATTCTACTTAGAAAAACAAAATATGGTACCTTCAACTGAAAACTAGTACATTGTCAGGCCCCCATATAAAGAATGGGAGCTACAGAATCTCCCAGACTTTTGCTCTAGGCCATTTCTCTTCACCCCTGTTTCCTGGTGTCATCTGCAGGACTCTTTGGCCTGAAACCACCCGAGCAAATAACCTTTGCTATTTCTTCATTTTAATGAGACAGGTCAGGTGAGTGGGGATAAGAGAGTAATATAACAGAATGGAATGTGCAGAATTGACCAAGAAAACCCTTAATTTGGTGTGACTGAAGGCCAGAAAGTTTCCTCCTCTGCCTCTCTTGAATGGGCTTGATTATAGAAGCAGAGACCAAATGATCAAAATACAGACATTTAATGAGCATATACTACCTTTGGCCCCAAGGATATAATGATGCATAAAATGATGTCTCTCCTCAGACTCTGGAGAGGAAGATGAAATGTACACAAATGAAAAGAGAACAAAATAATACATTAGTGACAGCCTCTTGGGTTGTGAATGACAGAAATCCTGTTCAAACTACTTCAAGGAAAAAATAATCTGTTGGCTTATCAATGAACTTAACCGGTGTATAATCAGCCTTTCCTAGATTTTTTCCGCAGTAACTACCAGTCTCCAAATCTCAGTGTCTTACATTACACAGGTTTATTTCTTGTCCATGTTACATATATGTCCTTCACAGGGTAGGAAAGCTGTCGCTCTGCTCTGCGTCTGTCCTTATACTGGACCAGATTGAGAAAGCAGCCTCTTGGTCTTGTGAAAGGGGCAAAAAGCAGCCATAATGCAATGTATTCATTGGTTTTTTTAAAGCTTCTGTGCAGTAGCAGCATATATCACTTCAGCTTGCTCTGGTCAAATGCTCACAATGGCCTCAATTAGTCAAAATAGTCAGTGATCACATCTGGTATCAGTGGTGATGGGACAAATACTCCTCTTACAAGAAAGAGCCTGAGGGAAGGACCTATAGGAGAGGGCTCAGAGCTGAAGGCCAGAAAGTATTTTAGACAATACTACCATCTAACATAATTAACTTATACTGAGCTTCTATTTTGTGCCAGGCATTGAAGATACAGCAGTTAACAATAGAAACAAGGTCCCTGTTTTGGAGTGAGCAAATTCTTGATGATTGTGGGGAGTATAGGAAGATGTAGAAAGAGACTAGTAAACAAATAAGCAAAAAGAATCAGCTTATGTTAAGAATAATGAAGAAAAGTAAGCAGTAAGAGGATACACAGTGCTTGGTAGGCTATATATCTCAAGCTTCCAGAGATGGTGATAATTATTTATTTATTTCGATTACAGTTGACATTCAGTATTATTTTATATTAGCTGAAGGTATATAGCATAATGCTTAAACATTTGTATAATTTAAGAAGTGATCCTCCAATAAGTCCAGTACCCATTTGGCGCCATACATAGTTTTTGCAATATTATTGACTATATTCCCTTATGCTGTACTTTACATCCCCATGACTATTTTGAGAATTTGACATTTAAAAATCAGATCTAAATGAAATGAAAAATTTAGTCATGTAAAGACCCTTGGGTCTTTCCTGAGATCCTGGAGTGAAGGAAGGAGTTTGACCCCCTCCTACCACGTGTAACAATTCCTGTAAAGGATTCCGACTGGTCAGGCTTGAGCTGCATGCTCACCTCAAAACAAACTGATCAGAGTAACAATGATGTCTTTATTGGCCAACGTGGGTCACAGGTTTACCCCCTCCAGCAGTGTCTCTTGATTATTAGCCCCATCAAAATCACTTGGAGTTGGGTGAGAAGCAAATCACATAAAGAAGGGACTTGAGGTAGAAAAAAAGTAACAGATGTCCACTGCTGGGAACTGTGGCAATCCCTGGTTAGTTAGTCATGGAAACAATGACTGTGATTCAGGACTAGGACACCTGGACTCCAGTTAGTTCTCTAATAAGAATTAGCATGGACCCAGGTCTCAAATTCCTTATGTGGAAAGTTACGGGGGACATTAGACACTCTCTTAGCTCTCTTCCATTCTATCACTGTGATTTTGAAGTATTCTCTCCTACTCTTTATTCAGTTGGGATGTTGGCTACAAGTTACAGGCAGACTTGACTCAAGAGTTTAAGGGGTGAGAAGAATCATTCCTACGGAAGAAGTCACAGCAGAGACAGCTCTGTATGCCAGGGCTCTTGCTCCTCACCCGGTAGCTCCCCTAGCTCTGCCTTCTTGCATGGGCTGGCTTCATCTTCCGGCCAACTCCCCTCATGGTCACAATTTAATTTCAGCTGTTCTTGCAACTCATCCAGACACGACAATGTCCAGTGGAAGAACAGAAGTCAGCACTTTCTTAAATCTCTCATTAAGAATGAAGAAACCAACTCAATCTCCCCTGAATAACAGGCTTTTAGGGGGTGGATACCTGATAAATGTCAGGGTTCTTTTAGAAAGGTCAAAAGAGAAGTGATTGTTGAACAGGTAATAACTAAGGTTTACTTACAATTCCCATTTAAAATTGGCACCCACCGAAAGAACCCCCTTTTCTCCCGGCCCTGATTCTTTCTGCTGCAGAAATGAGCAATGTCGTATTTCTCCATCACAGCTCTAAAGATACTTTCAGGATAAAGCCAGCATGAAGATGATAAACCTCTTCCACATGGGGCTCTGCAGATAGAAAAGAATATGAATTCTGCACTGTATTCATCTCAGTTCTCCCTGGGTTATCCTTCAGAGGACCACAGAGTCATGGCCTGTTCATTTTGTGCTTTTCAGTGCATATCATAGAGTGGAGGAGACAGGAGGGGAGATGGATAGGAAGCCCTGGCTTGGGGCCTTAGAGCCTCTGTTCAAGCCTGGCTCCAGAGATTAGCTCCTCCAGATCCGCAGCATGAATCCAGTGCCAGGAGTAGGCTCATACCTCAGAACTAATCTCACAGAGCTATCTCTCTCTTTCTTAATCTCTAGCCTCAGAAAAAAAAGAAATAAAATCTGTATCTGCAAATGCTTTAGATATTAGGGTCATCAGATATAGACTATAAACTAAATATATTTTCTATGATTAAAGAGATAAAATCAAAATTTGAGAAAACTAGTAAAGACGAAAGACTATAAAATAAGCCAACTAGATGTGAAAATGAATCAAATGGAGCTTCTGCAAAAGTATTTGCTGCGTAGGAACACATGAATATGTGAAAAATGTAAATAAAAGTGAAGAAATGATAGACAAAACTTAGGTGACCTTGGGGGTTAAGAGGGCATGATGAGATCTAGAAGAAGCCCAGAGGGGGCTAATGTTCTACCATGAGCTCAGAAGTGGCTTCATGAGTATATTTTATTGATTTCTTTTTGTGTTAGAACTATCCTTTGTATATACTCAGTATGTAAATATAAAGGTATAGAAAATATATAGCAAACAAATATGTACCAAAACATAGCCAGAGTATCAATTTTATCAGACAAAATGGATTTTGAGGTATACTTCTTTCAAAGGAACAAAGAAAGATACCATGTACATCAGTAAAGTAAAAGAGTAGACAAAGAGAATACAATGATTCTTAATAAATATGCACCTACTGATAAAACCTGGAATGTATACATTTAAAAACTGAAACATAACTATTAAAATGAATAGTTAAATAGTTTGTGTTTTCATTGTAACACACTTTTCATTGAACCTAATCAATCAAACTGATCAAAAAAAAGGAAAAGAAAAGATATGGTAAATGTGAATTACACAACTATTCACCAGTAAGCTTAAACTAATACATATATATTTTACACTTAATATATATAGAATGCATATTTTTTTCAAAAGCACATGGAATATTCACAAAAGTCAATAATAAACTTGGGCAACAAAGGAAGCGTCAATAAATTCCAGAGAACAAACATTGCACAAGCTACACTCTAATCATAATGCTATAAAATCAGGACTTGGTAACAAAAAGATAGTTTTTTAAAATCCCATATGCCTGCAAACTAGAAAACATACTACTGAATAACCCTTTGGTTAAAGAGGAAATCACAAGGAAAACGTATGAAATACTTAGAACTGAAGAAAATGAAAACACCATATGTCAAAATATGTGGGACACAACTAAATCACTTCTTTGAGTGAAATTTACAGCTTTAAATACATTTATCACAAAGCAAGAAAGAACCAAAACAAATGAGCTAAGCTTTCAACTCGTTAGAAAAAGAGCAACAGAGAAAACCAAAAGAACTAAGAAAGAAATAGAAAATATAAAATGAAGGCAGAAATCAGCAAAATGGTGAACTGAAAAAAGCAAAAAAATCAAGAAGACTAAAGTCTGGTTTTGTGAAAAAGTTTATAGTTATGATAAATCCCTGGCAAGACATCAAAATTTTAAGAAAGGAGGCAAGATACAAATTTAAAAATAAAAAATGAATAAAAAAATACCTACAGATACAACAGAGTATTTTAAACAACAACAAAAAACTACAATGTACTATTTTAGAAAAATATTTGAAAACTCAAGTATAAGGAATAAAATTCTTACAAAAGTAAAAGTAGAAGAAAAAAATTTAAAAATTGAATAAATAAATCATTCTTTAAAAAATTTAAACATTAAATGCTCCCTGAACATTCACGTGTGCCAACAAATCCCCAAATTCATAAGATTTTATGAGAGTGCTGTTAAGCTTTCAAGCTATAATATCCATATAAATAACCTATCTTATGCAAATTTTTCCAGGAGAGAGAGAAAGGGAGAGAAAGCTGCCCAACTTTTTACGAGGCTACTATAACCTTGATTCCAAAGCCAACAAATGACAATTCAAAAGACTTATTTCATTTTAAACATATGTATGACTATTCAAACAAAAAAAATTATTTGTTAAATGAATCCAGCTGTGTATTTAAAATAATACATTATAACCAAAGTGAATATTTTTCAGGCATAAGTAATAATATAAAATTTTTTTAAAAGTAATTCACTAAAATAATGGGCCACAGAAGAATAATATGATATAATTATTTTGCTAGATGTAGAAAAGGAATTAAATAAATCTCAACACATTTTTAGAATAATAGCCAAAATAGTAACCGTCTCACAAAACCAGGAATAGAAGTCTTTTTACTTGATTCAGATTATATATCAAAATCCTACAGTGAACATTATTCTCAAGAGAGAAGTATTAGACACATTCTATTTAAACTGTGGTTCAATACAAGGAGTACTCACCATGACCATTACTCTTTAAATAGTACTGAAAGAATTGATCAATGCAATAAGGCAAGAAAAACATTAGAAATAATTGATAGAAAGAGAAGAAAGAAACTAAATTATTTGCAGATGGTAGAACTATCTCCATAGAGAAACCAATAGAACCATCAGTGAATCTATCAGAACTAACATGATTTCAACTATACTGACAGATGTAAGATAAATTTATAAAAATTAGTAGCATTACTTTATTTCTATAAAAACATTCTAATACAAATTTTTATCTATTAGAAATATGAAAATAAATCAAGACCTTATAAAAATAGCAAGAAAAACTAGAATTAGCTTTATAAAAGAAGTATAAGAGCTTTATGAAAATAAGTTAAAAACTCAAAGTGAGTAAGAAATATTGAAATAAATAAAGAACTATGTTTTATTCATAAATGGTCAATCTAACATAGTAAATATGTCAAATTTCTCTAAAATAATCTATAAATATATTTCAGCTTAAATTTAGGTCTCAAAGAACTTTTTTGAAAGACATAAACTTATTCCAAATGTGTACCAAAGAGCATAGATTTATAAATAGCTAACTGAATTTTTAAGAAGAAAAATAAGTTAGAATAATCATCTCAGTCAGTAAGAAAATACAAAAATACTACAAACTCATAGTAATGTAGTAATAAAAGCAATGTGATTTTGGTGCAGGGATAGGCAAAGAGACTAATGCAATAGAATTCAGTGCCAAAAAAAACCCCTTATTATATTAATATTCCTTTTCTATATACATATGCATGTCATCACAAAATCATGAAGAAAAAAATTATATTGAAGAACAATAAAATTTTACATCTATCTCACCAAAAGTAAAGTGAACTTTTAAAAGATTAAAATCAACAACAGAAAAACCAAAATGGCCAACAAGTATATGAAGAGATACTAAAGCCTCACTAGAAATGCTCATATTAGCAGCAGCAGCAGCAAGTAATACTATTAATAGTTATAGTTGTAATTATTGAACACTTCAATATGAATTCATTGAATCCTTATAATAACCTCATGAGATAATTGTATTATTATCTCCATTCTATAGATGCAGAAAGACAGGCCAGAGAAGTGGCTTACCTAAAGTCACATAGCTAGTGAATTATAGAGTGAAGATTTGAGCCCACATTCTTTAACTACCACAAAACCCACAACTTTACTTTGATCAGATTTTCAAGGACATTGGTAAGGATGGGAAAACAGAGAGCTTCATACACTGCCAGCAGGAAGATGGACTAGTGCAGAGGTTCTGGAGAGAAACGTGGGAATGGTGATTACAACTAAGTATGCTTTTATGCAATGGCTCCAGCCCTGGTCACAAGAGGACATGAACAGAGTTGGATGCAGATAAGTACGCATCCCCAGGGGCTGCGTAAGTAAAAGGGGGTGGGTACACCCTGGATCACCAGGCACTGGCCGTCAAAACCAAGACTTAAGAGGTACATATGGCATCATGAGCAGAGGTTAAAAACATTAAATTAAAAGAAGAAACAGAAAGGGCCATAACACAATGCCACTTATGTACATTAAACGTATACAATACACCAGGGGCAGTCAACCTTTTTATACCTACTGCCCACTTTTGTATCTCTGTTAGTAGTAAAATTTTCTAACTGCCCACCAGTTTCACAGTAATGGTGATTTATAAAGTAGGGAAGTAACTTGACTTTATAAAATTTATAAAGCAGAGTTAACAGCAAGTTAAAGCATATAATGATAATTACTTACCAAGTACTTTATGTTTGACAGAATAAATCTTAGTGTGTGTGTGTGTGTGTGTGTGTTTTCTGAAGCTGGAAACGGAGAGAGACAGTCAGACAGACTCCCGCATGCGCCCAACCGGGATCCACCTGGCATGCCCACCAGGGGCGACGCTCTGCCCACCAGGGGTCGATGCTCTGCCCCTCCAGGACGTCGCTCTGCCGAGACCAGAGCCACTCTAGCGCCTGGGGCAGAGGCCAAGGAGCCATCCCCAGCGCCCGTGCCATCTTTGCTCCAATGGAGCCTCGGCTGCAGGAGGGGAAGAGAGAGACAGAGAGGAAGGAGGAGGGGGTGGAGAAGCAAATGGGCACTTCTCCTATGTGCCCTGGCCGGGATCGAACCTGGGTCCCCCGCACGCCAGGCCGACGCTCTACCGCTGAGCCAACCGGCCAGGGCTGGCAGAATAAATCTTTATAAAACAACTTACTATAGTTAAATCTATCTTTTTATTTATACTTTGGTTGCTCCGCTACCACCACCATGAAAGCTGGAACATCCATTAGTGAGTGGTAGGGACCAGGTTGACTACCACTGCAATACACAATGTATTTAAAACATATTTTAGAAAGTACATTCCTTTTCAAAGATTTATAGCGAAAACATGAATGGAGATCAAGGATGAAGAGGAAAAAGATTAACAAAACAAAAATAAAGGATTTTTCATGGCCACCCTTTGCCACAGTCTGCTGAGGATGACCACTCCATCTCTCCCACTAACATTCCACTTCCCCACTGCCTTGCAAATTCTGTAGATGTTGCTGCTCCTGAAAGGCCAGGCCTGTGGTTTCTTCTTGGATACTGTGGTCAGAACTCAAACTTGCCCTGGGAGATCATGGCTTCTTTCTGCTGTGTAATTCCTAAAACACGGAAATTTGGTCCCATTCAAGGCTACCTGCCTGAGGCTGGGCATCTGACACTCAGTGGTCTGTGCTGATATGAGCTCTGTCCCAGCCAGCATGGGGCTGGCTGGGGGTGGGGCAAGGCTCCTCCTCATTGAGGCCCACCCAGGGCTCAATCCAGTGCTAAGTTCAGCAGGGCCTTCCCACCAGAATGCCTGGCCCCAGCATCCCTGAGCCAGAGCCTCCTTTCACCTTGGCCATTCTGATAACTCCATGGAGACATCCTTCCTGTTCTTTGCCCTGAGGCTCCTGAGTGACACTTCTCCCAGACAGCCCTACTGTATTCTCAGGCCTGGGCCTGGGACCTCACCGCTCTTGTTGTCAGACCTCAGGGTAGTGTAGTGTGCTTTGGGGTAACCTAGCCTTGCCCCTCTGCTCCAGCTGTGTGGGCTTTCAGCATTTCCATGTCTGTCTGGTCTGTGTCACTGGCACTTTTAGATCTGTTGCTTTCTAATAAGGCCGTTTCCCATGTGCGCATTCAATGTATCCTGCTTGACAGATAGCTCTCAAGGGATAAAGCTACCCACCCCCAAGTCCTTGGAAATGTGTGTGTATGTGCCCTAGGATAATATGTCTTCAGAGGCAGATTAAGGTCGGTTGAGGCCCCAGGCACAGAAGGAAATATTGGGCCCCTTAAAAAAGAGACAGGGAAAATAAAAATACATGTTCACCATATTTTTTTATTGATTTTAATTTATTGTGTTTACATAGATTCTAGTGTCGCTCCGAATGCATCCCCCCACATTTCTCTCAACATCTCCCTTGCCCCTCTCTCCCACATTTCTCTCAACATCTCCCTTGCCCCCTTCCGCATAGCGCCCTCCCCTCTTCCTTTCAGATTTATCTCATTCTATCATCCCCTTTCCCTCTGTCCTCTTTTTCTCTGGTCCCTTTGATCCCTCCTCTGTCTCAATTCCATTCCTCAGTTCTCATTATTCCTTGGATTCCTCAAATGAGTGAGGTCATATGATATTTTTCTTTCTCTGCCTGACTTATTTCACTTAAAATAATAGTTTCGGCCCTGGCCAGTTGGCTCAGCGGTAGAGCGTCGGCCTGGCGTGCGGGGGACCCGGGTTCGATTCCTGGCCAGGGCACATAGGAGAAGCGCCCATTTGCTTCTCCACCCCCCCCTTCCTCTCTGTCTTTCTCTTCCCCTCCAGCAGCCAAGGCTCCATTGGAGCAAGGATGGCCCGGGCGCTGGGGATGGCTCCTTGGCCTCTGCCCTAGGCGCTAGAGTGGCTCTGGTTGCGCAGAGCGATGCCCCGGAGGGGCAGAGCATCGCCCCCTGGTGGGCAGAGCGTTGCCCCTGGTGGGCGTGCCGGGTGGATCCCGGTCGGGCGCATGTGGGAGTCTGTCTGACTGTCTCTCCCCGTTTCCAGCTTCAGAAAAATACAAAAAAAAAAAAAAAAATAGTTTCCATGTCCATCCATGTTGTCACAAAAAATATTTCCTTCTTTTTTATGGCCCCATAGTATTCCATTGTATATATGTACCACTGCTTTTTAATCCACTCGTCCACTGACAGGCACTTGGGCTGTTTCCAGATCTTCACTACTGTAAACAATGCTGCCATAGACATGGGGGTGCATTTTTTCTTTTGAATCAGTGATATGGTGTTCTTGGGATATATTCCTAAAAGTGGGATTGACTACATCAAAAGGCAGTTCCATTTTTAATTTTTTGAGGAAATCTTCCTACTGTTTTCCACAATGACTGTACCAGTCTGCATTCCTACCAGCAATGCAGGAGAATACCCTTTTCTCCACATCCTCACCAGCACTTATTCTGTGTTGTTTTGTTAATGAGTGCCATTCTGATTGGTGTAAGGTGGTATCTCATTGTGGTTTTAATTTGCATTTCTCTAATGATTAGTGATATTGAATATTTTTTCATCCGTTTATCGGACATCTGTATGTCTTCTTCGGAAAAGTGTCAATTCATTTTTTTTTTTTTTTTGTATTTTTCTGAAGCTGGAAACGGGGAGGCAGTCAGACAAACTCCCACATGTGCCCAACTGGGATCCACCCAGCATGCTCACCAGGGGGCGATGCTCTGCCCATCTGGGGAGTTGCTCTGTTGCAACCAGAGCCATTCTAGCACCTAAGGCAGAGTCCACAGAGCCATCCTCAGCGCCCGGGCCAACTTTGCTCCAATGGAGCCTTGGCTGCGGGAGGAGAAGAGAGAGACAGAGAGGAAGGAGACGGGGAGGGGTGGAGAAGCAGATGGACACTTCTCCTGTGTGCCCTGGCTGTGAATCGAGCCCAGGACTTCTGCATGCCAGGCCGACACTCTACCACTGAGCCAACCAGCCAGGGCCTCTTTTGCCCTTTTTTGATTGGATTGTTCACCTTCCTGGAGTTGAGTTTTAGGAGTTCTCAATAAATTTTGGTTATTAACCCCTTATCAGACGTCGAATATGTTTTCCCATTATGTGGTTTGTCTTTTTATTCTGTTCATATATTCTTTAGCTGTGAAAAAGCTTTTTATTTTGATATAGTCCCATTTGTTTATCCTGTCTTTTATTTTACTTGCCCGTGAGGATAAATCAGCAAATATATATTGCTGCAAGAGATGTCAGAGAGGTTATTGCCTATGTTTTCTTCTAAGATGCTTATGGTTTCACGACTTACATTTAAGTCTTTTATCCATTTTGAGTTTATTTTTGTGAATGGTGTAAGTTGGTGGTCTAGTTTCATTTTTTTGCAGGTAGCTGAGCAATTTTCCCAACACCATTTGTTAAAGAGACTGTCTTTACTCCATTGTATGCTCTTACCTCCTTTGTCAAATATCAGTTCTCCATAAAGCTGTGGGTTTATTTCTGAGTTCTCTGTTTTGTTCCATTGATCTATATGCATGTTCTTATGCCAGTACCAAGCTGTTTTGAGTACAATGGCCTTGTAGTATAACTTAATATCAAGAAGTGTGATACCTCCCACTTTATTCTTCCTTTTCAAGATTGCTGAGGCTATTCGTGTTCTTTTTTGGTTCCATATAAATTTTTGGAATATGTGTTCTATATCTTTGAAGTATGTCATTGATGTTTTAATGGATATTGCATTGAATTTATAAATTGCTTTGGGTAATATACACATTTTAATGATGTTTATTCTTTGTATCCATGAACATACTATATGCTTTTACTTGTTTGTATCTTCCTTGATTTCTTTTATAAATGTTTTATAATTTTCCGAGTACAAGCCTTTAATCTCCTTAGTTAAATTTACTCCTAGGTACTTTATTTTTTAGGTTGCAATAGTGAAGGGGATTGTTTCCTTAATTTCTCTTTCTGACAGTTCATTGTTGGTGTATAAAAATGCCTCTGATTTCTGAGTATTAATTTTATATCATGCCACATTGATGAATTCATTTATCAGGTCCAGTAGGTTTTTTTTTGTTTTGTTTTGTTTTTGTATTTTTCCGAAGTTGGAAATGGGGAGGCAGTCAGACAGACTCCCACATGCACCCGACCGGGATCCACCTGGCGTGCCCACCAGGGGGCGATGCTCTGCCCATCTTGTGGCATCACTCTGCCACAACCAGAGCCATTCTAGCACCTCAGGCAGAGGCCATAGAGCCATCCCCAGCGCCCGAGCAAACTTTGCTCCAATGGAGCCTCGGCTGCAGGAAGGGAAGAGAGAGACAGAGAGGAAGGAGAGGAGGAGGGGTGGAGAAGCAGATGGGCGCTTCTCCTGTGTGCCCTGGCTGGGAATGGAACCCGGGACTCCTGCACGCCAGGCTGACGCTCTACCACTGAGCCAACCAGCCCGGGCCCAGGTCCAGTAGTTTTTTGACTGAGACTTTAGGATTTTTTTTATATACAGTATCATATCATCTGCAAATGATGATAGTTTTACTTCTTCTTTTCCAATTTGGATGCCTTTTATTTCTTCATCTTGTCTGAATGCTGTGGCTAGGATTTCCAGAACTATGCTAAATAAGAGTAGTGAAAGGGGGCACCCCTGCCTTGTTCCTGATCTTAAGGGGATTTTTAAAATTTTTTCCCATTGAGTATGATGTTGGCTGTGGGCTTGTCATAGATGGCCTTTATCATGTTGAGGTATGTTTCCTGTAGTTCCACTTTGCTGAGAGTTTTGATCATAAGCAGGTGCTGAAATTTATCAAATGCTTTTTCTGCAACTATTGAAATTATCATGTGGGTTTTTTTTCTTCCTTTTGTTTATGTGATGAATTACATTGATTGATTTGTGAATATTGTACCAGCCTTTCCTCCCCAGAATAAATTTCACATGATCATGATGTATGATTTTTTTCATGTATTGCTGGATCTGGTTTGCTAATATTTTGTTGAGGATTTTAGCATCTAAATTCATCAGGGATATTGACCTATAACTTTCTTTCTTTGTGTTGTCTTTGCCTGGTTTTGGAATTAGAATTATGCTCATCTCATAAGAGAAGCTTGGAAGTCTTCCTCTTGAATTTTTTGAAATAGCTTGAGAAGAATAGGAGTTAGTTCTTTCAATGCTTGGTAGAATTCACCTGTGAATACATCTGGCCCAGGATTTTTTTTGTTGGGAGTTTTTTTGACAACACTTTCTATCTCATTTGTTGTAATAGGTCTGTTTAGGTTTTCTGATTCTTCCAGATTGATTTTTGAAAGATTATATGTTTCAAGGAATTTGTTCATTTCACCTAGGTTGTCTAATTTTTTGGCATACAGTTCTTCATAGTATTTTCTTACAATCTTTTGTATTTCTCTTGTGTTGGTTGTTACTTACTCTCATTTCTAATTTTATTTATTTGAGTTCTCTCTTTTTTTTCTTGGTGAGTTTGGCTAATGGTTCATCAATCTTGTTTACCTTTTCAAAGATCCAGCTCTTGGTGTCATCGAGCCTCTGTATTGTTTTTTTGCCTCTATGTCATTTAGTTCCACTCTGATCTTTATTATTTCCTTCCTTGTACTAACTCTGTGCTTTACTTGCTATTCTTTTTCTAGTTCTTTAGATGCAGGGTTGAGTTGTTTATTTGAGCTTTTTCTAGCTTCTTAAAGTATGCCTGTAATGCTATAAACTTTCCTCTCAGTACTGCTTTTGCTGTGTCCCATAAATTTTGGGTTGTTGTATGCTCATTTTCATTCATTTCTAGGAATTTTTTATTTCTTATTTGATCTCATTATTAACCCATTTTTTATTTAATAACACGCTATTTAGTTTCCAAGTGTTTGAGTATTTTGCAGTTTTTCTATTGTGGTTGATTTCTAGTTTCATGCCATTGTGATGAGAGAAAATGCTTGATATAATTTCAATCTTCTTAAATTTGTTGAGACTACTTTTGTGCCCTAACATGTGGTCTATCCTAGAGAATGTACTATGAGTACTTGAAAAGGATGTATAGTCTACTGCTTTAGGGTGAAAGGTTCTGAAGATATCTATTAAATCCAGTTGATCTAGTGTGTCCTTTAAGTCTGCTGTTTCTTTGTTAATTTCTTTCTTGAGGATCATCTAGTGATGTTAGTGGGGTATTGAAAACACTTACTATTATAGTATTGCTGTTGATCTTGCCCTTTATATCCATCAAAGTCTGCTTTATATATTTAGGTGCTCCTGTATTAGGTATGTAGATATTTATAATGGTTATATTTTCCTGTTGGATTGCTCCCTTTATTATTATGTAGTGACTTTCTTTATCTCTTACTATAGCCTTTGTTTTAAATCTATTTTGTCAGATATAAGTATTGATACCCCAGCTTTTTTTTCATTTTCATGAAATATTTTTTTAACCTGTTACTTTCAGTCTGTGTGTATCTTGTGTTTTGAGGTGTGTCTCTTGTAGACAGCATATGTATGGATCTTGTTTTCTTATCCACACAGATACTCTATGTCTTTTGATTGGATTATTTAATACATTTACACTTAAGGTTATTATTGATATGTAGTTGTTTATTGCCATTTTATTCTTTAAAGCTAAATTTCTCCTTTACTATATTCTTTTCCCCCTTTGTTCTGTTTACAACAGGCTCCTTAACATTTCTTGCAACATTAGTTTGGTTGTAGTGAATTCCTTGAGTTTTTTGTTTGTTTGTTTGTTTGTTTTTGTTTGTTTGTTTTTTGTCTGGGAAGCTTTTTATTTCTCCTTCAGTTTTAAATGATAGCCTTGCTGAATAAACAAATCTTTGTTGTAGGCTCTTGTTCTGTATTACTTTGAATATTTTTTGCCATTCCCATCTGGCCTCAAGCGTTTTTGTTGAGAAGTTGGATGTCATCCTTATGGGGGCTCCTTTGTAGGTGATTGACATTCTTCTCTAGCAGCTTTTAATATTTTCTCTTTGTGGCTTAGCTTTGGTATTTTAATTATGATGTGTCTTGGTGTAGATTTCTTTGGGTTTCTCTTTAATGGAATTCTCTATGCTTCTTGAACTTGTGTGACTTTTTCCTGCATCAATTTAGGAAAGTTTTCAACTATGATTTCTTTGAACAAAATCTCTATCCCTGTTCTTTCTCTTCTTCTTTAGGAACCCCTATGATGTGGATGTTGTTTCTCTTTAGGTTGTCACAAAGCTCTCTTAGAGTTTCCTCAGATTTTTTGAGCCTCTTTTCTTTTTGCTGCTTTGCTTCTGTGTTTTCACTTATCTTGTCTTCTAAATTGCTGATTCGATCCTCTGCTTCATCTAGCCTGCTTTTAATTGCTTCTAGTGTAGTCTTCATTTCTGATATTGTACTTGTCATTTCTGACTGGTTCTTCTTTATTATTTCAATGCCCTTTTTGATGCTTGTTATCTCTTTATTTATGTGCTCATTGTGTCCATCCATTGTTGCTCTAAGATCTTTGAGCATTCTAATAATCATCATTTTAAATTCTGCATCCAGTAGTTTGGTTATTTCCATCTCACTCAGTTCATTTTCTGGGGGTTTCTCTTGCTGATTCATTTGGATTGCACTTTTCTGTCTTCCCATTTTGTCTGTGTATATACTCCTCATTTGGGTGTGTTGTTTGTGAAGCTAGCTAAGTCTAGGTATTGTTGCCTCCAATTTTCAGTTGTGTTATTTCTAGGTCTTCTTGGATTGGCATCAGCTGTTGTTTGTAATCTGCTATGGGCTACTTATCTGCTATCACTGTTCTTTTTGCTGTTTGTATCAGCCTTTTCTATGTCTTAGCAGGGTCAGATGTGAGGAGCCCTTCCTTAAGCTTCCACTCTAACAAGGGTTGTTATGTCCTGAACTGGTGCTTTCCATTTCTGGCTGCTAAATGTGCTTTCCCTGGACCTCCCTATCCCAGGCCTGGTGCAGATCAGTGGCGGTCACTGCCTATGACTGTCTCTTATCAACCTTTTTGGAGCTACAGGTGATCCAGATCTTGTGGGTGCCTCTGCTGGGTCCAGCTGCCATTGTAAATAACAGCTGCACTCCGAAGCTTGCTTTTATCCACTCTTGGCTGGGAGAAGTTTCTTTAAAAGTTCAAGTTCCCCTGAGATCTGCTTTCTGTTGCCTCTTATTGCTGACTACTTGTTGGGCTCAGTACTGTAATTCAGTGATTAGATACGGTATTGGATATGGCCTGCCCCTTAGCCTCAAGTGTCATTCTATCCAGACTTTATATTTATTTATTTTATTTTGTTTTTTTCCTTCATTTTCAGTACTCAGTAGGATGTAGTCACAGAGGTCCAGTGGGTGTGGCCTCTGTGCTCCTGTTGTGTGGTCTGTCCACCATTGCTGCCTGGGGTGTTTGGGCTTAGGTGCTGCTGGCACCAGCCCACTTCTGCAGCCACTGTTGCCCCGGGCAGGCTCATGCATGCCCGCACGTGCCTGTTTGGACTGCTTCTGTTTCCACCCCAGGCTCCGCTGCCGCTGAGGACCAGCCTGTGCCATAGGTACTTTGCTCATGGGCTTGGGCCTCTGCAGCGTCTGCCCTGGCTTTCGCCCCCACATGCGGGCCCGTACATGCACGCTTGGACCACTTCTGGGGCTGCCTCGGCCTCCACTGCTGCGGAGGGCTGGTCTGTCACTGGGGGTCTGAGCATAGGTGCAGACCTCAGCAGCCACCGCATGGGAGCCCACGCACGCCCATTCAGACCACCCTCAAGGTTGTCCAGCTTCCGCTGCTGCTGAAGGCATGCCTGCACCACAGGCAGGTTTGGGCACTGGCTTGGACCCCTGCAGCAACCGTCACAACTTCCATTCTCGCTGGCAGGCTCATGTGCACCCACAGGTATTCCCTCCGCTGTCGCTTGGGCCTCTGCCTCTGCCAAGGGTGGGCCCACTCAGCGAGCAGGACTGTGTGTGAACCTCGACCTTTACAGTGCAGTGGCGGTTCTTGCCTCTGCAGGCTGGCCTGCACATGCTCGCTGGAACCACCCTGGCTTTTGCAGCTGTACCCTGCTGCCTCCAGTCCCTGGGCCCCCAGCAAGCACTCAGCAGTGCTGGGAGTGGTGTAGCTTAGACCTCTGCACTCCCTATTTGCGTCCTTATCATGGCGCCTGGCTCTAAGCACCTTTGTTCTAACTAGGGTAGTGAGCCTCCTGTGGACGGGGTAATTTCTTCCCTTTACTGGTGATGCTGTTCCCAGGAAAAATGTTCACTTTAGATTTGGGGAGTGACTCAGCCCAGGGGTTAGGGTGTCCATCCCTCAAAGTGTCTCCCTCTGTGCCTCCGAGACCATACTCTCCCCTGACAACTCCAGTCCTCTCAGTACTATCTGCTCTTGGAGCTCCGGGAAAGTGACTGTGAGCGAGGCTCTCCATGCAGTCCCTTTAATACAAAGCCTGGGTCCAAGATTTCTGCCTCCTTCTCTCAAACAGTATCTAGGCTCTATTCTCAGCCAAATATATTTCATAAGCCCCTTCCAGGCTCCAAGGCTCTAGGCTGGGATTCTGGTTTTGGGGCTGAGGACCTACAACTCGCTGAACAACCCTCCCCATTGTGAGAGTCCCTCCTGGCCGCTGCTCGCTCCTAGGAGCAAGGCAGCCCTTTCCACATCTCCACCTTTCCTACCAGTCTCAGTATGGCTTCTTTGGTGGTCCTTGGTTGTAGAATCCTCTTAATTTAGTTCAAAGCTGGTCTTTCACAATAAGTGTTCTCAGATTTAAGTTGTAATCCACCTTGGTTTTGGGAACTGAGAGTTGGAGTATCTGCCTACTCTGTGGCCAACTTGGAAAAACCCTCACCATATTTTTAAATAAATAAAAAATATTATGTACTATTAACATTAAAATTGCACATATGAAACCAAACTTGGTATTATTAGAAAAAAAGTGTAAAGTTAGGGTTTTGTGGGGCCCTTCAAAAGCCAATGCCCAGGGCACGCGCCTGGTGCAGCCACCGTTAAATCTGCCTCTGTCTTACAAGATTTTACTAGTGGGATGGCCTGGTCTTGAGTCAAGCATGCTCCCATCTAATCTATGTTCATGCCCAGGGTATAAGGGAAACTTCCTGGGAAAACCAACAAAGTTATTGGGGTAGAAATAAAAGTACTGTGAGCATGGCCCTCGACAGTTTACAAAAGCCCTTTCACACACTTTCACATCTCACTGTTGCAACTTCAGGAGGCCCAGCGTCTCACCCAAAGCCACACAGCCGAGGTGGCTGGGGCAGGTTGCATTTGCAACCTTCGTATCCAGCTATCCACTGCCAGGATTCTTGCAGATAAGCCCAGGCTGACTGGTCCCCGCCTTCTGCTCATGAGTGGAACACACTTACCTATGCCTTGGAGTCTGGGCCTGGGCTTCCAGCTTGTCCTGCTCAACGGAAGCTGGGTTCCTTCAGAGCCACATCAACTAGGACAGGGGAAATGCTAAACAGCTCCAGCAATTGTTTTTTCCCCAAAACGGCATTTTTCCTAATCAACCCCAGGAACTCCCTCTTGGCCTGCAGGGAGATGCCGGCTGAACCCCTCCACATGCTCACTCCACACAGTAGCAACTTCAACTGTAAATACCCCAAATTGTGTTTAGACAGCATTAAAGACTCGGTTCACAGCAGGCCGCTGGTCCAGGGCCCTGCCTCCAGCCTGGTCCTGCTGGCCCTCCCCTTGTCCACACAGGACAGAATGAACATGTTCATTTCCTGTGCCTCCTCCCTCGCCAGCACACCCCACTTTCCCCAAATAGTGCATCTCTGTTCTTATCCCATGGGACATCGCAGGGCTAGACGAAAGAACAGATAACGACAGTCAGGATTCTCATTTTCCTGGCCCCATCATCACTCTCTGTATCAGTCCAGCCAGTCCAGCCGGCACAGAGAGGACAGCATGGCTCTAGGGGTGGGACCTGGCCCCCAGAAACAACTGTGTTAGTTTCATGCAGCCATTGTAACAAATCACCACAACTTTGGTGGCTTAAAACAACAGAAATGGATTCTCTCACAGTTCTGGGGGCCAGAAATCTGGAATCAATGCCCCTGGAGCAACACCCAGGTGTTGGCAGAGCCACACTCCCTCCAGGAGTGGGAGCCTCTGTTCTCACCTCTTCTAGGGCCTGGTCACTTGTGGCTGCATCACTTCGACCTGCAAGGTCAGCACCTTCAAATCCCTGTCTGCTCGCCTTCACAAGACCTTCCCCTCTATATAGAGTCTCTCTCTGCCTCCCTCTTACAAGGATATATGTGATTGCTTTTAGCCCCCATGCACATAATCCAGAATGATCTCCCCATCTCAAAACCCTTAAATTGACCATACCTGTAAAGACTCCCTCATTCCCCCTCTTACAAGATGGCATTCACAGGTTCCAGATGTTAGGCTGTGGATATCTTTCGGGAGCCATTTTTCAGCTTTCTACAGCCATTCACTCCTCCTGTTGTTTGAGAAGTTTACTTCCCCTCTCTGGGCCTCAGTTTCCCCACTAGCAAAGTGTGAGGGCTGGGTTTAATAGCCTCTGAATCCCTTCCAAAGTCATGACTTTATTCACTTTGTCCCACGACCCCATCTGCTGGGCGGCCTTGCCCTGGTCTCCTTCCTGATCTAGGCAGATGCATGTGCCTCTCCTTGCAGCCCGGGAGGCCATGTCTGCAGGTGCGGGCACACTCTCCTTCCCACAAAGGCTATTTCCTGGGGAGTTTCAATTGCTGAGGTGTTGGGGCAGTGACTAAAAGGCAACTTGAGCAGACTGTGCTCTCACGTGATGCCTGCCAGACCTGTTGGCTGTGTCTATACCAACACCTGCCACCAAGCTCAGGAGCTCCATTAAGGAGGGGCCACCAGGCCCAGGACAGTGAGAAGGAAACAGGGGGAGAGGAGAGGAGGGCAGAGATGCAAGACCCTTTCCCTTCATTCCTGCACATAATACACACTTTGCTTGAGGGTCTTTGATCAAGTCCCTTTGAGCAGCCTGGTTCTCAACAGGAACACTGGAAATGGGACGAGCCCTGCCCGTGTCCCTCCACACCCCAGCTGCATGGTCCCTATAGTAAATATATGACCTCACGTCTGGTTGCCTGGTATTCTGGAGGTCGTCCAAGGAGCCTAGGCAGGTAGGTAGCCCGAGCCCCTCAGGGTGGAGCGGCCACCACCCAGGCAGCGCTGTCAGCTGTGCTCTGGATGGGAAAGCCCACCTCTGCAAAGCTGTCTGCGAGCACTGTTCCCTGCTCCCTCTGCTCGTGCGGGGCGGCCCTAGGCGCCTTGTCCGTGATGTCATTAATGGTCTCCTACACTGCGAGGGAACCTTTCATCGACTCCTCCTCACAGCCCTGCACCTCTTCTCTCTGCCCTCCTTGGTTATCAGGAACCTCAGCTCCGTCAGCAATGATCCGATCACAGCTGCGTTCCTGCAGACCTGCACATACTGCACATACTATGCCCAATGCTTTCCACGTGGGATCTGACCTATTCCTCACAACACAACCCAAAGAACTGTGTGTTATTCTTCCCCTTTTACAGGTAAATAAAATAGAGACTCCAGTAGGTCATGCGTTGGTCCGTGATCACCCAGCTCATCGAGGGCAGGCAGCTGGGATGTGAACCTGGCTTGGCCAGACTCCAGGACCAGCCTCTCACAAGCCTCCCTCTCTGAGCCGTCCCACACACCACTCTCATCCCAACCCGAGATGTCTCCCCTGGTCTCCTTGCCAGAGATGTCTTTCTCCACCTTCCAAGCCTTGATCACCTCGCAGCAATGTCATCATGATTACTCCTTTCCAGCTGCCTCCTTACACCTGGGTTTATTCCAGACTGCACTTGTCCGTACTGTAAAATTCCCTGCAGGCACTGGGTTAATGTTGATGGAGAAAGACTAGAGAGCATCACCCTACCCTTCACCCCAATCTCGTGGCCTTTCCTGTAACCAACACTACCCAGGATCTAGAAGGCCAGGCAATCCAGTTGAGCACCCATGTGGTCCCCGCCTCCCACACCAACCATGGACAGGTCTCTGCCCAGCTTTCCTCTCCTGGCTACCGATTTGTCCCCTGGCAAAGAATATAGGCTGGGTGGTCACACAGGCTCAGGTTTAAATATCAGTTCTGCCACCCAACAATTATAAGCCTCAGATCTCTCTAACTTCAGTTGCTTCCCCTATAAAAAGTGTCATATGGGATGAGGGTACACAGCACAGTAGCTGATATAAGATAGGACTGGCTATGGGAAGCTCCTCTACCTGGTCTCCCCCCATCTTCCCGCCCCAGAGCTAGCATCTCCAGCATACCAGTCCTTGTGCCTGAGGCTGGAACCTGGTGTCCAGCCATTGCTGGGGCTCCGAGTAGAACTCACAGGACTGCTGGCCCCCAGTGCTGCCTGCTGCCTGGAACCCTGCCCACCACCCCCTCTCCAAGATGGAACTCAGTTAATATGTGCCTCAGGCTTCATGTTGAAGTCATCCTAATGCCTCTGCTGGGCCAGCCTCTGCAGCGACTATCTCACCCGCATTCAGGTCGTTGGCCTGACCTATCCGTGGGGGCTGTGCCATATGTCCAACACCCAGGCCCACTCCCTGGTCCTCACCTTCTCTGTCCTGCCTGTCACTTTGCCCCATCTCCTATTGGCTCTCTCCACCCTCAGCTCTTACAGACTGCCTTTGGCCAGTACAGACTCAACCTCTGGAGTCACCTGCTTGTCTACAAAACAGCCGACCTGAGGAGGTTCCTGGAGCTAGATGCACATGTCTTGTGAATAGTTTTCAGGCCTCAGAGAAATTGTCAGCAGATGGAGAAGGTACACACAATATTTTGGGTGTTGATATTATTCCAACTTTTTTTTTTTTTTGGCTAAGTTAAGGTTGGATTTTACTGGGGTTAGATGAGGCATGGAAACAGTCAAGACTGTAATAAGTCCATGTGATGGATAGCAAAAAACAACCCACCAGGATGCAGAATAAGATGGGGAAAAAAAAGAAAGTCCAGGAGTTTTGCTTACCATGGCTGTCCCTACAGCATCCCTGTGCTACCCTTCCCTGCCCTCCCACGGAATTCTGCTGTGAACCTACTGGCTCTAGAGCCTCTACACGCAGAGGAGAGGCCACCAGAGCCAGGGCTGGCAGGACCCCAGAGACCACCTGGACTGTGCTTCCCAAGTGTGGCTACTCCTCAAAATCACTGCAAGTGCCTATTTAAAAAATATGGATTCCAGGGTTGTGTTCCAAGTTCAATTCAGTCTCCCTAGGGACAAAAGCCCAGGAAAGTAAATTTTTTCAAATATCCCAGGTCCTTCTCATGATCACCCAGACTAACCCACTCACCTTCTCACCTAAGTGAGGGATGAAGGCCCAGGGGTGATGTGGCAGGACTGAACAGACCCTCAGAGGGGTCCCCTGGTCGACACACAGTCCTTGTTGCCCTTCAGCTCATCCCTTCCTGGCTTGCCAGGTATTATCGGTGGCCTCTGGCCACCAGTGCTGGGGCTCTGTGCTCACGTCACATTTCATTCACTTTTCATCCATATGCCGTGGGAAGCCATGGAGTTTCTACTTTCCTCTGATTTTGCCCAGGGGTCCAGTAATGGCAACTTTCCAATGAATTTTTCCTCCAGGCAAACAAGCCATTGAATAGAATCCTCTGTGTTATTCCCACTTTGGGAAGATTGGAGATGTGTCTGCATTCTCCTATGTTTCTGAACTCTACCATAGAGTACATGTTCTTCTTGGGATGAGCAGGTCCCTCAAGCTGACAAAGCCCTGAATTGTTAAGGTGACTCCTTTTTCTTCTTCAAAGCACAAAGCCCTTCATTGAGTATCACAGTTCATGTTTTGAATACAGGGACTTTGAGAAACAATGGGAGGATAAGGATATAAAATATCTCAACCAAACAAGGGAAAGTTGTATTAGGATCTTTTTTTACTCCTTATGTCTGCATGGTAATATTCTGTCAAACAAGGACAGTTCACGTGCCATCCTAAAGTAAGGAAAATATTTTTCACGTTTGACTTCATAGTAAAGAAGAGAGTATGTCCCCATAGGTTTTATGTGGCTTTCTGTTCTGAGGATGAAACAAACAGCAGCCCTCCCACCCCAAGTGAAAAATAAACATGTCTTATAGTTTACAAAATGCTTTCAAATGCATTATCTCTCCAGCCTCAAAATCTTACAAGGTAAGCGTTGTTCTATCACCATGAGACTCTGCGCAGACAGGGAAACTGAGGTTGGGCAGTTACAGCTCCTTCCATCCCAGCACCCTGTTTCTCTGACGGCAGAGCTGGCGCTCCTGGGGTCAGTCTGCCACAGGAGTCGCCTATGGCCACAGGACCGTGCCTGCCCCCTCCCTGACCAGTATGTCCCCTGCTTTCTCTGCCACTAGAGATGGTTACTTCCATTTAAACTGTAGTATTAGCTGAAGTTTTGAGGATGCCTGGTATATCGTGGGCAGTTGACATTCAATACCTTATTTTCCCTATATGAAAACCTTGCACGATTGTTATCTTTCGCTTTTTAGCGTATACACTGAGACAGAGAATGTCCTGCAGACTTTCCATTTGTTTCTCCAGATCTTTTCTCCACCCTTCTCCACCCTGCTCTGTGCTACGGGTGACTCACATGAACCCACGTGGACGACACCGAAGGGTTCCCTTGCCCATTGGCATGCAGTTGGGTCCGGCCCATGGAGAACACAGGCATATGTGAGAGGGAGGAGAGGGAGGTCAGAATGCTGTCTTGACTCCGTCCTGCAAAAGTCCCCCCTCCTGTCAGTCAGCCCGATCCACATTAGCCTCTCTGCCTGCAGGTTCCAGGTGGTCATGGTCTCATCCTACAGTCACATAGAAGCTTGAGGCAAGAGGAAAACTGAGGGTCCCCTACCCCTTTTTACGTGCTTTAATATATTATTTTTAATGGTTATTTTCCCCCCAGAATGCTAGTTTAAAAAATACTGAAAAATTGAAAAGTATGTGTATTAAAACTCACAACATAACATTTTAGGTTTTAATATTTTAAGTATACTCTAAATAAAATGTGTTATAATTTTACTTTTCTTTTTCTTTCTTTCTTTCTTTTTTTTTAGATGAGAGGAGGGGAGATAGTGAGGTAGACTTCCACATGCACCCAGACCGGGATCCATCTAACAATTTCATCTAGAGCCAATACTTGAATACTGAGCTATTTTTAGCACCCGAGGCTGACCTACTGGGACCAACCAAGCTATCCTCAGCATCTGGGACCACACTCGAACCAACTGAGCTCCTGGCTAAAGGAGGGGAAGAGGGAGAGAAGAGGGTGTGGGGGGAGAAGCAGATGGTCACTTTTCCTGTGTGCCCTGACTAGGAATTAGACCCAGAACGTCTATATGCCAGGCCAATGCCCCATCCACTGAGCCACCAGCCAGGGTTAATAGTTTTACTTTTCTGGCTTTGATAGAAGCAAAGTCATCATAATATTTTCAAAATCTATTTCTTCACTTATCTTATTTTCTACTGCAGAGGCGGATTTAATGGTGGGCGCACCAGGCAGGTGCCTTGGGCCCTGACTTCTGAAGGGCCCTGTAAAACCCCAACTTTAACACTTTTTTCTAATGTAAGGGGCCCAATATTTTCTTCTGCATCCAGGGCCTCAACCAATCTTATCCACCCTTGGTGATGAGTTACAACAAATAAGAGGAAATGACTTTGAAAATGTTTGATGAATATAAAACTTTATCAAGAGATGTGAATCTGCTTTCTTAATTTAGAAAGAAATGAAAGAAAAAGTAAAACAATTGGAAATCATGAATTGTGAATAAGAGTGTGAATTAGGATGATGCTAGTACATATCAAGTAGAAATTAAGATTTTTAAATGTCTTAATTTCACACTTAAGATGGAAATAAGAAAATTAAACAAATTTTGGATTTTGAATTTTTAGCTGTAAAAGTTATTTTTCAATAATAGACCTGATTGACAAAAAGAAGCCATTGACTTAGCTTTTTAAAATATACTGACAATTTAAGCACTGCAGAAATGTCCTCTGAGATAGTTGTAACTGTGCAATATCAACCATTTATAATGTAAAATCATATTGTATCTTCTAAAACTGATCCACACATTTTGCTTAGTGTAGTCTTTTCTAAATTTAGAAGTAGCCATTAGGGTTTTTATTTTTAAGATTTTATTTCCTGATTTCTACAGAGAGAGGAGAGGGAAAGGGGTGAGGAATGAGAAGTATCAAGTCATAGTTGCTTCACCTCAGTTGTTCATTGATTGATTGCTCATTATATGTGCCTTGATGAGGCAAGCCCAGGATTCGAACTGGTGAACTCAGCATTCCAGGTTGATGCTCTGTCCACTGTGCCATCACTGGCCAGGCGAGGATTCTTTCTTTCTTTCTTTCTTTCTTTCTTTCTTTCTTTCTTTCTTTCTTTCTTTCTTTCTTTCTTTCTTTCTTTCTCTTTCTCTTTCTTTCCTTCCTTCCTTCCTTCCTTCCTTCCTTCCTTCCTTCCTTCCTTCCTTCCTTCCTTCCTTCCCTTCTTCCTTCCTTCCTTTTCTTTCTTTTTTTTCTTTCTTTCTCTTTTTTAATAATACCTGTCAGTGTTGTTCTGTGAAAGAACTTTAGTGAGCTCAAGTTAATCAAAAATTATTTAAGATAGTCACTTGGTCAATAGACATCATCAAACATGGCAACTTTCTCAACTGAAAATAACATAAATCAATAATTAGATTTGAAAAACATTATTGATGAATTTGCTTCCATTTTAAGCCAAGAAGGTAAAATTTTAATATGCTCTGGTTTTGCCCTGGCCGGTTGGCTCAGCGGTAGAGTGTCGGCCTGGTGTGCGGGGGACCCGGGTTCGATTCCCGGCCAGGGCACATAGGAGAAGCGCCCATTTGCTTCTCCACCCCCCCTCCTTCCTCCCTGTCTCTCTCTTCCCCTCCCGCAGCCAAGGCTCCATTGGAGCAAAGATGGCCCGGGCGCTGGGGATGGCTCCTTGGCCTCTGCCCCAGGTGCTAGAGTGGCTCTGGTTGCAGCAGAGCAACGCCCCGGAGGGCATGCCCGGTGGATCCCGGTCGGGCGCATGCGGGAGTCTGTCTGACTGTCTCTCCCCGTTTCCAGCTTCAGAAAAATACAAAAAAAAAAAAAAAAAATATATATATATATATATATATATATATATATATATATATATGCATGCTCTGGTTTTAATACGAATAAAATACTTAAAATAATGTCGAGTTATGTGCACTTACTTTCAATTTTCAATGTTTAAAAAACTTCTTGACTGTTTTTGGAAAGAATTAACCATTAAAAATACAGAGAAACATGTTAACACATAGGAAAACCCTTTGTTCCTTTTTGTGTCAGGTTCTTACACACTTAGACAAGCTTTGCAGGAGCCTGTTTTTATTTACAATTTTGATATTTTGTTTACCGTAGATTATTTTACATTAATTTAACTTTAAAAGTGTTTAAAAATATTTTTGATCTGTATTGCGGAGTTTTGTGACATCCCTTCTTTTGCTCATTCTAATAGTGGCCCTCCCTGGGTCCTGGTGCATGCTGTTCCTACTCACAGGTGCCACAAGATCCCTTGTGCCCACACCTTTGTAAAGAGTCCTTTAATATACTTGCCCTCAAATCGCCCAATGTGACGGCACCTCTGCTTTCTGTTAGAGTCCTCACTAATACAACAAGGTCAAGGAACTTGCCCAAGGTCACACAGTTAGTAGGAAGCAAAACCTGGGCTCAGATGCAATTCTATAGGACTCCAGAGTCTTGGCCCACTCCTCTGTGCTGTGTGGCCTCCTTCTGCCTTGTGAGAACAAGGACTTGCAGAAAATGAGACTCTCCAGGAGGCCGTCAGCCTACGGAGGCCCCTGTGCTTCCTACTCCTGTCTGGAAGTGTAGCCTGAGCTGGGCAAGATTCTACAAGCTGCCCCCAGCTGAGCGCACTGCTGACTGCTCCCCCTGCAAGCAGAGGAGGGGCTGCAAGGCTGCACCTGGGAGTCCCCAGGCCTTGGGCAGGCCGGCTTTGGGAGAGGCTGTGATGCTGGATTTTTTTTCTTTTCCAAGACATCCTCTAATTGAAAATGACCCCGTGCAGCTGTCAGCCTGGAGGCTTTGGGTGTCTGCACCCTGCCCGGTGCCAAGTGCAGAGATCCTAGTTGTGATGACATCAAGCACATACGCCCAGGAAGACATTAACAACTGTTTATGTGCGCCTGACAAGAAGGTACTGGAGAGTGCAGCCTTGGGCTCCTGGAGGCTGGCGGTGTTCCTAGTAATCAGAGACCCACATGCACAGTGCCTGTTTCCAGACAGAAGCAAGTCCTGGGCTACTCTAAGAGCGGTAGGGCAGGCCTGACAGAGGCGGGGCCTGGGAAGGCGCGCGTTGCTCCCTTGTAACAGGAGTTGAGAACACAAAGTGCAAGGGGTTTGCCTCCAAAGAGGTCCACAAATCACTTTCTTTGGCCACAATTCCCGGATGGGATTTGCATCCTAGATGTAGAACTTGTTGGTGAGATAGCAAAGACTAAGGCTGACTTCCCTTTTCTGCTTCCTCATTGGTCAAATAGAAATAACTATAGTTACTTCTTAGGTTGGAAGACGGTAAGTCACGATATGAAGAAGAAAATACAAATGCTTGTTTGTTTTTTGTTTGTTTGTTTTAATAGAGAAGCAATGGGATTTATTTCAGACCTTCTAATTCCAAGAGTCATGTCTGAGCTATACTATAAACTTACCCATTCAATTAATGATTACTTCACAAAATGAAACATTTAGAAATATTAGGAGAATTAATGTGAACACTTAGCCATTTGTTACGCAGTTGGGAAGAGCATGGGACTGTTCAAAATGCTAGGTGTATTAACATGCAAGACAGCTGAGACCTCTGCACTCAAGAAGCTCACATTCAGCAACAAATCAGCCAATAAGCAAATGCATAATATACCATATTTCCCATGTACGAGACGCTCCCATGTATAAGATGCACCTTCATTTTAAAGCCTGAAATTTGATAAAAAGACAACAAGTGCAGAAAAGTAGAAAATGCAAGTAAAAAAATTCGACAATGAACACAAAAGCAAGTGAGAAAAAGCGGGAAATGAAAGTAAAAAAAATCTACAACCACTGTATAAGATGCAGCCGGTTTTTAGATCCCAAATTTTTTGAAAAAAGTTGCATCTTATACATGGGGAAATATGGTAATATATTTTACCATATATGGTAAAATATGGTAATATGGTGAGCAGGGAAAGAAGATAGAGAGCGAAGCACATTGCAGAGGAGGGTGGGGTAGTGGTGATGGTGGTTGTTTTAGCTCTGGCGATCAAGAAAGTTCTTTCTGAAGAGTTAGAATTTCAGTAGAGATTGAAATGTCATGAAAAAAATGTTCAATGAGAAGATCAGATCAGGAAGGTCATAGGCAGAGGGAACAATAAGTGCAAAGGCCCTGAGGTAAGAATGTGTGGCAGATTTAAGGAAAAGCAATAATACTGCCCATATAACTTAAGCAGGGTTAGCAAGGGGAGACTGCTAGAAAGTATGATTTGAGAGGTGGTCAGGTGGCAGGCTCTATTGAGAAGTTTGGATTTTACCATAAATATGATAGATACCCATTGGAGGGTTGTGAACTGACGAGTAATATAACCTGACTTGTGTTTGTACAGGATATTTCTACCCACTGGCTAGAAAAGAATGTAAGGGAGAGGGGAGGAAGCATGAAAACCAATTATGAGATTTCTGCAAAAGTCCAGAGGAGAGGTGTTGATGGTGTATTCTGTATATATTATGATAGAGTAATAGACATTGCAAAGGATAAGATAGAGTATTAAAAAATCGCTGGTTTTATATACAAATACATACAATTTTGTTCTGGTTTTACATGATGCCCCTGTGTTTCTGGCCTGAGCGACTAGGGCAGCAGAGGAATCATCCATAGTGGTGAAGAGAACTGAGAGAGATGGGTTTGGGAGAGGGCTAGAGGTCAAGAGTTTGCCTTTGACTATTCACAGTGCCTGCAAAGAAAAATGCAATTTGAATAGAATTTGAGGAAATATCAACTCATAAGCAATATAAATTTCTTTCTAATTATTGATCACTGATTATTCTGGCTTTACCTCCAGACTTAGAAGAAAGAACTAAATCTGAACCTAATGATACATGGGCATATGGTTCTAGTGTTTATCTGCACCTTTGGGATTATGAGCTAGCAAATTCCTTGAGGGCAGGCGCTCTGCCTTATTTATCGTTGTTATCTTCTGGGCTTGGCCCCCTGCCTGCCTGCTTTACAACAGATTTCTGATAAAGGTTAATTGAACACATGAAGGAAATGGAGTGTCTGCGCAAGAAAGCAGTGTCAATCCTCAGCAAAATGATGGGGATGGATGTGCAGTAAGTCTCCTGCTCCTTGGCCTGCTTAGTTCCAAGGACATCACAGAGGCCTCTACTGGAGTACCCCACTAAATCTGCTTCACCAAAGGGATCCCTTCCCAACCATAAAAGTGATGGTTCCTGCATCAGATTTCCACTTCCTTTTTTTTTTTCTTTTTTGTATTTTTCTGAGGTTGGAAACAGGGAGGCAGTCAGACAGACTCCCGCATGCGCTCGACCGGGATCCACCCGGCACGCCCACCAGGGGGCGATGCTCTGCCCATCTGGGACTTCGCTCTGCCGCAATCAGAGCCATTCTAGTGCCTGAGGCAGAGGCCACAGAGCCATCCTCAGCACCTGGGCCAACTTTGCTCCAATGGAGCCTTGGCTGCGGGAGGGGAAGAGAGAGACAGAGAGGAAGGAGAGGGGGAGGGGTGGAGAAGCAGATGGGTGCTTCTCCTGTGTGCCCTGGTCGGGAATCGAACCCAGGACTCCTGCACGCCAGGCCGATGCTCTACCACTGAGATTTCCACTTCTGATAGCTCATGCCACTGAGCAGGTTGTAGGATGCATGCTCATCTACATGACGTGTAATCTGCATTGGAATTCAAAAGACTGATTGCTTGAGTGAGTGTCGGCTATCATGGCTGGCCCAAGTAGCTATGCTTCATGCCACCCAGTTTTTAAGACACCCTGAAAAATAAAGTTCCATCCTGTAGGCAGTCACCTGTATATCACAGAAGGAAAGTTGTCTTTTTAAGAATTAACTTAGGCAGTGTGAAGGCAGAAAGGGCAGACCACATGCAAGGATGCTCCAGAGTGTAAAATAAGGGAAGACTGAGATGCCATGTGGGGAAATTCAGAGAGTGTCATCAACCAGCTAATGCTACACAATAAACCACCTTAACACAACCATTTATTATTGCTCACAAGTCAGTGTGTCAGTTGAATAGCTTTACTGATGTGAGCCAAGTTTGACTAGTATTGGCTGGGCAGTCCTTCTGGTCTTGGCTGGGGCTCACTCACATGTCTGGCACTCAGTTGGCCGTTGGTTAATCTAGAATGGTTGGCTGGCACTGTATCATCTGTCTCGTCCTCCAACAAGCTAACCTACACCTACCTTCATGGCAGCTACAGGGATTCAAGACAGAGAAAGGAGTTGGGTAAGGCCTCTTAAAACCTGGGCTCCAAATTCACACATCAATACTTCTTGTGCATTCTTTTGGCCAAAGTAGCCATAAAGCTAGTCCAAATCTAGGCCCAGGGGGATAGGCTCCCCCTCTTGATGAGAGGAGAGTGAAGTCACATCGCAAAGGACTCCGATACAGGGTGGGGTGGAGAGCTAGAGCCGTTTTTGCCTTCTATCTACCCTGGGAAGCAACTTAGCTTCTTCTCTCTTGTCAAATAGGGTCCTCATGATATGTTGCAGTGGACAGCCCCAGGGGACAAGCAGGCTGGGGTCTGGACACCAGGAAGGAGGCCCTCTACTTCCTGAAATTACTGGGTCATGA
Source organism: Saccopteryx bilineata (assembly GCF_036850765.1). Classification (NCBI taxonomy): domain Eukaryota; kingdom Metazoa; phylum Chordata; class Mammalia; order Chiroptera; family Emballonuridae; genus Saccopteryx; species Saccopteryx bilineata. Next base: position 96,880,297 of record NC_089490.1, read on the forward strand.
GGCTTCTCATGGGAGGAGCAGCTCCTTTGTGGAAGATCCCTGGGAGTGGGCTTCAGAAGTTCACAGCTTTCTAGATGGACCCTGGACATCAGCCAGTAGCATACCCCACTACACAGAAAGCTGAGACCCAGAGAGGGCAAGTGACTTAATCAACATCAAACAGCCACTACTGGCTGCAAGAGGGTCTAGAGACGTTTGAGTTTTAAAATGTAAAATCACAGCACTTTCCCAAGCGAGGGAGGAAGTCCAACTCATTAGATTGTAGAAAAACATTTTAAAAATAAGAAAGGGATTTCAGGACTATATAAGGTAAGGATGCAATTCGTAAAGGGAGAGAAAACTGAGGTCATGGCAGCTGGAAGCCCATCCCAGTGTCCCCAAGCTGCCTGGCAGGAACAATTATGGAACTGATCTTAAAGTGCTTATTTGTGTGGGGCAGGGAGAAGGCATTATTTTTCTTTTCTGCTTCAGATCTCTTTTTTTTTTTCACCATGTTCTATTTTCTCCACCTTGTTGTCAAAAAAAAAAAAAAAAAGCACGACCCAGATCTTCATGCCATTTTTGCATTCAACATAATAAAATATATTTATTGAAAGCCTGTTATGTACTGGGTACTGGTAATGGTGCTGCAAAAAGAACAGACCTAGTCACTGCTCTCAAGCTGCCTGCATTCTCACGAATGGGAAAGTATCAGGCAGAGAGAACTGTGGGAGAAGACAGCAGCAGGACCGGACGGACTGAGAGCTCAGGGGCCGGAGAAGGCATCCTCGGGTGGTGACCTTTCAAGTTGCAATCGGACTGACAAGAACGAGATGGCCAAGTGAAAATCCAGAAAAAGAACATACCAGGTGGACAGGCCAGCTAGCGTAAGACGTAAGAGCCTCCACAAACAAACCCAGAGAGGAAGGAAGGTCCTGTCTGCCGCAGAGCTAACCTGTCACCTTGAACACGAAGCAGGTTTTGCTCTCCAAACAAAGAATTTTTAAAAAAACCTTTTTTCCTATTTGAAAGCAGACTCTGCCAGAGTTGGCTCAGAAACCATGTGCTTGGCCGACGAGGGAATAAACACATGGCCTTCGTGTCCTGATGGCCTTTCGAGGAGCCAGCGCCCTGGTGTGTGGGGCAGCAAAGATTTGAGTCCTGGAACCGCATCCGATTTCCCCCCAACCCCAGTAATAAGATCTCAGATGCTTTGACAAGCAGGCCCTCTCCCCACTTCCCGCACCGGGCCTGCCCCCTGGAATTCTTGGGCAGAACAGCTGCACTGGGGGCTCAGTTTTCAATGAAACAATAAAATACACCCGTGTTTCCCTAAGAGGATGGCATTTATGGCTGGGGTAGGCCAGCTTCCCTGCACAGACACCCCCTCCCCGATTCCCAGGCTCAACAACCCAGACACTCACATGCCCCACAGCTTGTCCTTAAGCCTCTGGGAACAGAGCATGGGTGCCTCAGAGATCCTAGCCCACAGGACACTGAGGGGATAGACATTCTTGCTTATCCAGTGAACAGAAAGACCCTTGTCCAGAGACACAGAGTGTATGTCCCTGTCCCAGGTCATCCCCCAGGGTACCTTCCTTGGCACTGCACCTCTGCTACCCTCACACACAGATGCCTCGGGGAGGCCGTCTGCACAGGTTCAAGGGCAGGAAAGCCCTCACTGGCTCTGAGAGGGAAAGGGTGTGGCCAGCATTCCGTCAGCACCGCATCCCCCCCCCCCCCCCCGACTCTCTGCTTCTGTCCTGGGCTCATCTTTGATGGAGCAAGAAGTCCTTGACTTGCATAAATTTCCCCTGTGCTTGGGATGCAGGTTGGAACACTGTGCACCGATTGCCCCGACTTCTTCCCAGTGTCAGACTGGAACTTCCAGGCCTGGGGGACCAAACCTTCCCAGCTTCCACGGGGGGGCGCAGCGGGCCGGCGGACAGCTCGTCAGCCTGTCCCTCGCCTCAGGCACAGACTTTGTGCAGGTATTTGACACATTTGATTGAATTTTGTCCTCAGTGCATTATGAAAAAGAAAGCAATGGGAAGTAGGGGTAGAAAGTGTAAGTCTCATAAACGTAACGCAAACGAGATAGACAGGTGTCATCGGGCCTGCCCCAGGAGAGCAAAGAAGCCGGGGCAGATGTTCACCAGAATGACCGTATTTCCACATGGATAAGATGCTCCTGTGTATAAGATGCACCTTAACTTGGGGCCTGAAATTTGAAACAAAATGTTATTATATAAAGTTATTGAACTCAAGTTTTATTCACCATAAATTCATACAACTCCTCATCACCGTCAAAACTCCCATCCATTAGCTTGTCCTCATCTGTGTCTGATGACGAATCACTGTCTTCATATGTTGCCTCGTCCTCAGTTCCATCTATGGCATTTGAAATGCCACACTTCTTAAATGACTTGACAACAATCTCAATCTACAACCACTGTATAAGATGCATCCAGTTTTTAGACCCCAAATTTTTCGAAAAAAAGGTGCGTCTTCTACATGGGGAAATACAGTAAGCAGATGTACTGGGCTGCCAAGGATGCCAGACACATTTCCGCTGCCGGCCCTCTACTCAGAGTGCTGTTTCCTTGGACTGCCACGTGGCTCACTCCCTCACCAACTTTCCAAGTCGCTGCTCAAACCTCGGCATATCAGTGGGGCTCCCCGACCTTCCTGTTTCCTTCAACCCCACTCCACCCCCCACCTGCATTCTGGGTCCTCGTTACTCCGTTCTGCTTTATCTCCCCCACTGTCCCTAGCACCTACCACAATCTAACAGACTGACCTGTTTTATGTGTCCTTGTCATTGTCCATCTCCTTCCATTATTGGACTGTCAACTCCATGAAAGATATATCTCAAACATATAGACTGGTGTCTGGCACTTAGAACACTATATTTTCTTTTCAGCATTAATCTCCATTAATATCAATGAATGTTGGATTGTAAAAAAAAATTAACAAAAATGTTCAAAATATGGGTAGTATATTGCAAAAATTGCTCACAAAAGGTGGGGTACATTTACGATGTTGTTATAGCTTTTAGATCCCTGGGAAAACACCCCCATGCTGTATAAGTCTATGGCTATGTTTCTGAATATTTCATTTTGGTGCGCAATTTTGGGAATATACTATACATAAGAGCAGGGCCGGCTCTTTTTTTTTTTTTTTTTTTTTTTTTTTTTTTTGTATTTTTCTGAAGCTGTAAACGGGGAGAGATAGACAGACTCCTGCATGTGCCCGACTGGTATCCACCCAGCATGCCCACCAGGAGGCAATGCTCTGCCCCTCCGGGGCGTCGCTCTGATGCAACCAGAGCCACTCTAGCGCCTGGGGTAGAGGCCAAGGAGCCATCCCCAGAGCCCGGGCCATCTTTGCTCCAATGGAGCCTTGGCTGCGAGAGGAGAAGAGAGAGAGAGAGAAAGAAGAGGGGGAGGGGTGGAGAAGCAGATGGGCGCTTCTCCTGTGCACCCTGGCCGGGAATCGAACCCGGGACTTCTGCACGCCAGGCCAATGCTCTACCACTGAGCCAACTGGCCAGGGCAGGGCCGGCTCTTGAACAAGCTAAGCCCGGAGT